>NC_037342.1:84630707-84957480 GCF_002263795.3 Bos taurus | reverse complement strand
AGCTCAGCAAGCAAAAATCATGGAGCTGAGCAAGCAGGAATCACGCAGCTCAGCAGGCAATAATCATGGAGCTGAGCAAACAGGAATCACGCAGCTCAGCAGGCAATTTTCAAGAAGCTGAGCAGGCAGGAATCACGCCGCTTAGCAGGCAATAATCATGGAGCTGAGCAGACTGTAATGAAGTGGCTAAGCAGACTCTAATCACGTCACTCAGCCGGCTCCTAACCCGGTCTTGAGCAGGCACTAATCACGCAGCTGAGCAGGGACTAATCACACAGCTGATCAGGCACGAGTCACGCAGCTGAGCAGGGATTAAGCATGCAGCTGAGCAAGCGCTAATCCCTTGATTCAGCAGACCCTGATCACGTGACTGAGCAGGCCCTGATCACGTGGCTGAGCATGCACTTATCATGTGACTGAGCATGCACTGATCACGTGACTCAGAGGCACTGATCACGTGATTGAGAGGCACTGATCACGTGCCTGAGCATGCACTGATAACGTGACTGAGAGGCACTGATCACGTGACTGAGAGGCGCTGATCACGTGACTGAGAGGCGCTGATCACGTGGCTATCATGCACTGATCACGTGCTTCAGGAGGCAATAATTAAAGAGCTGAGCAGGCACTAATCACTTCGCTAAGAGGGCACTAATCACGGAGAGGAGCAGGAAATCGTCAAGGAGCTGAGCAAACTGTAATGAAGTGGTTAAGCAGACTCTAAACACGTGACGCAGCAGGCTCTACACCCGTGACTGAGCAGACACAATTTGGGCAGCTCAGCAGACACCAATGGTGCAGCTCAGCAGACACCAATCATGCAGCTCAGCAGGCAATACTCATGGAGCTGAGCAGGCAGGAATCACACAGCTCAGCAGGCAAAGATCAAGGAGCTGAGCAGGCACGAATCTCGCAGCTCAGCTGGCAAAAATCAAGGAGCTGAGCAGACTGCCATGAAGTGGCTAAGCAGACTCTAAACACGTGACTCAGCAGGCTTGACACCCGTGACTGAGCAGACACGAATCTTGCAGCCCAGCAGACAATACTCCTGGAGCTGAGCAGGCAGGAATCACGCAGCTCAGCAGACAGTAATCAAGGAGCTGAGCAGGCACGAATCACGCAGCTCAGCAGGCAATAATCCTGGAGCTGAGCAAGCAGGAATCACGCAGCTCAGCAGGCAATAATCAAGAAGCAGAGCAGGCAGGAATCAGGCAGCTCAGCAGCCAATAATCAAGAAGCTAGCAGTCAGGAATCGCGCAGCTCAGCAGGCAATAATCATGGAGCTGAGCTGGCAGGAATCACGCAACTCAGCAGGCAATACTCACGGACCTGAGCAGACAGGAATCACGCAACTTAGCAGGCAATAATAATTGGAGCTGAAGGCTGCAATGAACTGGATAAACAGACTCTAATCACGTGATTCAGCCGGCTCCTCTCTGGGGACTGAGCAGGCACTTATTATGCAGCTCAGCAAGCAAAAATCATGGAGCTGAGCAAGCAGGAATCACGCAGCTCAGCAGGCAATAATCATGGAGCTGAGCAAACAGGAATCACGCAGCTCAGCATGCAATAATCAAGAAGCTGAGCAGGCAGGAATCACGCAGCTCAGCAGGCAATAAATATGGAGCTGAGCAAGCAGGAATCACGCAGCTCAGCAGGCAATAATCAAGAAGCTGAGCAGGCAGGAATCACGCAGCTTAGCAGGCAATAATCATGGAGCTGAGCAGACTGTAATGAAGTGGCTAAGCAGACTCTAATCACGTCACTCAGCCGGCTCCTAACCCGGTCTTGGGCAGGCATTAATCACGCAGCTGAGCAGGGACTAATCACACAGCTGATCAGGCACGAGTCACGCAGCTGAGCAGGGATTAAGCATGCAGCTGAGCAAGCGCTAATCCCTTGATTCAGCAGACCCTGATAACGTGACTGAGCAGGCTCTGATCACGTGGCTGAGCAAGCACTGATAACGTGACTGAGAGGCACTGATCACGTGACGGAGAGGCACTGATCACGTGACTGAGCATGCACTGATCACGTGACTGAGAGAGGCACTGATCACGTGACTGAGAGGCGCTGATCACGTGACTGAGAGGCGCTGATCACGTGAATGAGAGGCGCTGATCACGTGGCTATCATGCACTGATCACGTGCTTCAGGAGGCAACAATCAAAGAGCTGAGCAGGCACTAATCACTTGGCTAAGAGGGCACTGATCACGGAGAGGAGCAGGAAATCGTCAAGGAGCTGAGCAAACTGTAATGAAGTGGTTAAGCAGACTCTAAACACGTGACGCAGCAGGCTCTACACCCGTGACTGAGCAGACACAATTTGGGCAGCTCAGCAGACACCAATGGTGCAGCTCAGCAGACACCAATCATGCAGTTCAGCAGGCAATACTCATGGAGCTGAGCAGGCAGGAATCACACAGCTCAGCAGGCAAAGATCAAGGAGCTGAGCAGGCACGAATCTCGCAGCTCAGCTGGCAAAAATCAAGGAGCTGAGCAGACTGCCATGAAGTGGCTAAGCAGACTCTAAACACGTGACTCAGCAGGCTTGACACCCGTGACTGAGCAGACACGAATCTTGCAGCCCAGCAGACAATACTCCTGGAGCTGAGCAGGCAGGAATCACGCAGCTCAGCAGACAGTAATCAAGGAGCTGAGCAGGCACGAATCACGCAGCTCAGCAGGCAATAATCCTGGAGCTGAGCAAGCAGGAATCACGCAGCTCAGCAGGCAATAATCATGGAGCTGAGCTGGCAGGAATCACGCAACTCAGCAGGCAATACTCACGGACCTGAGCAGGCAGGAATCACGCAACTTAGCAGGCAATAATAATTGGAGCTGAAGGCTGTAATGAACTGGATAAGCAGACTCTAATCACGTGATTCAGCCGGCTCCTCTCTGGGGACTGAGCAGGCACTTATTATGCAGCTCAGCAAGCAAAAATCATGGAGCTGAGCAAGCAGGAATCACGCAGCTCAGCAGGCAATAATCATGGAGCTGAGCAAACAGGAATCACGCAGCTCAGCATGCAATAATCAAGAAGCTGAGCAGGCAGGAATCACGCAGCTCAGCAGGCAATAAATATGGAGCTGAGCAAGCAGGAATCACGCAGCTCAGCAGGCAGTAACTATGGAGCTGAGCAAGCAGGAATCACGCACCTCAGCAGGCAATTTTCAAGAAGCTGAGCAGGCAGGAATCACGCAGCTTAGCAGGCAATAATCATGGAGCTGAGCAGACTGTAATGAAGTGGCTAAGCAGACTCTAATCACGTCACTCAGCCGGCTCCTAACCCGGTCTTGAGCAGGCACTAATCACGCAGCTGAGCAGGGACTAATCACACAGCGGATCAGGCACGAGTCACGCAGCTGAGCAGGGATTAAGCATGCAGCTGAGCAAGCGCTAATCCCTTGATTCAGCAGACCCTGATCACGTGACTGAGCAGGCCCTGATCACGTGGCTGAGCATGCACTGATCACGTGACTGAGCATGCACTGATCACGTGACTGAGAGGCACTGATCACGTGACTGAGAGGCGCTGATCACGTGACTGAGAGGCGCTGATCACGTGACTGAGAGGCGCTGATCACGTGGCTATCATGCACTGATCACGTGCTTCAGGAGGCAATAATCAAAGAGCTGAGCAGGCACTAATCACTTGGCTAAGAGGGCACTGATCACGGAGAGGAGCAGGAAATCGTCAAGGAGCTGAGCAAACTGTAATGAAGTGGTTAAGCAGACTCTAAACACGTGACGCAGCAGGCTCTACACCCGTGACTGAGCAGACACAATTTGGGCAGCTCAGCAGACACCAATGGTGCAGCTCAGCACACAACAATCATGCAGCTCAGCAGCAATACTCATGGAGCTGAGCAGGCAGGAATCACACAGCTCAGCAGGCAAAGATCAAGGAGCTGAGCAGGCACGAATCTCGCAGCTCAGCTGGCAAAAATCAAGGAGCTGAGCAAACTGCCATGAAGTGGCTAAGCAGACTCTAAACACGTGACTCAGCAGGCTTGACACCCGTGACTGAGCAGACACGAATCTTGCAGCCCAGCAGACAATACTCCTGGAGCTGAGCAGGCAGGAATCACGCAGCTCAGCAGACAGTAATCAAGGAGCTGAGCAGGCACGAATCACGCAGCTCAGCAGGCAATAATCCTGGAGCTGAGCAAGCAGGAATCACGCAGCTCAGCAGGCAATAATCATGGAGCTGAGCTGGCAGGAATCACGCAACTCAGCAGGCAATACTCACGGACCTGAGCAGGCAGGAATCACGCAACTTAGCAGGCAATAATAATTGGAGCTGAAGGCTGTAATGAACTGGATAAGCAGACTCTAATCACGTGATTCAGCCGGCTCCTCTCTGGGGACTGAGCAGGCACTTATTATGCAGCTCAGCAAGCAAAAATCATGGAGCTGAGCAAGCAGGAATCACGCAGCTCAGCAGGCAATAATCATGGAGCTGAGCAAACAGGAATCACGCAGCTCAGCATGCAATAATCAAGAAGCTGAGCAGGCAGGAATCACGCAGCTCAGCAGGCAATAAATATGGAGCTGAGCAAGCAGGAATCACGCAGCTCAGCAGGCAATTTTCAAGAAGCTGAGCAGGCAGGAATCACGCCGCTTAGCAGGCAATAATCATGGAGCTGAGCAGACTGTAATGAAGTGGCTAAGCAGACTCTAATCACGTCACTCAGCCGGCTCCTAACCCGGTCTTGAGCAGGCACTAATCACGCAGCTGAGCAGGGACTAATCTCACAGCTGATCAGGCACGAGTCACGCAGCTGAGCAGGGATTAAGCATGCAGCTGAGCAAGCGCTAATCCCTTGATTCAGCAGACCCTGATCACGTGACTGAGCAGGCCCTGATCACGTGGCTGAGCATGCACTGATCATGTGACTGAGCATGCACTGATCACGTGACTGAGAGGCACTGATCACGTGACTGAGAGGCACTGATCACGTGCCTGAGCATGCACTGATAACGTGACTGAGAGGCACTGATCACGTGACTGAGAGGCGCTGATCACGTGACTGAGAGGCGCTGATCACGTGACTGAGAGGCGCTGATCACGTGGCTATCATGCACTGATCACGTGCTTCAGGAGGCAATAATCAAAGAGCTGAGCAGGCACTAATCACTTGGCTAAGAGGGCACTGATCACGGAGAGGAGCAGGAAATCGTCAAGGAGCTGAGCAAACTGTAATGAAGTGGTTAAGCAGACTCTAAACACGTGACGCAGCAGGCTCTACACCCGTGACTGAGCAGACACAATTTGGGCAGCTCAGCAGACACCAATGGTGCAGCTCAGCAGACACCAATCATGCAGCTCAGCAGGCAATACTCATGGAGCTGAGCAGGCAGGAATCACACAGCTCAGCAGGCAAAGATCAAGGAGCTGAGCAGGCACGAATCTCGCAGCTCAGCTGGCAAAAATCAAGGAGCTGAGCAGACTGCCATGAAGTGGCTAAGCAGACTCTAAACACGTGACTCAGCAGGCTTGACACCCGTGACTGAGCAGACACGAATCTTGCAGCCCAGCAGACAATACTCCTGGAGCTGAGCAGGCAGGAATCACGCAGCTCAGCAGACAGTAATCAAGGAGCTGAGCAGGCACGAATCACGCAGCTCAGCAGGCAATAATCCTGGAGCTGAGCAAGCAGGAATCACGCAGCTCAGCAGGCAATAATCAAGAAGCAGAGCACGCAGGAATCACGCAACTCAGCAGGCAATACTCACGGACCTGAGCAGGCAGGAATCACGCAACTTAGCAGGCAATAATAATTGGAGCTGAAGGCTGTAATGAACTGGATAAGCAGACTCTAATCACGTGATTCAGCCGGCTCCTCTCTGGGGACTGAGCAGGCACTTATTATGCAGCTCAGCAAGCAAAAATCATGGAGCTGAGCAAGCAGGAATCACGCAGCTCAGCAGGCAATAATCATGGAGCTGAGCAAACAGGAATCACGCAGCTCAGCATGCAATAATCAAGAAGCTGAGCAGGCAGGAATCACGCAGCTCAGCAGGCAATAAATATGGAGCTGAGCAAGCAGGAATCACGCAGCTCAGCAGGCAATTTTCAAGAAGCTGAGCAGGCAGGAATCACGCCGCTTAGCAGGCAATAATCATGGAGCTGAGCAGACTGTAATGAAGTGGCTAAGCAGACTCTAATCACGTCACTCAGCCGGCTCCTAACCCGGTCTTGAGCAGGCACTAATCACGCAGCTGAGCAGGGACTAATCTCACAGCTGATCAGGCACGAGTCACGCAGCTGAGCAGGGATTAAGCATGCAGCTGAGCAAGCGCTAATCCCTTGATTCAGCAGACCATGATCACGTGACTGAGCAGGCCCTGATCACGTGGCTGAGCATGCACTGATCATGTGACTGAGCACGCACTGATCACGTGACTGAGAGGCACTGATCACGTGACTGAGAGGCACAGATCACGTGCCTGAGCATACACTGATAACGTGACTGAGAGGCACTGATCACGTGACTGAGAGGCGCTGATCACGTGACTGAGAGGCGCTGATCACGTGACTGGGAGGCGCTGATCACGTGGCTATCATGCACTGATCACGTGCTTCAGGAGGCAATAATCAAAGAGCTGAGCAGGCACTAATCCCTTGGCTAAGAGGGCACTAATCACGGAGAGGAGCAGGAAATCGTCAAGGAGCTGAGCAAACTGTAATGAAGTGGTTAAGCAGACTCTAAACACGGGACGCAGCAGGCTCTACACCCGTGACTGAGCAGACACAATTTGGGCAGCTCAGCAGACACCAATGGTGCAGCTCAGCAGACACAAATGGTGCAGCTCAGCAGACACCAATCATGCAGCTCAGCAGGCAATACTCATGGAGCTGAGCAGGCAGGAATCACACAGCTCAGCAGGCAAAGATCAAGGAGCTGAGCAGGCACGAATCTCGCAGCTCAGCTGGCAAAAATCAAGGAGCTGAGCAGACTGCCATGAAGTGGCTAAGCAGACTCTAAACACGTGACTCAGCAGGCTTGACACCCGTGACTGAGCAGACACGAATCTTGCAGCCCAGCAGACAATACTCTTGGAGCTGAGCAGGCAGGAATCACGCAGCTCAGCAGACAGTAATCAAGGAGCTGAGCAGGCACGAATCACGCAGCTCAGCAGGCAATAATCCTGGAGCTGAGCAAGCAGGAATCACGCAGCTCAGCAGGCAATAATCATGGAGCTGAGCTGGCAGGAATCACGCAACTCAGCAGGCAATACTCACGGACCTGAGCAGGCAGGAATCACGCAACTTAGCAGGCAATAATAATTGGAGCTGAAGGCTGTAATGAACTGGATAAGCAGACTCTAATCACGTGATTCAGCCGGCTCTTCTCTGGGGACTGAGCAGGCACTTATTATGCAGCTCAGCAAGCAAAAATCATGGAGCTGAGCAAGCAGGAATCACGCAGCTCAGCAGGCAATAATCATGGAGCTGAGCAAGCAGGAATCACGCAGCTCAGCAGGCAATAATCATGGAGCTGAGCAAGCAGGAATCACGCAGCTTAGCAGGCAATAATCATGGAGCTGAGCAGACTGTAATGAAGTGGCTAAGCAGACTCTAATCACGTCACTCAGCCGGCTCCTAACCCGGACCTGAGCAGGCACTAATCCCGCAGCTGAGCAGGGACTAATCACACAGCTGATCAGGCACGAGTCACGCAGCTGAGCAGGGATTAAGCATGCAGCTGAGCAAGCGCTAATCCCTTGATTCAGCAGGCCCTGATCACCTCACTGAGCAGGCCCTGATCACGTGGCTGAGCATGAACTGATCATGTGACTGAGCATGCACTGATCACGTGACTGAGAGGCACTGATCACGTGACTCAGCAGGCACTGATCAGGTGGCTATCATGCCTGAGCACCTGACTGAGAGGCGCTGATCACGTGACTGAGAGGCGCTGATCACGTGGCTATCATGCACTGATCACGTGCCTCAGGAGGCAATAATCAAAGAGCTGAGCAGGCACTAATCACTTGGCTAAGAGGGCACTAATCACGGAGAGGAGCAGGAAATCGTCATGGAGCTGAGCAGACTGTAATGAAGTGGTTAAGCAGACTCTATTCACGTGACTCAGCCGGCTCTTCTCTCCGGACTGAGCAGGCACTAATTACGCAGCTCAGCAAGCAATAATCATGGAGCTGAGCAAGCAGGAATCACGCAGCTCAGCAGGCAATAATCAAGAAGCTGAGCAGGCAGGAATCACGCAGCTCAGCAGGCAATAATCATGGAGCTGAGCAAGCAGGAATCACGCAGCTCAGCAGGCAATAATCATGGAGCTGAGCAAGCAGATATCACGCAGCTCCGAAGGCAATAATCAAGAAGTTGAGCAGGCAGGAATCACGCAGCTCAGCAGGCAATAACTATGGAGCTGAGCAGTCAGGAATCACGCAGCTCAGAAGGCAATAATCAAGAAGCTGAGCAGGCAGGAATCACGCAGCTCAGCAGGCAAAAATTATGGAGCTGATCAGGCAGGAAGCACACAGCTCAGCAGGAAATAATCAAGAAGTTGAGCCGGCAGGAATCACGCAGCTCAGCAGGCAATAATCAAGAAGCTGAGCAGACAGGAATCACGCAGCTCAGCAGGCAATAATCAAGAAGCTGAGCAGGCAGGAATCACGCAGCTTAGCAGGCAATAATCATGGAGCTGAGCAGACTGTAATGAAGTGGCTAAGCAGACTCTAATCACGAAACTCAGCCGGCTCCTAACCCGGTCCTGAGCAGGCACTAATCACGCAGCTGAGCAGGGACTAATCACACAGCTGAACAGGCACGAGTCACGCAGCTGAGCAGGGATTAATCATGCAGCTGAGCAAGCGCTAATCACTTGATTCAGCAGGCCCTGATCACGTGACTGAGCAGGCCCTGATCACGTGGCTGAGCATGCACTGATCACGTGACTGAGCATGCACTGATCACGTGACTTAGAGGCACTGATCACGTGACTGAGAGGCACTGATCACGTGACTGAGCATGCACTGATCACGTGACTGAGAGGCGATGATCACGTGACTGTGAGGCGCTGATAACGTGACTGAGAGGCACTGATCACGTGGCTATCATGCACTGATCACGTGCCTCCGGAGGCAATAATCAAAGAGCTGAGCAGGCACTAATCACTTGGCTAAGAGGGCATTAATCACGGAGAGGAGCAGGAAATCGTCATGGAGCTGAGCAGACTGTAATGAAGTGGCTAAGCAGACTCTAAACACGTGACACAGCAGTCTCTACACCCGTGACTGAGCAGACACCAATTGGGCAGCTCAGCAGACACCAATGGTGCAGCTCAGCGGTCACCAATGGTGCAGCTCAGCAGACACCAATCATGCAGCTCAGCAGGCAATACTCATGGAGCTGAGCAAGCAGGAATCACACAACTCAGCAGGCAAAAATCAAGGAGCTGAGCAGGCACGAATCTCGCAGCTCAGCTGGCAAATTTCAAGGAGCTGAGCAGACTGCCATGAAGTGGCTAAGCAGACTCTAAACACGTGACTCAGCTGGCTCGACACCCGTGACTGAGCAGACACGAAACTTGCAGGCGAGCAGACAATACTCTTGGAGCTGAGCAGGCAGGAATCACGCAGCTCAGCAGACAGTAATCAAGGAGCTGAGCAGGCACGAATCACGCAGCTCAGCAGGCAATAATCATGGAGCTGAGCAAGCAGGAATCACGCAGCTTAGCAGGCAATAATCATGAAGCTGAGCAGGCAGGAATCACGCAACTTAGCAGGCAATAATCATGTAGCTGAAGGCTGTAATGAAGTGGATAAGCAGACTCTAATCACGTGATTCAGTCGGCTCTTCTCTCGGGACTGAGCAGGCACTAATTACGCAGCTCAGCAAGCGAAAATCATGGAGCTGAGCAAGCAGGAATCACGCAGCTCAGCAGGCAGTAATCATGGAGTTGAGAAAGCAGGAATCATGCAGCTCAGCAAGCAATAATCAAGAAGCTGAGCAGACAGGAATCACGAAGTTCAGCAGGCAATAATCATGGAGCTGAGCAAGCAGGAATCACTCAGCTCAGCAGGCAATAATCATGGAGCTGAGCAAGCAGGAATCACGCAGCTCAGCAGGCAATACTCACGGACCTGAGCAGGCAGGAATCACGCAACTTAGCAGGCAATAATCATGGAGCTGAAGGCTGTAATGAAGTGGATAAACAGACTCTAATCACATGACTCGGCAGGCTCCTCTCTCGGGACTGAGCGGGCACTAACTACGCAGCTCAGCATGCAATAATCTTGGAGCTGAGCAAGCAGGAATCACGCAGCTCAGCAGGCAATTATCATGGAGCTGAGCAAGAAGGGATCACGCAGCTCCGTAGGCAATAATCAAGAAGTTGATCAGGCAGGAATCACGCAGCTCAGCAGGCAATAACTACGGAGCTTAGCAGTCAGGAATCACGCAGCTCAGCAGGCAATTTTCAAGAAACTGAGCAGGCAGGAATCACGCAGCTCAGCAGGCAAAAATTATGGAGCTGAGCAGGCAGGAATCACGCAGCTCAGCAGGCAATTTTCAAGAAACTGAGCAGGCAGGAATCACGCAGCTTAGCAGGCAATAATCATGGAGCTGAGCAGACTGTAATGAAGTGGCTAAGCAGACTCTAATCACGTCACTCAGCCGGCTCCTAACCCGGACCTGAGCAGGCACTAATCCCGCAGCTGAGCAGGGACTAATCACACAGCTGATCAGGCACGAGTCACGCAGCTGAGCAGGGATTAAGCATGCAGCTGAGCAAGCGCTAATCCCTTGATTCAGCAGGCCCTGATCACCTCACTGAGCAGGCCCTGATCACGTGGCTGAGCATGAACTGATCATGTGACTGAGCATGCACTGATCACGTGACTGAGAGGCACTGATCACGTGACTCAGCAGGCACTGATCAGGTGGCTATCATGCCTGAGCACCTGACTGAGAGGCGCTGATCACGTGACTGAGAGGCGCTGATCACGTGGCTATCATGCACTGATCACGTGCCTCAGGAGGCAATAATCAAAGAGCTGAGCAGGCACTAATCACTTGGCTAAGAGGGCACTAATCACGGAGAGGAGCAGGAAATCGTCATGGAGCTGAGCAGACTGTAATGAAGTGGTTAAGCAGACTCTATTCACGTGACTCAGCCGGCTCTTCTCTCCGGACTGAGCAGGCACTAATTACGCAGCTCAGCAAGCAATAATCATGGAGCTGAGCAAGCAGGAATCACGCAGCTCAGCAGGCAATAATCAAGAAGCTGAGCAGGCAGGAATCACGCAGCTCAGCAGGCAATAATCATGGAGCTAGCAGGCAGGAATCGTGCAGCTCAGCAGGCAATAATCATGGAGCTGAGCAGGCAAGAATCACGCATCTCAGCAGGCAATACTCACGGACCTGAGCAGGCAGGAATCACGCAACTCAGCAGGCAATACTCACGGACCTGAGCAGGCCAGGAATCACGCAACATAGCAGGCAATAATCCTGGAGCTGAAGGCCCTACTGAAGTGGATAAGCAGACTCTAATCACTTGATTCAGCTGGCTCCTCTCTAGGGACTGAGCAGGCACTAATTACGCAGCTCAGCAAGCAAAAATCATGGAGATGAGCAAGCAGGAATTCGCAGCTCAGCAGGCAATAATCATGGAGCTGAGCAAGCAGGAATCACGCAGCTCAGCAGGCAATAATCAAGAAGCAGCGCAGGCAGGACAGGCAGCTCAGCAGCCAAAAATCAAGAAGCTAGCAGGCAGGAATCGCGAAGCTCAGCAGGCAATAAACATGGAGATGAAGGCTGTAATGAAGTGGATAAGCAGACTCTAATCACGTGACTCAGCCGGCTCTTCTCTCCGGACTGAGCAGGCACTAATTACGCAGCTCAGCAAGCCATAATGATGGAGCTGAGCAAGCAGGAATCACGCAGCTGAGCAGTCAATAATCAAGAAGCTAGCAGGCAGGAATCGCGCGACTCAGCAGGCAATAATCATGGAGCTGAGAAGGCAGGAATCACGCAGCTCAGTAGGAAATGGTCATGGAGCTGAGCAAGCAGGAATCACACAGCTCATCAGGCAATTTTCAAGAAGCTGAGCAGGCAGGAATCACGCAGCTCAGCAGGCAATAATCATGGAGCTGAGCAAGCAGGAATCACGCAGCTCAGCAGGCAATAATCATGGAGCTGAGCAAGCAGATATCACGCAGCTCCGAAGGCAATAATCAAGAAGTTGAGCAGGCAGGAATCACGCAGCTCAGCAGGCAATAACTATGGAGCTGAGCAGTCAGGAATCACGCAGCTCAGAAGGCAATAATCAAGAAGCTGAGCAGGCAGGAATCACGCAGCTCAGCAGGCAAAAATTATGGAGCTGATCAGGCAGGAAGCACACAGCTCAGCAGGAAATAATCAAGAAGTTGAGCCGGCAGGAATCACGCAGCTCAGCCGGCAATAATCAAGAAACTGAGCAGACAGGAATCACGCAGCTCAGCAGGCAATAATCAAGAAGCTGAGCAGGCAGGAATCACGCAGCTTAGCAGGCAATAATCATGGAGCTGAGCAGACTGTAATGAAGTGGCTAAGCAGACTCTAATCACGAAACTCAGCCGGCTCCTAACCCGGTCCTGAGCAGGCACTAATCACGCAGCTGAGCAGGGACTAATCACACAGCTGAACAGGCACGAGTCACGCAGCTGAGCAGGGATTAATCATGCAGCTGAGCAAGCGCTAATCACTTGATTCAGCAGGCCCTGATCACGTGACTGAGCAGGCCCTGATCACGTGGCTGAGCATGCACTGATCACGTGACTGAGCATGCACTGATCACGTGACTTAGAGGCACTGATCACGTGACTGAGAGGCACTGATCACGTGACTGAGCATGCACTGATCACGTGACTGAGAGGCGATGATCACGTGACTGTGAGGCGCTGATAACGTGACTGAGAGGCACTGATCACGTGGCTATCATGCACTGATCACGTGCCTCCGGAGGCAATAATCAAAGAGCTGAGCAGGCACTAATCACTTGGCTAAGAGGGCATTAATCACGGAGAGGAGCAGGAAATCGTCATGGAGCTGAGCAGACTGTAATGAAGTGGCTAAGCAGACTCTAAACACGTGACACAGCAGTCTCTACACCCGTGACTGAGCAGACACCAATTGGGCAGCTCAGCAGACACCAATGGTGCAGCTCAGCGGTCACCAATGGTGCAGCTCAGCAGACACCAATCATGCAGCTCAGCAGGCAATACTCATGGAGCTGAGCAAGCAGGAATCACACAGCTCAGCAGGCAAAAATCAAGGAGCTGAGCAGGCACGAATCTCGCAGCTCAGCTGGCAAATTTCAAGGAGCTGAGCAGACTGCCATGAAGTGGCTAAGCAGACTCTAAACACGTGACTCAGCTGGCTCGACACCCGTGACTGAGCAGACACGAAACTTGCAGGCGAGCAGACAATACTCTTGGAGCTGAGCAGGCAGGAATCACGCAGCTCAGCAGACAGTAATCAAGGAGCTGAGCAGGCACGAATCACGCAGCTCAGCAGGCAATAATCATGGAGCTGAGCAAGCAGGAATCACGCAGCTTAGCAGGCAATAATCATGAAGCTGAGCAGGCAGGAATCACGCAACTTAGCAGGCAATAATCATGTAGCTGAAGGCTGTAATGAAGTGGATAAGCAGACTCTAATCACGTGATTCAGTCGGCTCTTCTCTCGGGACTGAGCAGGCACTAATTACGCAGCTCAGCAAGCGAAAATCATGGAGCTGAGCAAGCAGGAATCACGCAGCTCAGCAGGCAGTAATCATGGAGTTGAGAAAGCAGGAATCATGCAGCTCAGCAAGCAATAATCAAGAAGCTGAGCAGACAGGAATCACGAAGTTCAGCAGGCAATAATCATGGAGCTGAGCAAGCAGGAATCACGCAGCTCAGCAGGCAATAATCATGGAGCTGAGCAAGCAGGAATCACGCAGCTCAGCAGGCAATACTCACGGACCTGAGCAGGCAGGAATCACGCAACTTAGCAGGCAATAATCATGGAGCTTAAGGCTGTAATGAAGTGGATAAGCAGACTCTAATCACGTGACTCAGCCGGCTCCTCTCTCGGGACTGAGCGGGCACTAACTACGCAGCTCAGCAAGCAATAATCATGGAGCTGAGCAAGCAGGAATCACGGAGCTGAGCAGACAATAATCATTGAGGTGACCAAGCAGGAATCACGCAGCTCAGCATGCAATAATCAAGAAGCTGAGCAGGCAGGAATCACGCAGCTCAGCAGGCAATAAATATGGAGCTGAGCAAGCAGGAATCACGCAGCTCAGCAGGCAATAATCATGGAGCTGAGCAAGCAGGAATCACGAAGCTCCGCAGGCAATAATCAAGAAGTTGATCAGGCAGGAATCACGCAGCTCAGCAGGCAGTAACTATGGAGCTTAGCAGTCAGGAATCACGCAGCTCAGCAGGCCATAATAAAGAAACTGAGCAGGCAGGAATCACGCAGCTCAGCAGGCAGTAACTATAGAGCTTAGCAGTCAGGAATCACGCAGCTCAGCAGGCAATTTTCAAGAAACTGAGCAGGCAGGAATCACGCAGCTTAGCAGGCAATAATCATGGAGCTGAGCAGACTGTAATGAAGTGGCTAAGCAGACTCTAATCACGTCACTCAGCCGACTCCTAATCCGGACCTGAGCAGGCACTAATCCAGCAGCTGAGCAGGGACTAATCACACAGCTGATCAGGCACGAGTCACGCAGCTGAGCAGGGATTAATCATGTAGCTGAGCAAGCGCTAATCCCTTGATTCAGCAGGCCCTGATCACCTGACTGAGCAGGTCCTGATCAGGTGGCTGAGCATGCACTGATCATGTGAATGAGCATGCACTGATCACGTGACTGAGAGGCACTGATCACGTGACTGAGCATGCACTGATCACGTGACTGAGAGGCACTGATCACGTGACTCAGCAGGCACTGATCAGGTGGCTATCATGCCTGAGAACCTGACTGAGAGGCGCTGATCACGTGACTGAGAGGCGCTGATCACGTGGCTATCATGCACTGATCACGTGCCTCAGGAGGCAATAATCAAAGAGCTGAGCAGGCACTAATCACTTGGCTAAGAGGGCACTGATCACGGAGAGGAGCAGGAAATCGTCATGGAGCTGAGCAGACTGTAATGAAGTGGTTAAGCAGACTCTAAACACGTGACGCAGCAGACTCTACACCGGTGACTGAGCAGACACCCATCGTGTAGCTCAGCAGACACCAATCGTGCAGCTCAGCAGGCAATACTCATGGAGCTGAGCAGGCAGGAATCACACAGCTCAGCAGGCAAAAAACAAGGAGCTGAGCAGGCACGAATCTCGCAGCTCAGCTGGCAAAAATCAAGGAGCTGAGCAGACTGCCATGAAGTGGCTAAGCAGACTATAAACAAGTGACTCAGCAGGCTCAACACCCGTGACTAGGCAGACACGAATCTTGCAGCCCAGCAGATAAAACTCCTGGAGCTGAGCAGGCAGGAATCACGCAGCTCAGCAGGCAGTAATCAAGGAGCTGAGCAGGAACGAATCACAAAGCTCAGCAGGCAATAATCATGGAGCTGAGCAAGCAGGAATCCCGCAGCTCAGCAGGCAATAACCATAGAGCTTAGGAGGCTGTAATGAAGTGGCTAAGCAGACTCTAATCACGTGACTCAGCCGGCTCTTCTCCCGGGACTGAGCAGGCACGAATTATGCAGCTCAGCAAGCAATATTCATGGAGCTGAGCAAGCAGGAATCACGCAGTTCAGCAGGCAATAATCATGGAGCTGAGCAAGCAAGAATCACGCAGCTCAGCATGCAATAATCAAGAAGATGAGCAGGCAGGAATCACAGAGCTCAGCAGGAAATAATTATGCAGCTGAGCAGGCAGGAATCACGCAGCTCAGCAGGCAATAAACATGGAGCTGAGCAAGCAGGAATCACGCAGCTCAGCAGGCAGTAATCATGGAGCTGAGCAAGCAGGAAGCCCGCAGCTCAGCATGCAATAATCAGGAAGCTGAGCAGGCAGGAATCACGCAGCTCAGCAGGCAATAATTATGGAGCTGAGCAGGCAGGAATCACGCAGCTCAGCAGGCAGTAATCAAGAAACAGAGCAGGCAGGAATTATGCAGCTCAGCAGGCAATAATCAAGAAGCTGAGCAGGCAGAAATCACGCAGCTCAGCTGGCAATAATTATGGAGATGAGCAGCAAGGAATCACGCAGCTCAGCAGGCAATAATCAAGAAACTGAGCAGGCAGGAATTATGCAGCTCAGCAGGCAATAGTCATGGAGCTGAGCAGGCAGGAATCCCGCAGCTCAGCAGGCAATAATCAAAAAGCTGAGCTAGAAGGAATCACGCAGCTCAGCAGGCAATAATTATGGAGATGAGCAGCAAGGAATCACGCAGTTCAGCAGGCAATAATCAAGAAACTGAGCAGGCAGGAATTATGCAGCTCAGCAGGCAATAGTCATGGAGCTGAGCAGGCAGGAATCACGCAGCACTGCAGGCAATAATCATGAAGCTGAGCAGGCAGGAATCACGCAGCTCAGCAGGCAATACTCATGGACCTGAACAAGCAGTAATCACGCAGCTCAGCAGGCAATACCCAGGGACCTGATTAGGCAGGAATCACGCAGCTTAGCAGGCAATAATCATGGAGCTGAGCAGACTGTAATGAAGTGGCTAAGCAGACTCTAATCACGTGACTCAGCCGGCTCCTAACACAGTCCTGAGCAGGCACTAATCACGCAGCTGAGCAGGGACTAATCATGCAGCTGAGCAAGCGCTAATCCCGTGATTCAGCAGGCCCTGATCACGTGACTGAGCAGGCCTTGATCACGTTTCTGAGCATGCACTGATCATGTGACTGAGCATGCACTGATCACGTGACTGAGAGGCACTTATCACGTCACTTAGAGGCTCTGATCACTTGACTGAGCAGGCACTGATCAGGTGGCTATCATGCCTGAGCACGTGACTGAGAGGCGCCGATCACGTGACTGAGAGGCGCTGATCACGTGTCTATCATGCACTGATCACGTGCCTCAGGAGGCAATAATCAAAGAGCTGAGCAGGCACTAATCACTTGGCTAAGAGGGCACTAATCACGGAGAGGAGCAGGAAATCCTCATGGAGCTGAGCAGACTGTAATGAAGTGGCTAAGAAGACTCTAAACACGTGACTCAGCAGGCTCTACACCCGTGACTGAGCAGACACCAATTGGGCAGCTCAGCAGACACCAATCGTGCAGATCAGCAGACACCAATCCTGCAGATCAGCAGGCAATACTCATGGAGCTGAGCAGGCAGGAATCACACAGCTCAGCAGGAAAAATCAAGGAGCTGAGCAGGCACGAATCTCGAAGCTCAGCTGGCAAAAATCAGGGAGCTGAGCAGACTGCCATGAAGTGGCTAAGCAGACTCTAAACACGTGACTCAGTAGGCTGGACACCCGTGACTGAGCAGACCCGAATCTTGCAGCTCAGCAGACAATAACTCTGGAGTTGGGCAGGCAGGTATCCCGCAGCTCAGCAGACAGTACTCAAGGAGCTGAGCAGGCACGAATCCCGCAGCTCAGCAGGCAATAATCATGGAGCTGTGCAGGCATTAATCACGCAGCTTAGCAGGCAATAAACATGGAGCTGAGCAGGAGGTAATGAAGTGGCTAAGCAGACTCTAATCACGTGACTCAGCCGGCTCCTATCTCGGGACTGAGCAGGCACTAATTACACAGCTCAGCAGGCCATAATCATGGAGCTGAGCAAGCAGGAATCACGCAGCTCAGCATGCAATAATTAAGAGCTGAGCAGGCAGGAATCACACAGCCTAGCATGCAATAATTATGGAGCTGAGCAGGCAGGAATCACGCAGCTCAGCAGGCAATACACAGGGACCTGAATAGGCAGGAATCACGGAGCTTAGCAGGCAATAATCATGGAGCTGAGCAGACTGTAATGAAGTGACTAAGCAGACTCTAATCACGTGACTCAGCCTGCTCCTAACCCGGGACTCAGCAGGCACTAATCACACAGCTGATCAGGCAAGAGTCACGCAGCTGAGCAGGGACTAATCACGCAGCTGAGCATGCGCTAATACCATGATTCAGCAGGCCCTGAACATGTGGCTGAGCATGCACTGATCACCTGACTGAGCATGCACTGGTCACGTGACTGAGAGGCACTGAAAACTTGACTGAGCAGGCACTGATCACATGACTGAGAGGCACTGATCAGGTGACTGAGCAGGCACTGATCAGGTCGCACGTGGCTGATCTTGCACTGATCAGGTGACTGTTCATGCACTTATCATGTGGCTATCATTCACTGATCACGTGACTTCTCATGCAATGGTCACGAGGATGATCATACAAAGATCCTGAGACTGATCATGCACTGATCACGTGGCTATCATTTCCTGATCAAGTGACTGGGCATGGACAGATAAAGTGGATGAACATAGATTGATCACGTGAGACATCATGCACTGATCACGTGACTGATCATGCACTGATCAGGTGGCTATCATGCACTGATAACGTGGCTCTAATGCACTGATTACTTGGCTGATCATACACTGATCACCTGAATGATCATGCCTTGATCACGTGGCTGATCATGAACTGATCGGGTGATTGAGCATGCAGTGAGCACGTGACTGAATGAGACTGATCATGTGACTGATCATGCGCTGGTCACCTGGCTATCATGCACTGATGATGTACCTCAGGAGGCAATAATCAAAGAGATGAACAGGCACGAATAACGTATTCAGTAGGCAATAATCATGGAGCTGAGCAAGCAGGAATCATGCAGCTCAGCAGGCAATAATCAAGAAGTTGAGCAGGCAGGAATCACGCAGCTCAGCAGGCAATAATTATGGAGCTGAGCAGGCAGGAATCACGCAGCTCAGCAGGAGTAATCAAGAAACTGAGCAGGCAGGAATCACGCAGCTCAGCTGGCAATTATCAAGCAGATGAGCAGGTAGGAATCACGCAGCTCAGCTGGCAATTATCAAGCACATGAGCAATCAGGAATCACAGCTCAGCTGGCAATTATCAAGCACATGAGAAGGCAGGAATCACTCAGTTCAGCTGGCAATTGTCAAGCAGCTGAGCAGACAGCAATCATGCAGCTCAGTAGGCCCTGAACTCATGACTGAGCACGCACTGTTCACGTGGCTGACCATACACTGATCACGTGACTGATCATTCACTGATCACATGGCTATCATTCACTGATCACTTGACTGTGCAGGCACTGATCAAGTGGATGATCATACACTGATCACCTGACTGATCATGCACTGATCACGTGGCTATCATGCACTAATCACGTGGCTAATCATGCACTGATCACGTGACTGATCATGCACTGAACACGTGACTGATCATGCACTGATCAGGTGGCTATAATGCACTGATTACGTGGCTGATCATACACTGATCACCTGAATGATCATGCCTTGATCACGTGGCTGATCATGAACTGATCGGGTGATTGAGCATGCAGTGAGCACGTGACTGAATGAGACTGATCATGTGACTGATCATGCGCTGGTCACGTGGCTATCATGCACTGATGATGTACCTCAGGAGGCAATAATCAACGAGATGAACAGGCAGGAATTACGTATTCAGCAGGCAATAATCATGGAGCTCAGGTGTGACGAATCCTGCTGCTCAAGTGGCAATTATCAAGCAGCTGAGCAGGCAGGAATCATGCGGCTCAGCTGGCAATCATCAAACAGATGAGCAGGCAGGAATCACGCTGCTCAGCTGGCAATTGTCAACCAGATGAGCAGGCAAGAATCATGTAGCCCATCAGGCAATTATCAAGCAGATGAGCACGAAGGAATCACGCAGCTCAGCTGGCAATTATCAAGCAGATGAACAGGCAGGAATCACGTAGCTGAGCTGGCAATAATCAAGCAGATGAGCAGTTAGGAATCACGCAGCTCAGCTGGCAATTATCAAGCATATGATCAGGCAGGAATCACGCAGCTCAGCTGGCAATTATCAAGCATATGATCAGGCAGGAATCACTCAGTTCAGCTGGGAATTGTCAAGCAGCTGAGCAGACAGCAATCACGCAGCTCAGTAGGCCCTGATCTCATGACTGAGCACACACTGTTCACGTGACTGACCATACACTGATCACGTGACTGATCATTCACTGATCACATGGCTATGATGCACTGATCACTTGACTGTGCAGGCACTGATCAGGTGGATGTTTGAAAACTGATCATGTGACTGATCATGCACTGATCACATGGCTATCATACACTGGCCCCGTGGCTAATCATGCACTGATCAGGTGACTGAGCATGCAGTGATCACGTGACTGAATGGCAGTGATCATGTGACTGATCATGGGATGATCACGTGGCTATCATGCACTGATGATGTGCCTCAGGAGGCAATAATCAAAGAGCTGAGCAGGCACGAATCATGCAATAAGCAGGCAATAATCATGGAGCTCAGCTGTGGCGAATCATGCTTCTCAGCAGGCAATAATGAAGCAGATGAGCAGGCAGGAATCACGCAGCTCAGCTGGCAATTGTCAATCAGATGAGCAGGGAGGAATCACGCAGCTCAGCTGGTAAGTATGAAGCAGATGAGCAGGCAGGAAATACCCAGCTCACATTGCAATTGTCAAACAGATGAGCAGGCAGGAATCAAGCAGCTCACCTGGCAATTGTCAATCAGATGAGCAGGGAGGAATCACGCAGCTAAGCTGGTAAGTATGAAGCAGTTGAGCAGGCAGGAAATACGCAGCTCACCTTGCAATTGTCAAGCAGAAGAGCAGGCAGGAATCACGCAGCTCAGGAGGCCCTGACCACGTGACTGTGCAGGCACTGATCTCATGGCTATCATTGCCTGATTACATGACTGCGTATGCACTGATCACGTGGATGAACATACACTGCTCACGTGGCTGATCATGCACTGATCACCTGGCAATCATGCACTGATCACGTGGCTATCATACAGTGATCACTTGACTGATCATGCACTGATCACGTAACTGATCATGCACTGATCATCTGGCAATCATGCACTGATCACCTGGCTATCATGCACTGATCACCTGGCTATCATGCACTGATTACGTGGTTATCGTGCACTGATCACATAGCTGATCATGCACTGACCATGTGACTGATCATGCAGTGATTGCGTAGCTATCGTGCACTGAAAACGTGACTGCGCATGCACTGATCACGTGAGTGATCATGCACTGATCACGTGGCTATCATGCACTGATCACCTGGCTGATCATACATTGATCACGTGACTGATCATGCACTGATCATGTGGCTGATCAGGCAGAGATAACGTGGATGATCATGCACTGATCACGTGGATGATCATACACTGATGACGTGACTGCGCATGCACTGATCATGTAAATGATCATTCACTTATAACGTGGCTATCATGCTCTGATCACCTGGCTGATCATGCACTGATCGCATAGCTATCATGCACTGATAACGTGACTGTGCATGCAATGATCCCTTGGATGATCATACACTGAACACGTGACTGATCATGCACTGGTCATGTGACTGCTCATGCACTGATCACGTGACAGATCATGCGCTGATCACGTGGCTAACATGCACTGATCATGTGACTGTATGCACAGATCACGTGGCTACCATGCATTGATCACGTGACAGATCATGCACTGATCATGTAACTGTATGCACTGATCACATGGCTATCATGCACTGATCACATGGCTGATCATGCACAGATCATGTGACTGATCATGCACTCACAACGTAGCTATCAAGCACTGATCACGTGGCTGACCATACACTGATCACAGGACTGATCATGAACTGATCACATGGCTATCATTCACTGATCACGTGGCTGATCGTGGACTGATCGAGTGACTGATCATGCACAGATCACGTCGGTATCATGCATTGATCACATGACTACGCATGCACTGATCACGTGGATGATCATACACTGATCATGTGACAGATCATGCACAGATCACGTGAATGATCATGCACTGATAAGTTGGCTATCATGCACTGATCATCTGGCTGTCATGCACTGATCATGTGGCTGATCATACACTGATCATGTGACTGCACATGCACTGATCACGTGGCTGATCATACACTGATCACATTGCTGATCATGTACTGATCACGTGGCTGCTCATACACTGAACACGTGGCCGATCATGCACTAATCACATTGCTCATCATGAACTTATCACGTGAGTGAGCATGCAGTGATCACATATCTGAATGGCACTGATCATGTGCTGATCACGTGGCTATCAGGCACTGACGATGTGCCTCAGGAGGCAATAACCAAAGAGCTGAGCATGCTCGAATCATGCAATCAGCAGGCAATAATCATGGACTTCAGCCGTGACGAATCATGTGGCTCAGCTGGCAATAATCAAGCAGCTGACAAGGCAGGAATCAAACGGCTCAGCTGGCAATTTTCAAGCAGATGACCAGGCAGGAATCACGCAGCTCAGCTGGCAATAATCAAGCAGATGAGCAGACAGGTATCTCACAGCTCAGCTGCAATTATCAAGCAGATGAGCTGGTGGAATCACGCAGCTCAGCTGTGAATTATCAAGCAGATGAGCAGGCAGGAATCATGCAGCTTCAAGTGATCAGTGAATGAAAGCCATGTAATCAGTGCATGATCAGTCACGTGACGAGTGTATGATCAGCCACGTGAACAGTGCGTGCTTAGTCACGTGATCAGGGCCTACTCAGCTGGGTGATTCCTGTCTGCTGAGCTGCTTGACAATTGCCAGATGAGGCGTGTGATTCCTGTCTGCTCATCTGCTTGATAATTGCCAGCTGAGGCGTGTGATTCCTGTCTGCTCATCTGCTTGATAATTGCCAGCTGAAATGAGTGATTCCTGCCTGCTCATCAGCTTGATAATTGCCAGCTGAGCTGTGTGATTCCTGCTGGCTCATCTGCTTGATAATTGCCAGCTGAGGTGCGTGATTCCTGACTGTTCATCTGCTTGATTATTTCTAGGTGAGCTTCGTGATTCCTGCCTGCTCAGCTGCTTGATTATTGCCAGTTGCGCAGCATGATTCATCACAGCTGATGTCCATGATTATTGACTGCTGATTGCATGATTCATCCCTGCTCAGCTCTTTGATTATTGCCTCCTGAGGTACATGGTCAGTGCATGATAGCCACGAGAACAGCACATGATCAGTGACTTGATCGGCGCCATTCAGACATGTGATCACTGAATGCACAGACACGTGAGAAGTTCATGATCAGCAACGTGATTAGTGAATGATAGCCACGTGATCAGTGCATGATCAGTCACGTGATCAGTGCATAAGCAATCACTTGATCAGTGCATGATCAGCCACATTATCAGTGTGTGACAAGTCACGTGATGAATGCATGCGCAGTCAGGTTATTAGTGCATGATAGCTACGCGATCAGTGCATGATCAGTCACATGGTTAGTGCATGATCAGCCACGTGATCAGTGCATGATAGCCACTTTATTAGTGCATGATCATTTACATGATCAGTGCATGTGCAGTCACGTGAACAGTGTATGATCATCCACGTGATCAGTGCATGATAGCCACGTGATCAGTGCATGATCAGTCACGTGATCCGTGCATGATCAGCCATGTTAACTGTGCCTGAACAGCCATATGATCAGTGCATTTGCAGTCACGTAAACAGTGTATGATCATCCACGTGATCAATGCATGATAGCCACGTGATCAGTGCATGCACAGTCACGTGATCAGTGCATGATAGACACGTGATCAGCACATGGTCAGTGACTTAATCAGGGCCATTCAAACATATGAACACTGCATGCTCAGTCATGTGATAAGATCATGATCAGAAACGTGATTAGTGCATGATCAGCCATGTGATCAGTGCATGGTCAGTCACGTGGTCAGTGCATGATAGCCACGTGATCAGTGCATGATCAATCACGTGATCCGTGCTTGCGCAGTCACGTTATCAGTGCATGATAGCTATGGGATCAGTGCATGATCAGCCACGTGATAAAAGCACGATAGCCATGTTATAGTGCATGATCAGTCACGTGAACAATGCATGAGTAGTCAGGTTATTAGTGCATGATAGCTACGCGATCAGAGCATGATCAGTCACGTGGTTAGTGCATGATCAGCCACGTGATCAGTGCATGATAGCCAGGGGATCAGTGCATGATCAATTACGTGATCACTGCAAGCACAGTCACGTTATCAGTGCATGATAGCTTCGGGATCAGTGCATGATCAGACACGTGATCAGAGCATGATAGCCATGTTATAAGTGTAAGTTCAGCCACGTGATCAGTGCATGATCAGCCCCTTTATCAGTGCATTATCAGCCACATGATCAGTGCATGATCAGTCACGTGATCAGTGTATGATCATCCACGTGATAAGTGCCTGCACAGTAAAGTGATCAGTCAATGATAGCCATGTGATCAGTGCATGATCTGTCACGTGATCAGTGTATGATCAGCCAGGTGAACTGTGCGTGCTGAGTCACGTGAAGAGGGCCTACTGAGCTGCGTCATTCCTTTCTGCTTAGCTGCTTGACAATTGCCAGCTGAGCTGAGTGATTCCTGCCTGCACATTTGCTTGATAATTGCCAGCTGTGCTTCGTGATTCCTGGCTGCTCATCTACTGGTTTATTGCCAGCTGAGTTGCTTGAAGCCTGCCTGCTCATCTGCTTGATACTTGCCAGCTGAGCTTCGTGATTCCTGGCTGCTCATCTGCTTGATTATTGCCAGCGAGCTGCGTGATTCCTGCCTGCTCATCTGCTTGACAATTGTGAGCTGAGCCGTGTGATTCCTGCCTTCTCAGCTACTTGATTACTGCCAGCTGAGCAGCATGATTCATCACAGCTGATGTCCATGATTATTGCCTACTGATTGCGTGATTCATGCCTGCTCAGCTCTTTGATTATTGCCTCCTGAGGCACATCATCAATGTATGATAGCCACGTGCTAAGTGCATGATCAGCCACTTAATCAGTGCATGATCAACCACGTGATTAGTGCATGCACAGTCAAATGATCAGTGCATGATAGCCACGAGTTCTGTGCATGATCAGTCATGTGATCTGTTTATGATCATCCACGTGATTAATGCATGCACAGTCAATTGATCAGTGCATGATAACCACGTAATCTGTGCATGAACAGTCAGGTGATCAGTGCATGATCAGCCACATTATCAGTGTATGACAAGTCACGTGATGAATGCATGCGCAGTCAGGTTATTAGTGCATGATAGCTACACGATCAGTGCATGATCAGTCACGTGGTTAGTGCATGATCAGCCAAGGGATCAGTGCATGATAGCCATTTTATAAGTGCATGATCATTTACATGATCAGTGCATGTGCAGTCACGTGATCAGTGTATGATCATCCACGTGATCAGTGCATGATAGCCACGTGATCAGTGCATGATCAGTCACGTGATCCGTGCATGATCAGCCATGTTAACTGTGCCTGAACAGCCACATGATCAGTGCATGTCATTCACGTGATCAGTGCATGCACACTCACGTTATCAGTGCATGATAGCTACGAGATCACTGGATGATGAGTCACGTGATCAGTGTATGATCAGCCACGTGATCAGTGCATGATGAGTCACGTGATCAGTGTATGATCAGCCACGTGATCAGTGCATGATAGCCACGTGATCAGTGAATGATCAGTCACAAGATCAGTGCATGGGCAATCACGTTATCAGTGCATGATATATACTCGATCAGTGCATGTTCAGTCACGTGATCAGATCATGATCAGCTATGTGATCAGTTCATGATCAGCTACTTGATCACTGCATGATATCCAGGTGATCAGTCCATGATTAATCTCGTGATCAGTGCATGATCTGTCACGTGATCAGTGCATGATAGCCACGTGATCAGTGCATGGTCAGTCACGTGATCAGTGCATGATAGCCAGGAGATCAGTGCATGATCAATCACGTGATCAGTGCATGCGCAGTCACGTTGTCAGTGCATGATAGCTTCGGGAATAGTGCATGATCAGCCACGGGATCAGAGCATTATAGCCATGTTATAAGTGCATGATCAGCCATGTGATCAGTGCATTATAGCTACGTGATCAGTGCCTGATAAGCCAGGGGATCAGTGCATGAGAGCCACATGATCAGTGCATGACCTGTTACGTGAGCAGTGTATGATCAGCCACTTGATCAGTGCATAATAGCCACATGGTCAGTGACGTGGTCAGTGCATGTGCAGTCACGTGATCAGTGCATGATAGGTACATGATCAGTGCGTGATCAGTCACATGATCAGTGCATGATCGAACACATGATCAGTGCATGATAGCCATGTGATCAGTGCATGATCAGTCAGAGGATCTGTGTATGATCAGCCATGTGATCAGTGCATGATCGCCACGTGATCAGTGCATGATCAGTCACGTGGTCCGTGCATGATAGCCACGTGATCAGTGCATGACCAATCACATGATCAGTGCATGCCCCGTCACGTTATCAGTGCATGATAGCTACTCGATCAGTGCATGATGAGTCACGTGATCAGTGTATGATCAGCCACGGGATCAGTGCATGATGAGTCACGTGATCAGTGCATACGCAGTCACGTTATCAGTGCATGATAGCTTCGGGATCAGTGCTTGATCAGCCACGTGATCAGAGCATGATATCCATGTTATAAGTGCATGATCAGCCACGTGATCAGTGCATTATAGCTACGTGATCAGTGCATGATAAGCCACGTAATCAGTGCATGAGAGCCACATGAACAGTGCATGATCAGTTACGTGAGCAGTGTATGATCAGCCACGTGATCAGTGCATAATAGCCACATGATCAGTGCATGGTCAGTGACGTGGTCAGTGCTTGCCCAGTCACGTGATCAGTGCATGATAGCTACATGATCAGTCACATGATCAGTGCATGATCGAACACGTGATCAGTGCATGATAGCCACGTGACCAGTGCATGATCAGCCAGATGATCTGTGCATGATCAGCCATGTGATCAGTGCATGATCAGCCACGTGATCAGTGCATGATAGCCACTTTATAAGTGCATGATCATTTACATGATCAGTGCATGTGCAGTCAAGTGATCAGTGTATGATCATCCACGTGATCAGTGCATGATAGCCAGGTGATCAGTGCATGATCAGTCACGTGATCCGTGCATGATCAGCCATGGTAACTGTGCCTGAACAGCCACATGATCAGTGCATGTCATTCACGTGATCAGTGCATGCACAGTCACGTTATCAGTGCATGATAGCTACTCCATCAGTGCATGATGAGTCACGTGATCAGTGCATATGCAGTCACGTTATCAGTGCATGATAGCTTCGGGATCACTGCATGATCAGCCACGTGATCAGAGCATGATAGCCATGTTATAAGTGCATGATCAGCCACGTGAAAAGTGCATTATAGCTACGTGATCAGTGCATGATAAGCCACGTGATCAGTGCATGAGAGCCACATGATCAGTGCATGATCAGTTACGAGAGCAGTGTATGATCAGCCTCGTGATCAGTGCATGGTCAGTGACGTGGTCAGTGCTTGCGCAGTCACGTGATCAGTGCATGATAGCTACATGATCAGTGCATGATCAGTCACATGATCAGTGCATGATCGAACACATGATCAGTGCATGATAGCCACGTGACCAGTGCATGATCAGCCAGATGATCTGTGCATGATCAGCCAGATGATCTGTGCATGATCAGCCACGTGATCAGAGCATGATAGCCATGTTATAAGTGCATGATCAGCCACGTGATCAGTGCATTATAGCTACGTGATCAGTGCATGATAAGCCACGTGATCAGTGCATGAGAGCCACATGATCAGTGCATGATCAGTTACGTGAGCAGTGTATGATCAGCCACGTGATCAGTGCATAATAGCCACATGATCAGTGCATGGTCAGTGACGTGGTCAGTGCTTGTGCAGTCACGTGATCAGTGCATGATAGCTACATGATCAGTGCATGATCAGTCACATGATCAGTGCATGATAGCCACGTGACCAGTGCATGATCAGCCAGATGATCTGTGCATGATCAGCCAGATGATCTGTGCATGATCAGCCATGTGATCAGTGCATGATAGCCACATGATCAGTGCATACAGTTACGTGATCAGTGCATGGGCAGTCACGTGATCAGTGCATGATATCCAAATGATCAGTGCATGATCAGTCACGTGGTCAGTGCATGATAGCCACGTGATCAGTGCATAATTAGTCACGTGATCAATGCATGCGCAGTCAGGTTATTAGTGAATGATAGCTACGAGATCAGTGCATGATCAGTCACGTGGTTAGTGCATGATCATCCACGTGATCAGTGCATGATAGCCCCTTTAAAAGTGCATGATCTTTTACATGATCAGTGCCTGCCCAGTCAC
Source organism: Bos taurus (assembly GCF_002263795.3). Taxonomy (NCBI): domain Eukaryota; kingdom Metazoa; phylum Chordata; class Mammalia; order Artiodactyla; family Bovidae; genus Bos; species Bos taurus. The sequence continues at coordinate 84,929,038 of NC_037342.1, read as the reverse complement.
GTGATCAGTGTATGATCATCCACGTGATCAGTGCATGATAGCCACGTGATCAGCACATGATCAGTGACTTGATCAGGGCCATTCAGACATGTGATCACTGCATGCTGAGTCACGTGATAATTTCATGATCAGCAAAGTGATCAGTGCATAATAGCCACGTGATCAGTGCATGATCAGCTACATGATCAATGCATGATAGCCAGGTGATCAGTGCATGATCAGTCACGTGATCAGTGCATGATCAGCCACTTTATCAGTGCATGATCAGCCACATGATCAGTGCATGATCAGTCACGTGATCAGTGTATGATCATCCACGTGATAAATGCATGCACAGTTAAGTGATCAGTCAATGATAGCCATGTGATCAGAGCATGTTCTGTCACGTGATCAGTGTATGATAAGCCAGGTGAACTGTGCGTGCTGAGTCACGGGTAGAGGGCCTACTGAGCTGCGTCATTCCTGTCTGCTTAGCTGCTTGACAATTGCCAGCTGAGCTGAGTGATTCCTGCCTGCTCATTTGCTTGATAATTGCCAGCTGTGCTTCGTGATTCCTGGCTGCTCATCTACTGGATTATTGCCAGCTGAGCTGCTTGATGCCTGCCTGCTCATCTGCTTGATAATTGCCAGCTGAGCTGCATGATTCCCGGCTGCTCATCTGCTTGATTATTGCCAGCGAGCTGCGTGATTCCTGCATGCTCATCTGCTTGATAATTGCCAGCTGAGCTGTGTGATACCTGTCTGCTCATCTGCTTGATAATTGCCAGCTGAGCTGCGTGATTCCTGCCTGCTCATCTGCTTGACAATTGTGAGCTGAGCCGTGTGATTCCTGCCTTCTCAGCTGCTTGATTATTGCCAGCTGAGCAGCATGATTCATCACAGCTGATGTCCATGATTATTGCCTACTGATTGCATGATTCATGCCTGCTCAGCTCTTTGATTATTGCCTCCTGAGGCACATCATCAATGTATGATAGCCACGTGATAAGTGCATGATCAGTCACATGATCAGCAAAATTCAGAGACGTGATCACTGCATGCTCAGTCATGTGACCAGTTCATGATCAGCCATGTGATTAGTGCATGATCAGCCACTTGATCAGTGCATGATCAACCACGTGATTAGTGCATGCACAGTCAAATGATCAGTGTATGATATCCCCGAGTTTGTGCATGATCAGTCACGTGATCAGTTTATGATCATCCACGTGATTAGTGCATGCACAGTCGAGTGATCAGTGCATGATAACCACGTGATCTGTGCATGAACAGTCAGGTGATCAGTGCATGATCAGCCACATTATCAGTGTATGACAAGTCACGTGATGAATGCATGCGCAGTCAGGTTATTAGTGCATGATAGCTACGCGGTCAGTGCATGATCAGTCACGTGGTTAGTGCATGATCAGCCACGTGATCAGTGCATGATAGCCACTTTATTAGTGCATGATCATTTACATGATCAGTGCATGTGCAGTCACGTGATCAGTGTATGATCATCCACGTGATCAGTGCATGATAGCCACGTGATCAGTGCATGATCAGTCACATGATCCGTGCATGATAGCTACTTGATCAGTGCATGATGAGTCAGGTGATCAGTGTATGATCAGCCACGTGATCAGTGCATGATGAGTCACGTGATCAGTGTATGACCAGCCAGGTGATCAGTGCATGATAGCCACGTGATCAGTGCATGATCAGTCACAAGATCAGTGCATGGGCAGTCACGTTATCAGTGCATGATATATAGGCGATCAGTGCATGATCAGTCACGTGATCAGATCATGATATGCTACGTGATCAGTGCATGATCTGTCACGTGATCAGTGCATTATAGCCACGTGATCAGTGCATGATCAGTCACGTGATCAGTGCATGATAGCCAGGTGATCAGTGCATGATCAATCACGTGATCAGTGCAGGCGCATTCACGTAATCAGTGCATGATAGCTTCGGGATTAGTGCATGATCAGCCACGGGATCAGAGCCTGATAGCCATGTTATAAGTGCATGATCAGCCACGTGATCAGTGCATGATCAGTCACAAGATCAGTGCATGGGCAATCACGTTATCAGTGCATGATATATACGCGATCAGTGCATTTTCAGTCACGTGATCAGATCATGTTCAGCTACGTGATCAGTTCATGATCAGCTACTTGATCACTGCATGATAGCCAGGTGATCAGTCCATTATTAATCTCGTGATCAGTCCATGATCTGTCACGTAATCAGTGCATGATAGCCACGTGATCAGTGCATGGTCAGTCACGTGATCAGTGCATGATAGCCAGGAGATCAGTGCATGATCAATCACGTGATCAGTGCATGCGCAGTCACGTTGTCAGTGCATGATAGCTTCGGGAATAGTGCATGATCAGCCACGGGATCAGAGCATTATAGCCATGTTATAAGTGCATGATCAGCCACGTGATCAGTGCATTATAGCTACGTGATCAGTGCCTGATAAGCCAGGGGATCAGTGCATGAGAGCCACATGATCAGTGCATGACCTGTTACGTGAGCAGTGTATGATCAGCCACTTGATCAGTGCATAATAGCCACATGATCAGTCCATGGTCAGTGACGTGGTCAGTGCATGCGCAGTCACGTGATCAGTGCATGATAGGTACATGATCAGTGCGTGATCAGTCACATGATCAGTGCATGATCGAACACATGATCAGTGCATGATAGCCATGTGATCAGTGCATGATCAGTCAGAGGATCTGTGTATGATCAGCCATGTGATCAGTGCATGATCGCCACGTGAGCAGTGCATGATCAGTCACGTGGTCAGTGCATGATAGCCACGTGATCAGTGCATGACCAATCACATGATCAGTGCATGCCCCGTCACGTTATCAGTGCATGATAGCTACTCGATCAGTGCATGATGAGTCACGTGATCAGTGTATGATCAGCCACGGGATCAGTGCATGATGAGTCACGTGATCAGTGCATACGCAGTCACGTTATCAGTGCATGATAGCTTCGGGATCAGTGCTTGATCAGCCACGTGATCAGAGCATGATAGCCATGTTATAAGTGCATGATCAGCCACGTGATCAGTGCATTATAGCTACGTGATCAGTGCATGATAAGCCACGTAATCAGTGCATGAGAGCCACATGATCAGTGCATGATCAGTTATGTGAGCAGTGTATGATCAGCCACGTGATCAGTGCATAATAGCCACATGATCAGTGCATGGTCAGTGACGTGGTCAGTGCTTGCCCAGTCACGTGATCAGTGCATGATAGCTACATGATCAGTGCATGATCAAACACGTGATCAGTGCATGATAGCCACGTGACCAGTGCATGATCAGCCAGATGATCTGTGCTTGATCAGCCATGTGATCAGTGCATGATAGCCACTTTATAAGTGCATGATCATTTACATGATCAGTGCATGTGCAGTCAAGTGATCAGTGTATGATCATCCACGTGATCAGTGCATGATAGCCACGTGATCAGTGCATGATCAGTCACGTGATCCGTGCATGATCAGCCATGGTAACTGTGCCTGAACAGCCACGTGATCAGTGCATGTCATTCACGTGATCAGTGCATGCACAGTCACGTTATCAGTGCATGATAGCTACTCCATCAGTGCATGATGAGTCACGTGATCAGTGCATATGCAGTCACGTTATCAGTGCATGATAGCTTCGGGATCACTGCATGATCAGCCACGTGATCAGAGCATGATAGCCATGTTATAAGTGCATGATCAGCCACGTGAAAAGTGCATTATAGCTACGTGATCAGTGCATGATAAGCCACGTGATCAGTGCATGAGAGCCACATGATCAGTGCATGATCAGTTACGAGAGCAGTGTATGATCAGCCTTGTGATCAGTGCATGGTCAGTGACGTGGTCAGTGCTTGCGCAGTCACGTGATCAGTGCATGATAGCTACATGATCAGTGCATGATCAGTCACATGATCAGTGCATGATCGAACACGTGATCAGTGCATGATAGTCACGTGACCAGAGCCTGATCAGGCAGATGATCTGTGCATGATCAGCCATGTGATCAGTGCATGATAGCCACGTGATCAGTGGATACAGTTACGTGATCAGTGCATGGGCAGTCACGTGATCAGTGCATGATATCCAAATGATCAGTGCATGATCAGTCACGTGGTAAGTGCATGATAGCCACGTGATCAGTGCATAATTAGTCACGTGATCAATGCATGCGCAGTCAGGTTATTAGTGAATGATAGCTACGAGATCAGTGCATGATCAGTCACGAGGTTAGTGCATGATCATCCACGTGATCAGTGCATGATAGCCCCTTTATAAGTGCATGATCTTTTACATGATCAGTGCCTGCCCAGTCACGTGATCAGTGTATGATCATCCAAGTGATCAGTGCATGATAGCCACGTGATCAGCACATGATCAGTGACTTGATCAGGGCCATTCAGACATGTGATCACTGCATGCTGAGTCACGTGATAAGTTCATGATCAGCAACGTGATCAGTTCATGATAGCCACGTGATCAGTGCATGATCAGCCACATGATCAGTGCATGATCAGTCACGTGATCAGTGTATGATCATCCACGTGATAAATGCATGCACAGTTAAGTGATCAGTCAATGATAGCCATGTGATCAGTGCATGTTCTGTCACGTGATCAGTGTATGATCAGCCAGGTGAACTGTGCGTGCTGAGTCACGGATAGAGGGCCTACTGTGCTGCGTCATTCCTGTCTGCTTAGCTGCTTGACAATTGCCAGCTCAGCTGAGTGATTCCTGCCTGCTCATTTGCTTGATAATTGCCAGCTGTGCTTCGGGATTCCTGGCTGCTCATCTACTGGATTATTGCCAGCTGAGATGCTTGATGCCTGCCTGCTCATCTGCTTGATAATTGCCAGCTGAGCTGCGTGATTCCTGGCTGCTCATCTGCTTGATTATTGCCAGCGAGCTGCGTGATTCCTGCATGCTCATCTGCTTGATAATTGCCAGCTGAGCTGCGTGATTCCTGCCTGCTCATCTCCTTGATAATTGCCAGCTGAGCTGTGTGATACCTGTCTGCTCATCTGCTTGATAATTGCCAGCTGAGCTGCGTGATTCCTGCCTGCTCATCTGCTTGACAATTGTGAGCTGAGCCGTGTGATTCCTGCCTTCTCAGCTGCTTGATTATTGCCAGCTGAGCAGCATGATTCATCACAGCTGATGTCCATGATTATTGCCTACTGATTGCATGATTCATGCCTGCTCAGCTCTTTGATTATTGCCTCCTGAGGCACCTCATCAATGTATGATAGCCACGTGATAAGTGCATGATCAGCCACTTGATCAGTGCATGATCAACCACGTGATTAGTGCATGCACAGTCAAATGATCAGTGTATGATAGCCCTGAGTTTGTGCATGATGAGTCACGTGATCAGTGTATGATTAGTCACGTGATCAGTGCATGCACAGTCACGTTATCAGTGCATGATAGCTACGCGATCAGTGCATGATGAGTCACGTGATCAGTGTATGATCAGTCACGTGATCAGTGCATGAGAGCCACATGATCAGTGCATGATCAGTTACGTGACCAGTGTATGATCAGCCAGGTGATCAGTGCATAAAAGCCAGGGTATCAGTGCATGATTAATCACGTGATCAGTGCATGCGCAGTCACCTTATCATTGCATGATAGCTTCGGGATCAGTGCATGATCAGCCACGTGATCAGAGCATGATAGCCATGTTATAAGTGCAAGAGCAGCCACATGATCAGTGCATTATAGCCAGGTGATCAGTGCATGATAAGCCAGTCGATCAGTGCCTGAAACCCACATGATCAGTGCATGATCAGTTACGTGAGCAGTGTATGATCAGCCACGTGATCAGTGCATAATAGCCACATGATCAGTGCATGGTCAGTGACGTGGTCAGTTCATGCACAGTCACGTGATCAGTGCATGATAGCTACATGATCAGTGCATGATCAGTCACATGATCAGTGCATGATCGAACACATGATCAGTGCATGATAGCCACGTGATCTGTGCATGAACAGTCAGGTGATCAGTGCATGATCAGCAACATTATCAGTGTATGACAAGTCACGTGATGAATGCCTGGGCAGTCAAGGTTATTAGTGCCTGATAGCTACGCGATCAGTGCATGATCAGTCACGTGGTTAGTGCATGATCAGCCACGTGATCAGTGCATGATAGCCACTTTATAAGTGCATGATCATTTACATGATCAGTGCATGTGCAGTCACGTGAGCAGTGTATGATCATCCACGTGATCAGTGCATGATAGCCACGTGATCAGTGCATGATCAGTCACGTGATCCGTGCATGATCAGCCATGTTAACTGTGCCTGAACAGCCACATGATCAGTGCATGTCATTCACGTGATCAGTGCATGCACAGTCACGTTATCAGTGCATGATAGCTACACGATCAGTGCATGATGAGTCAGGTGATCAGTGTATGATCAGCCACGTTATCAGTCCATGATGAGTCACGTGATCAGTGTATAATCATCCATGTGATCAGTGCATGATAGCCACGTGATCAGTGCATGATCAGTCACATGATCAGTGCATGGGCAATCACGTTATCAGTGCATGATATATGCGCGATCAGTGCATGTTCAGTCACGTGATCAGATCATGATCAGCTACGTGATCAGTTCAAGATAAGCTACGTGATCAGTGCATGAAAGCCAGGTGATCAGTGCATGATTAGTCTCGTGATCAGTGCATGATTTGTCACGTGATCAGTGCATGATAGCCACGTGATCAGTACATGATCAGTCACGTGATCAGTGCATGATAGCCAGGGGATCAGTGCATGATCAATCACGTGATCAGTGCATGCGCAGTCACGTTATCAGTGCATGATAGCTTCGGCATCAGTGCATGATCAGCCACGTGATCAGAGCATGATAGCCATGTTATAAGTGCAAGATCAGCCACGTGATCAGTGCATTATAGCTACGTGATCAGTGCATGATAAGCCAGGCGATCAGTGCCTGAAAGCCACATGATCAGTGCATGGTCAGTCACGTGGTCAGTTCATGCGCAGTCACGTGATCAGTGCATGATAGCTACATGATCACTGCATGATCAGTCACATAATCAGTGCATGATCAGCTACGTGATCAGTGCATGATAGCTACGTGATCAGTGCATGATCAGTCACATGATCAGTGCATGATCAGCTACGTGATCAGTGCATGATAGCTACGTGATCAGGGCATGGTCAGCTACATGATCAGTGCATGATAGCCACGTGATCAGTGCATACAGTTGCGTGATCAGTGCATGCGCAGTCTCGTGATCAGTGCATGATAGCCACGTGATCAGTGCATGATCAGTCACGTGATCAGTGTATGATCATCCACGTGATAAGTGCCTGCACAGTCAAGTGATCAATCAATGATAGCCATGTGATCAGTGCATGATCTGTCACGTGATCAGTGTGTGATCAGCCAGGTGAACTGTGCGTGCTGAGTCACGGGTAGAGGGCCTACTGTGCTGCGTGATTCCTGTCTGCTTAGCTGCTTGACAATTGCCAGCTGTGCTTCGTGATTCCTGGCTGCTCATCTCCTGGATTATTGCCAGCTGAGCTGCTTGATGCCTGCCTGCTCATCTGCTTGATAATTGCCAGCGGAGCTTCGTGATTCCTGGCTGCTCATCTGCTTGATTATTGCCAGCGAGCTGCGTGATTCCTGCATGCTCATCTGCTTGATAATTGCCAGCTGAGCTGCGTGATATCTGTCTGCTCATCTTCTTGATAATTGCCAGCTGAGCTGCGTGATTCCTGCCTGCTCATCTGCTTGACAATTGTGAGCTGAGCCGTGTGATTCCTGCCTTCTCAGCTGCTTGATTATTGCCAGCTGAGCAGCATGATTCATCACAGCTGATGTCCATGATTATTGCCTACTGATTGCGTGATTCATGCCTGCTCAGCTCTTTGATTATTGCCTCCTGAGGCACATCATCAATGTATGATAGCCACGTGATCAGTGCATGATCAGCCACATTATCAGTGTATGGCAAGCCACGTGATGAATGCATGGTCAGTCAGGTTATTAGTGCATGATAGCTACGCGATCAGTGCATGATCAGTCACGTGGTTAGTGCATGATCAGCCAAGTGATCAGTGCATGATAGCCACTTTATAAGTGCATGATCATTTACATGATCAGTGCATGTGCAGTCACGTGATCAGTGTATGACCATCCACGTGATCAGTGCATGATAGCCACGTGATCAGTGCATGATCAGTCACGTGATCCGTGCATGATCAGCCATGTTAACTGTGCCTGAACAGCCACATGAACAGTGCATGTCAGTCACGTGATCTGTGCATGCAGAGTCACGTTATGAGTGCTTGATAGCTACGTGATCACTGGATGATGAGTCACGTGATCAGTGTATGATCAGCCACGTGATCAGTGCATGATAGCCACGTGATCAGTGCATGAGCAGTCATATGTCAGTGCATGATCAGCCACATTATCAGTGTTTGACAAGTCACGTGATGAATGCATGAGCAGTCAGGTTATTAGTGCATGATAGCTACTTGATCAGTGCATGATCAGTCACATGGTTAGTGCATGATCAGCCACGTGATCAGTGCATGATAGCCACTTTATAAGTGCATGATCATTTACATGATCAGTGCATGTGCAGTCACGTGATCAGTGTATGATCATCCACGTGATCAGTGTATGATAGCCACGTGATTCGTGCATGATCAGCCATGTTAACTGTGCCTGAACAGCCACATGATCAGTGAATGTCATTCAGGTGATCACTGCATGCACAGTCACGTTATCAGTGCATGATAGCTACGCGATCAGTGCATGACGAATCACGTGATCTGTGTATGATCAACCACGTGATCAGTCCATGATGAGTTACGTGATCAGTGTATGATCAGCCACGTGATCAGTGCATGATAGCCACGTGATCAGTGCATGATCAGCTCCGTGATCAGTGCATGATAGCCACGTGATCAATGCATACAGTTATATGATCAGTGCATGTGCAGTCTCGTGATCAGTGCATGATAGCCACGTGATCAGTGCATGATCAGTCACGTGATCAGTGCATGATCAGCCACTTTATCAGTGCATGATCAGCCACATGATCAGTGCATGATCAGTCACGTGATCAATGTATGATCATCCACGTGATATGTGCATACACACTCAAGTGATCAGTCAATGATAGCCATGTGATCAGTGCATGATCTGTCACGTGATCAGTGTATGATCAGCCAGGTGAACTCTGCGTGCTGAGTCTCGTAAGAGGGCCTACTGAGCTGCGTCATTCCTGTCTGCTTAGCTGCTTGACAATTGCCAGCTGAGCTGAGTGATTCCTGCCTGCTCTTTTGCTTGATAATTGCCAGCTGTGCTTCGTGATTCCTGGCTGCTCATCTACTGGATTATTGCCAGCTGAGGTGCTTGAAGCCTGCCTGCTCATCTGCTTGATAACTGCCAGCTGAGGTTCGTGATTCCTGCCTGCTCATCTGCTTTCAATTACCAGCTGAGCCGTGTGAATCCTGCCTGCTCAGCTGCTTGATTATTACCAGCTGAGCAGCATGATATGTCACAGCTGATGTCTATGATTATTGCCTGCTGATTGCGTGATTCGTGCCTGCTCAGCTCTTTGATTATTGCCTCCTGAGGCACATCATCAGTGCATGATAGCCACGTGATCAGCACATGATCAGTCACATGATTAGCGCCATTCAGACATGTGATGACTGAAAGCTCAGTCACGTTATCAGTTCATGATCAGCCATGTGATTAGTGCATGATCATCCCCGTGATCAGTGCATGATAGCAACATGATCAGTGCGTGATCAGTCACGTGATCAGGGCCTGCTGAGCAGCGTGATTACTGTCTATGCATCTGCTTGACAATTTTCAGCTGAGCTCCGTGATTCGTGCCTGTCATCTACTTGAAAATTGCCAGCTGAGCTGCGTGATTCCTGCCTGCTCAGCTGCTTGATTATTCCCAGCACAGCACCATGATTCGTCCCAGCTGAGCTCCATGATTATTGCCTCCTGATTGCGTGATTCGTGCCTGCTCACCTCTTTGATTATTGCCTCCTGAGGCACATCATCAGTGCATGATAGCCACGTGATCAGCACATGATCAGTGACATGATCAGTGCCATTCAGACACGTGATCACTGCATGCTCAGTCACGTGATCAGTTCATGATCAGCAACATTATTAGTGCATGATCAGCCACGTGATCAGTGTATGATCAGGACATGATCAGTGCATTATCAGCCACGTGATCAGTGTATGATCAGCCACGTAATCATTACATGCGCAGTCATGTGATCAGTGTATGATCAGCCACATGATCAGTGTATGATCAGCACATGATCAGTGCATTATCAGCCACGTGATCAGTGTATGATCAGCCACGTAATCATTACATGCACAGTCATGTGATCAGTGTATGATCAGCCACGTGATCAGTGCATGATATCAACGTGAACAGTGCATGATCAATCACGTGATCAGTGTGTGATCAGCCAAATGATCAGTGTATGATCAGTCACGAAATCATTTTATGATCATCCACGTGATCATTGCATGCACAGTCAAGTGATAAGTGAATGATAGCCATGTGATCAGTGCATGATCAGTCACGTGATCAGTGCATGATCTGTCACGTGAACAGTGTATGGTCAGCCACGTGAACAGTGCGTGCCTAGTCACGTGATTAGGGCCTGCTGAGCTGCGTGATTCCTGTCTGCTCAGCTGCTTGAATATTGCCAGCAGACTTGCATGATTCCTGCCAGGTCATCTGCTTGATAATTGCCAGCTGAGTTGCGTGATTCCTGCCTGCTCATCTGCTTGATAATTGCCATCTGAGTTGCGTGATTTCTGCCTGCTAACCTGCTTGATTATTGCCAGCTGAGCTGCGTGATTCCTGGCTGCTCATCTGCTGGATTATTGCCAGCTGAGCTGCATGATTCCTGCCTGCTCATCTCCTTGATAACTGCCAGCTGAGCTGCATGATTCCTGTCTGCTCCTCTGCTTGATAATTGCCATCTGAGTTTCGTGGTTCCTGCCTGCTGATCTGCTTGACAATTGCCAGGTTAGCTGCGTGATTCCTGCCTGCTCAGCTGCTTGACAATTGCCAGCTGAGCTGCGTGATTCCTGCCTGCTCAGCTGCTTGATTATTGCCAGCTGAGCAGCATGTTTCATCATAGCTGAGGTCCATGATTATTGCCTCCTGATTGAGTGATTCATGCATGCACAGCTCTTTGATTATTGCCTCCTGAGGCACATCATCAGGGCATGATAGACACGTGATCAGGGCATGATCAGTCACATGATTAGCGCCATTCAGACATGTGATGACTGAATGCTCAGTCACGTGATCAGTTCATGATCAGCCACGTGATTAGTGCATGTTCAACCATGTGATCAGTGCATGATCAGTCACGTGATCAGTGTATGATCATACACGTGATCAGTGCATGCACAGTCAAGTGAGCAGTGAATGATAGCCATGTGATCAGTGCATGATAAGTCACGTGATCAGTTTATGATCAGAAACGTGAACAGTGCGTGCTCAGTCACGTGATCCCGGCCTGCTGATCTGCGTGATTCCTGTCTGTTCCACTGCTTAACAATTGCCAGCTGAGCTGCGTGCTTCCTGTCTGCTAATCTGCCTGATATTTGCCAGCTGAGATGCGTGCTTCCTGTCTGCTCCTCTGCTTGATAATTGCGAGCTGAGCTGCGTGATTCCCGTCTGCTCATCTGCTTGACAATTGCCAGCTGAGCTGCGTGATTCCTGCCTTCTCATCTGCGTGATAATTGCCAGCTGACCTGTGTGATTCCTGCCTGCTCATCTGCTTGATAAATGCCATATGAACTGCTTGATTCCTGGCTGCTCATCTGCTTGATTATTGCCAGCTGAGCTGCGTGATTCCTTCCTGCTCATCTGCTTGATAATTGCCAGCTGAGAGGCGTGCTTCCTGTCTGCTCCTCTGCTTGATAATTGCGAGTTGAGCTCAATGCTTCCTGGCTGCTCATCTGCTTGCTAATTGCCAGCTGAGATGCACGCTTCCTGTCTCCTCATCTGCTTGCTAATTGCGAGCTGAGCTGCGTGATTCCTGCCTGCTCATCTGCTTGATAATTGCCAGCTGACCTGTGTGATTTCTGCCTGCTCATCTGCTTGATAATTGCCAGTTGAGCTGCATGATTCCTGGCTGCTAATCTGCTTGATTATTCCCAGCTGATCTGCGTGATTCCTTCCTGCTCATCTGCTTGATAACTGCCAGCTGAGATGAGTGCTTCCTGCCTGCTCATCTGTTTGACAATTGTCAGTTGAGCTGCATGATTCCTTCCTGCTCATCTGCTTGATAACTGCCAGCTGAGATGAGTGCTTCCTGTCTGCTCATCTGCTTGATAATTTCGAGCTGAGCTGCGTGATTCCTGCCTGCTCATCTGTTTGACAATTGTCAGCTGAGCTGCGTGATTCCTGCCTACTCATCTGCTTGATAATTGCCAGCTGACCTGTGTGATTCCTGCCTGCTCATCTGCTTGATAATTTCCAGCTGAGCTGCGTGATTCCTTCCTGCTCATCTGCTTGATAACTGCCAGCTGAGCTTAGTGATCCTTTCCTGATCATCTGCTTGATAATTGCCAGCTGAGCTGCGTGTTTCCTGCCTGATCAGCTGCTTGATAATCTCGAGCTGAGCTAAATGATTCATGCCTGCTCATGTGCTTGATAATCGCCAGCTGAACTGTGTGTTTCCTGCCTGATCAGCTGCTTGATAATTGCCAGCTGAGCTGCATGATTCGTGCCAGCTGAGCTGCATGATTATTGCGTGCTGATTGGGCGATTCGTGCCTGCTCATCTGCTTGAAAATCACCAGCTGAGCTCCGCGTTTCCTGCCTGCTCATCTGCTTGATAATCGCCAGCTGAGCTGCATGATTCGTGCCTGCTCCTCTGCTTGATAATCGCCAGCTGAGCTGCGTATTTCCTGCCTACTCATCTGCTTGATAATCGCCAGCTGAGCTGCGTGTTTCCTGCCTGCTCAGCTGCTTGATAATCGCCAGCTGAGCTGCGTGTTTCCTGTCTGATCAGCTTCTTGATAATCACCAGCTGACCTCCGCGTTTCCTGCTTGCTCATCTGCTTGATAATCGCCAGCTGAGCTGCGTGTTTCCTGCCTGCTCAGCTGCTTGAAAATCGCCAGCTGAGCCACGCGATTCCTGCCTGCTCAGCTGCTTGAAAATCGCCAGCTGAGCCGCGCGATTCCTGCTCGCTCAGCAGCTTGATAATCGCCAGCTGAGCTGCCTTATTAGTGCCTGCTTATCTGCTGGATAATCACCATCTGTGCTGCATGATTCGTGCCTGCTCATCTGCTTGATAATCGCCAGCCGAGCTGCGTGTTTCCTGCCTGGTCAGCTGCTTGACAATCGCCAGCTGAGCCGCCGGATTCCTGCCTGCTCAGCTGCTTGATAAGTGCCAGCTGAGCTGCATGATTCGTGCTAGCTCATCTGCTTGATAATCGCCCGCTGAGCTGCGTGTTTCCTGCCTGCTTATCTGCTTGATAATTGCCAGCTGAGCTAAATGATTCGTGCCTGCTCATCTGCTTGATAATCGCCAGCTGAACTGTGTGTTTCCTGCCTGATCAGCTGCTTGATAATCGCCAGCTGAGCTAAATGATTCGTGCCTGCTCATCTGCTTGATAATTGCCAGCTGAACTGTGTGTTTCCTGCCTGCTCATCTGCTTGATAAGGGCCAGCTGAGCCTCGAGATTCCTGCCTGCTCCGCTGCTTGAAAATCGCCAGCTGAGCCGAGCAATTCCTGCTTGCTCAGCAGCTTGATAATCGCCAGCTGAACTGTGTGTTTCCTGCCTGATCAGCTGCTTGATAATTGCCAGCTGAGCTGCATGATTCGTGCCAGCTGAGCTGCATTATTATTGCGTGCTGATTGGGCGATTCGTGCCTGCTCATCTGCTTGAAAATCACCAGCTGAGCCCCGCGTTTCCTGCCTGCTCATCTGCTTGATAATCGCCAGATGAGCTGCATGATTCGTGCCTGCTCATCTGCTTGATAATCGCCAGCTGAGCTGTGTGTTTCCTGACTGATCAGCTGCTTGATAAACGCCAGCTGAGCTGCGCATTTCCTGTTGCTCATCTGCTTCATAATCGCCAGCTGAGCTCCATGATTCATGCCTGCTCCTCTGCTTGATAATCGCCAGCTGAGCTGCGTATTTCCTGCCTACTCATCTGCTTGATAATCGCCAGCTGAGCTGCGAGTTTCCTGCCTGCTCAGCTGCTTGATAATCGCCAGCTGAGCTGCGTGTTTCCTGTCTGATCAGCTTCTTGATAATCACCAGCTGACCTCCGGGTTTCCTGCTTGCTCATCTGCTTGATAATCGCCAGCTGAGCTGAGTGTTTCCTGCCTGCTCAGCTGCTTGATAATGGCCAGCTGAGCCGCGAGATTCCTGACTGCTCCTCTGCTTGAAAATCGCCAGCTGAGCCGCGTGATTCCTGCTTGCTCAGCAGCTTGATAATCGCCAGCTGAACTGTGTGTTTCCTGCCTGATCAGCTGCTTGATAATTGCCAGCTGAGCTGCATGATTCTTGCCAGCTGAGCTGCATGATTATTGCATGCTGATTGGGCGATTCATGCTTGCTCATCTGCTTTATAATCACCAGCTGAGCTCCGCGTTTCCTGCCTGCTCATCTGCTTGATAATCGCCAGCTGAGCTGCATGATTCGTCCCTGCTCCTCTGCTTGATAATCGCCAGCTGAGCTGCGTGTTTCCGGCCTACTCATCTGCTTGATAATCGCCAGATGAGCTGCGTGTTTCCTGCCTGCTCAGCTGCTTGATAATCACCAGCTGACCTCGGCGTGTCCTGCTTGCTCTCTGCTTGATAATCGCTATCTGAGCTGCATGATTCCTGCCTGGTCAGCTGCTTGACAATCGCCAGCTGAGCCGCGGGATTCCTGCCTGCTCAGCTGCTTGAAAATCACCAGCTGAGCTGCATGATTCGTGCTAGCTCATCTGCTTGATAATCGCCCGCTGAGCTGCGTGTTTCCTGCCTGCTTATCTGCTTGATAATCGCCAGCTGAACTGTGTGTTTCCTGCCTGATCAGCTGCTTGATAATCGCCAGCTGAGCTAAATGATTCGTGCCTGCTCATCTGCTTGATAATTGCCAGCTGAACTGTGTGTTTCCTGCCTGCTCATCTGCTTGATAAGGGCTAGCTGAGCCCCGAGATTCCTGCTTGCTCAGCAGCTTGATAATCGCCAGCTGAACTGTGTGTTTCCTGCCTGATCAGCTGCTTGATAAGTGCCAGCTGAGCTGCATGATTCGTGCCAGCTGAGCTGCATGATTATTGCATGCTGATTGGGCGATTCGTGCCTGCTCATCTGCTTGAAAATCACCAGCTGAGCTGCGTGCTTCCTGACTGATCAGCTGCTTGATAAACGCCAGCTGAGCTGCGCATTTCCTGTGCGCATCTGCTTGCTAATCGCCAGCTGAGCTGCATGATTCGTGCCTGCTCCTCTGCTTGATAATCGCCAGCTGAGCTGCGTATTTCCTACCTACTCATCTGCTTGATAATCGCCAGCTGAGCTGCGTGTTTCCTGCCTGCTTAGCTGCTTGATAATCGCCAGCTGAGCTGCGTGTTTCCTGTCTGATCAGCTTCTTGATAATCACCAGCTGACCTCCGCGTTTCCTGCTTGCTCATCTGCTTGAAAATCGCCAGCTGAGCTGCGTGTTTCCTGCCTGCTCCGCTGCTGAAAATCGCCAGCTGAGCCGCGCAATTCCTGCTTGCTCAGCAGCTTGATAATCGCCAGCTGAGCTGCCTTATTAGTGCCTGCTTATCTGCTTGATAATCGCCATCTGAGCTGCATGATTGGTGCCTGCTCATCTGCTTGATAATCGCCAGCTGAGCTAAATGATTCGTGCCTGCTCATCTGCTTGATAATCGCCAGCTGAACTGTGTGTTTCCTGCCTGCTCATCTGCTTGATAATCGCCAGCTGAACTGTGTGTTTCCTGCCTGCTCATTTGCTTGATAATCGCCAGCTGAACTGTGTGTTTCCTGCCTACTCATCTGCTTGATAATCGCCAGATGAGCTGCATGTTTCCTGCCTGCTCAGCCGCTGGATAATCGCCAGCTGAGCTGCGTGTTTCCTGTCTGATCAGCTGCTTGATAATCACCAGCTGACCTCCGCGTTTCCTGCTTGCTCATCTGCTTGATAATCGCCAGCTGAGCTGAGTGTTTCCTGCCTGCTCAGCTGCTTGATAATGGCCAGCTGAGCCGCGAGATTCCTGCTTGCTCAGCAGCTTGATAATCGCCAGCTGAACTGTGTGTTTCCTGCCTGATCAGCTGCTTGATAATTGCCAGCTGAGCTGCATGATTCTTGCCAGCTGAGCTGCATGATTATTGCATGCTGATTGGGTGATTCGTGCTTGCTCATCTGCTTGATAATCACCAGCTGAGCTCCGCGTTTCCTGCCTGCTCATCTGCTTGATAATCGCCAGCTGAGCTGCATGATTCGTGCCTGCTTATGTGCTTGATAATCGCCAGCTGAGCTGCTCGTTTCCTGCTTGCTCATCTGCTTGATAATCGCCAGCTGAGCTGCATGATTCGAGCCTGCTCCTTGCTTGATAATCGCCAGCTGAGCTGCGTGTTTCCTACCTACTCATCTGCTTGATAATCGCCAGATGAGCTGCGTGTTTCCTGCCTGCTCAGCTGCTTGGTAATCGCCAGCTGAGCTGCGTGTTTCCTGCCTGCTCAGCTGCTTGATAATCACCAGCTGACCTCCGCGTTTCCTGCTTGCTCATCTGCTTGATAATCGCCAGCTGAGCTGCGTGTTTCCTGCCTGCTCATCTGCTTGATAATCGCCAGCTGAGCTGCGTGTTTCCTGCCTGCTCATCTGCTTGATAATCGCCAGCTGAGCTGCGTGTTTCCTGCCTGATCAGCTGCTTGATAATTGCCAGCTGAGCGGCAAGATTCTTGCCAGCTGAGCTGCATGATTATTGCCTGATGATTGCGTGATTCGTGCCTGCTCATTTTCTTAATTATCGCCAGGTGAGCTGCGTGTTTCCTGCCAGCTCAGCTGCTTGATAATATCCAGCTGAGCTCGAGTTTCCTGCCTGCTCATCTGCTTGTTAATCGCCAGCTGAGCTGCGTGATTCGTGCTTGCTCATCTGCTTGATATTTGCCAGGTGAGCTGCGTGTTTCTTGCATGATCAGCTGCTTGATAATTGTCAGCTGAGCTGCATGATTCGTGCCAGCTGAGCTGCATGATTATTGCTTGCTGATTGTGTGATTCGTGCCTGCTCAGCTCTTTGATTATTGCTTGCTGAGGCACATGATCCGTACATGATAGCTACCTGATCAGCACATGAGCAGTCACATGATTAGCGCCTTTCAGTCACCTGATCACTGGATGATAGCCCCGTGATCAGTGCCTGCTGAATTATGGCATTAGGGCCTGTTCAGCTGCTCGATATTTGCCAGCTGAGCTACGGGTTTCCTGCCTGCTCATCTGCTTGATAATCGCCAGCTGAGCTGCATGATTTGTGTCTGCTCATCTGCTTGATAATCGCCAGCTGGGCTGCATGTTTCCTGCCTGCTCATCTGCTTGATAATCGCCAGCTGAACTGCGTGTTTCCTGCCTGATTAGCTGCTTGATAATTGCCAGATGAGCTGCAGGATTTGTGCCAGCATAGCTGCATGATTATTGCCTGCTGATTGCCTGATTTGTGCCTGCTCATCTGCTTGATAATCGCCAGCTGAGCTGCATGATTTGTGTCTGCTCATCTGCTTGATAATCGCCAGCTGGGCTGCATGTTTCCTGCCTGCTCATCTGCTTGATAATCGCCAGCTGAGCTTCGTGTTTCCTGCCTGATCAGCTGCTTGATAATCGCCAGCTGAGCCACGTGATTCCTGCCTGCTCAGCAGCTTGATAATCACCGGCTGAGCTGCGTGATTCGTTCCTACTCATCTGCTTGATAATCGCCAGCTGAGCTGCGTGATTCATGCCTGCTCTTCTGCTTGATAATCGCCAGCTGAGCTGTGTGTTTCCTGCCTGCTAAGCTGCTTGATAATTGCCAGCTGAGCTGCTTGATCATCCCAGCTGTGCTCCATGATTATTGCCTGCTCATTGCCTGAATCGTGCCTGCTCAGCTCTTTGATTATTTCCTGCTGAGGCACATGATCAGTGCATGATGGCCACGTGATCAGTGCATGCTCAGTCACGTGATCAGTGCATGATCAGCCACGTGATCAGCACCCCTCAGTCACGTGAGCAGTGCACCATCAGCCACGTGATCGGTGCGGGATCTGTCACGTGATCAGAGCCTGCTGAGTTATGGAATTAGCGCCTGCTCTGCTGCTTGATAATTGGAAGCTCAGCTGTGTAATTCCTGCCGGCTCATCTGTTTGATATGTGCCACCTGAGCTGCGTGATTCCTGCCTGCTCAGCTGCTTGATACTTGCTAGCTGAGCTGCGTGATTCCTGGGGGGTCAGCTGCTTGATAATTGACAGCTGAGCTGCGTGTTTCCTGCCTCCTCAGCTGCTTGATAATTACCAGCTGAGCTGCGTGATTCCTGCATGCTCATCTGCTTGATATTTGCCAGCTGAGCTGAGTGCTTCCTGCCTGCTCAACTCCTTGATTAGAGCCTGCGTATCTGGGTGATTCCTGCCTGCTCAGCTGCTTGATAATTGCCAGCTGAGCTGCGTGATTTGTCCCTGCTGAGCTCCATTATTTTTGCCTGCTGATTGCGTGATTCATGTCTGTTCAGCTCTTTCATTATTGCCTGCTGAGGCACATTATCAGTGCCAGATAGCCAAGTGATCAGCGACTCTCAGTCACGTGATCAGTGCATGATCAGCCAGGTGGTCACTGCCTGCTCAGTCATGTAATCAGTCCCTGCTGAGTCACAGGATTAGTGCCTTCTGAGCTGCGTGAGTAGTGCCTGCTCAGCTGCGTGATTAGTGCTTGATGAGCCAAGTCATTAGTGCCTGCTCAGCTCCGTGATTTGTGTCTGCTCAGTCACGTGTTTAGTGCCTACTCAGTCACGTGATCAGTGCCTTCTCGGCCACGTCATTAGTGCTTGCTGAGTCAGGTGATTAGTGCCTGCTGAGTCACATGATTAGTGCCTGCTCAGCTGCTTGATTAGTTTCTGATCACCTGCTGATTAGTGCCTGCTCAGCCACGTGATTAGTGCCTGCTCAGCTCCGTGATTAGTTCCTTCTCAGTCACGTTATCATAGTCTGCTCAGCAAGTCATTTGTGCCTGCTGAATCACGTGATTATTGCCTGTTCAGCAACGTCATTAGTGCCTGCTCATCTCCTTGATTATTGCGTGCTAATCTCTGTGATTTGTTCCTTCTCAGTCACGTTATCATAGTCTGCTCAGCAAGTCATTTGTGCCTGCTGAGTCACGTGATTATTGCCTGTTCAGCAACATCATTAGTGCCTGCTCAACTCCTTGATTATTGCCTGCTGAGCTGCGTGATTCGTGCCTGATCAGCTCCTTGATTATTGCCTGCTGAGCTGAATGATCTCTGCCTGCTCAGCTCCATGCTTACTGCCTGCTGAGCTACGTGATTAGTGTCTGCTCAGTCACGGGTTTAGAGCCTGCAGAGTCACGCAATTAGAGTGTGCTTAGCCACGTCATTACAGCCTGCTCAGCTCCATGATTATTGCCTGCTGAGCTGCGTGATTAGTGCCTGCTCAGTCACGGGTTTAGAGCCTGCTGAGTCACGCAATTAGAGTGTGCTTAGCCACGTCATTACAGCCTGCTCCGCTCCATGATTATTGCCTGCTGAGCTGCGTGATTCGTGCCTGGTCAGTCACGTGATCACTGAGGGCTGAGCCACGTCCTTAGTGCCTGCTGAGTCACGTGATCAGTGCCTGTCAGCCATGTGATCAGTGCATGATTAGTCACGTGATCAGTACGTGTTCAGTCACGTGATTAGTGCCTGCTCAATTACGTGATCATTGCCTGCTGAGTCACATGAGCAGTGCCTGATCAGTCATGTTATCAGTACATTATCAGCCACGTGATCAGTGCCTAATGAGTCAGGTGATCAATGCCTCTCAGCCTGGTGATCGATGCATGCTCAGTCACATGATGAGTGCATGATCAGCTATGTGATCAGTGCCTGCTCAGTTACATGATCAGTGCATGATCTGCCACGTGATCAGTGCATGAGCAGCCACGTGATCCATGCCTGTTCAGTCACATGATCAGTTTGTGCTCAGTCAGTTGATCTATGCCTGCTAGTCACCTGATCAGTGCCTGCTCAGCCACGTGATCAGTGCCTACTGAGTCACGGGATAAGCGCCTGATCAGCTGCTTGATTAGTCCCTGCACAGGTGCATGATTAGTGCCTGCTCAGCTGTGTGATTAGTCCCTGCTGAGCTTCGTGATTAGTGCCTGCTCAGCTGCCTGATTAGTTCCTGTTCAGCTGCGTGATTCGGGCCTCCTCAGCTCCGTGATTTGTGCCTGCTATGCTCCTTGATTATTGCCTGCTGAGCTGCAGGATTAGTGTGTACTCAGTCATGGGTTTAGTGCCTTCTCAACCAAGTGATTAGTTCCTGCTCAGCTTCGCGATTAGTGTCTGCTCAGTCAGGGGTTTAGTGCCTGTTGAGTCACGTGATTACAGTCTGCTTAGGCACGTCATTACAGCCTGCTCAGATCCATGATTATTGTATGCTGAGCTGCGTGTTTAGTGTTGGCTCAGTCACGGGTTTAGTGCATCTCAGCCAAGTGAATAGTGTCAGCTCGGCTCCGAGATTAGTGCCTGCTCTGTCACGGGTTGAGTGCCTGCTGAGTCACGTGATCAGCGCCTCTCAGACACATGATCCATGCATGCTCATGCACATGATGAGTGCATGATCAGCTCCGTGATCAGTGCCTGCTCAGTCACGTGACCAGTGCATGATCACCTACGTGTTCAGTGCCTGTTCAGTCAGGTGATCACTGCATGATGAGCCATGTGATCAGTACAGGATCAGTCACCTGATCAGTTCATGATCAGCCACGTGATCAGTGCCTGCTCAGTCACCTGATCAGTGTATGAGAAGGCACATGATCAGTGCATGATCACTCACGTGGTCAGTGCATGCTCAGCAACGTGATCAGTGCCTGCTGAGTCACGGGATGAGTGCCTGCTCAGCTGCTTGATTAGGTCCTGCTCAGCTGGGTGAAGAGTACCTGATCATCTGCGTTATTAGTGCCTGTTCAGCCAAATCATTAGTGCCTGCTCAGCTCCGTGATCAGTGTCTGCTCAGTCAAAGGTTTAGTGCCTGGTCAGTCAGGTGATAAGTGGCTTTTCATCCATATCATTTGTGACTGCTGAGTCACGTGATTAGGGTCTGCTTAACCTCATCATTACAGCCTGCTCAGCTCCATGATTATTGCCTGCTAAGCTGCGTGATTAGTGCCTGCTTAGCCACGTCATTAGTGCCTGACCAGCTCCTTGATTAAATACCTGAAGAGCTGGGTGATTACTGTCTGCTCAGTCACGGGTTTAGTGCCTGCTCAGCCAAGTCGTTAGTGCCTGCTCAGTCACGTGTATAGTACCTCCTGAGTCACATGATCAGTGCCTGCTCAGTCACGTGATCAGTGCCTGTCAGTCACGTGATCAGTGCCTGATCAGCCACGTTATCAATACCTGCTCAGTCAGGTGATCAGTGCATGATCAGCCATGTCATCAGTGCATGCTCAATCACGTGATCAGTGGCTGATCAGCCACGTGATGAGTACCTGTTCAGTCACGTGATTAGTGCCTGATCAGTTATGTCATCAGTGCCTGTTGAGTCACAGGATTAGTGCCTGCTCAGCTGCTTGATTATTGCCTGCTGAGCTGCGTGATTAGTGTCTGCTCAGTCATGGGTTTAGTGCCTGTTCATCCAAGTGATTAGTGCCTGCTCAGTCACGTGATCAGTTCTTCTCAGCCACATGATCATTGCAAGCTCCATCACGTGATAAGTGCAGGATCACCCACATGATCAGTGCCTGCTCAGTCAAGTGATCAGTGCCTGATCAGTCACGTGATCAGTACGTTATCAGCCACGTGATCAGTGCCTGCTCAGTCACTTGATCTGAGCATGCTCAGTCACGTGATCAGTGCATGAGCTGGCATATGATCAGTGCATGATCACTCACGTGATCAGTGCATGCTCAGCAACGTGGTCAGTGCCTGGTGAGTCACGGGATGAGTGCCTGCTCAGCTGCTTGATTAGGTCCTGCTCAGCTGGGTGAATAGTACCTGATCATTTGTGTTATTAGTGCCTGCCCAGCCAAATCATTAGTGTCTGCTCAGCTCCGTGATTAGTGTCTGCTCAGTCAAGTGTTTAGTGCCTGCTCAGTCACGTGATAAGTGCCTTCTCAGCCATATCATTTGTGACTGCTGAATCACATGATTAGGGTCTCCTTAGCCTTGTCATTACAGCCTGCTCAGCTCCGTAATTATTGCCTGCTAAGCTGCGTGATTAGTGCCTGCTTAGCCACGTCATTAGTGCCTGACCAGCTCCTTGATTAAATACCTGAAGAGCTGGGTGATTACTGTCTGCTCAGTCACGGGTTTAGTGCCTGCTCAGCCAAGTCGTTAGTGCCTGCTCAGTCACGTGTATAGTACCTCCTGAGTCACATGATCAGTGCCTGCTCAGTCACGTGATCAGTGCCTGTCAGTCACGTGATCAGTGCCTGATCAGCCACGTTATCAATACCTGCTCAGTCAGGTGATCAGTGCATGATCAGCCATGTCATCAGTGCATGCTCAATCACGTGATCAGTGGCTGATCAGCCACGTGATGAGTACCTGTTCAGTCACGTGATTAGTGCCTGATCAGTTATGTCATCAGTGCCTGTTGAGTCACAGGATTAGTGCCTGCTCAGCTGCTTGATTATTGCCTGCTGAGCTGCGTGATTAGTGTCTGCTCAGTCATGGGTTTAGTGCCTGTTCATCCAAGTGATTAGTGCCTGCTCAGTCACGTGATCAGTTCTTCTCAGCCACATGATCATTGCAAGCTCCATCACGTGATAAGTGCAGGATCACCCACATGATCAGTGCCTGCTCAGTCAAGTGATCAGTGCCTGATCAGTCACGTGATCAGTACGTTATCAGCCACGTGATCAGTGCCTGCTCAGTCACTTGATCTGAGCATGCTCAGTCACGTGATCAGTGCATGAGCTGGCATATGATCAGTGCATGATCACTCACGTGATCAGTGCATGCTCAGCAACGTGGTCAGTGCCTGGTGAGTCACGGGATGAGTGCCTGCTCAGCTGCTTGATTAGGTCCTGCTCAGCTGGGTGAATAGTACCTGATCATTTGTGTTATTAGTGCCTGCCCAGCCAAATCATTAGTGTCTGCTCAGCTCCGTGATTAGTGTCTGCTCAGTCAAGTGTTTAGTGCCTGCTCAGTCACGTGATAAGTGCCTTCTCAGCCATATCATTTGTGACTGCTGAATCACATGATTAGGGTCTCCTTAGCCTTGTCATTACAGCCTGCTCAGCTCCGTAATTATTGCCTGCTGAGCTGCGTGATTAGTGCCTGCTCAGCCAAGTGATTAGTGCCTGTTCAGCTCCATGATTACTGCCTGCTCAGTCACGGGTTTAGTGCCTGCTGAGTCACATGATCAGTTCCTGCTCAGTCACATCATTAGTGCCTGCTAGTCACGTGATTAGTGCCTTCTCAACCTAGTGATTAGTTCCTGTTCACCTCCGTGTTTAGTGTTGGCTCAGTCATGGGTTTAGTGTCTGCTGAGTCACGTGATTAGAGTCTGCTTAGCCACATCATTATAGCCTGCTCAGCTCCATGATTATTGCCTGCTGAGCTGCGTGATTAGTGCCTGCTTAGCCACATCATTTGTGCCTGCTCAGCTCCTTGATTATTTCCTGCAGAGCTGCGTGATTATTGTCTGCTCAGTCAAGTCGTTAGTGCCTGCTCAGTCATGGGTTAGGTGCCTGCTGAGTCACGTGAGTCACGTGATCAGTGCATGATAGCCACGTGTTCCATGCATACTCATTCACATGATCACTGCATGATCAGCCATATGACCAATGCCTGCTCAGTCACGTGATAAGTTCATGATCAGCCACGTGATCAGTGCATGCTCCGTCACGTGATTAGTGTCTCATCAGCCATGTGATCAGTGCCTGCTCAGTCACGTGATCAGTGCATGATAGCCGCCTGATCAGTCACGTGATCAGTGACTGCTCAGCCACGTCATTAGTGACTGTTGAGTCACGTGATTAGTGCCTGCTCAGCCAAGTGATTAGTGCCTGTTCAGCTCCGTGATTAATGCCTGCTCAGTCACGGGTTTAGTGCCTGCTGAGTCACTTGATCAGTGCCTGCTCAGTCACACCATTAGTGCTTGCTGAGTCACGTGATTAGTGTCTGCATAGCCACGTCATTACAGCGTGCTCACCTCCATGATTATTGCCTGCTGAGCTGTGTGATTAGTGTCTGCTCAGTCATGGGTTTACTGCCTGCTTTCCAAGTGATTATTGCCTGCTCAGCTCCGTGACTTGTGCCTGCTCAGTCACGTGATCAGTGCCTCTCAGCCACATTATCAAGGCATGCTCACATTGAAATCAAGGAGAAAGACTCATGGGTCGTGCCACATTCCGAAAGACACCGATTTCCCTGTCCACTCAAGATAATTCCCGATTCCCAGGCACCTCTTCCAATGTAACCCTGAGGGTGAAGTCACAACACAAAGGGGAACTGACACCCCAGTTGCTTCGTCCGGAAAAAGCCACAGGTTCCAAGTAACTCAAAAAGTAGCCTGTCACACCATGAACAACTATAGAGGCAAGTGGAATTCCATTCCTCAACACAATATGAAGCCTGAATCTCCTGTTCCAACTCTGCAGAAACCCTGCGATCGAAGTCAGAAATGGAGGGGAATGCCGAGTTTTCCCCCCCTCCCCGGAGATGAGGCCCTATTCATTCCTGTAGGGATGTGCAAGGAATCCCGAGGTGCTCCTCGCAATGCCAAAGTAGATCTGATTTCCCTGAGGAGACACGAGTGGTCGATTGCCCTGTGTTGCATGGAAAGGAATGCCAACATCCTCGTTGCACCTCGAGAGGAGGCTGGTATCTACTTGAGAGTGGAGGGGAACCCGGGGCCTTGTAACAATTCGAAAGCCAAGTTTTTCCCCATCCACTCAAGATCAGGTCAGATGCCTTGCACCAATTTGAATGTCAGCCGAGAATCAAGTCACAACACGAAGGGAGTTCTGATGCCACGGTTGCTAATCCGAAAAGAGACCCAAGTCCCAAATTCAACTCGGCTGGAGGCCTGAAACCCAAGACCCAAGTCAGAACAGGAGAGGAACCCTGAATTTCCCGCCTCAACTCGAGATGAGGCTCTATTCATCCCTGTAGCGATGTGCGAGGAATCCCGAAGTGACCCTCCCAATGCCAAAAAAGATCAGACTTCCCTGAGGAGACATGAGCAGTCCCCCAGGTCGACACACAACTAGAGAGGAACACAGCCTTCTGCCACAATTCCAGGCAAACTAAGAAATTTTTCCCTGCACGCTTGAGGAGGCCCTTTTACAATGCAGCATTTCCAAAGAAAGCCCACGTTTCCCTTGGAACACGAAAGAGTCCTCTACACACTTTACCATACTCCAGAAGTTTCCCGAGATGCCAGTCCCCACTCCAGAGGAACGCTGAGTTTCCCGCCACACATCAAGAAGAGCCCCGTTTTCCCCGCCTCAAGTCGAGATGAGGGTCTATTGCTCTGCTTTGCTTGGAAAGAAGTGATGACGTCCCCGTCCCAGTTCAAGAAGATGCTGGTATCTACTTGACACTGGAGGGGAGCCCGGGGGGGCTTTTCACAATTCAAAAGCCACGTATTTCCCCATCCACTCGACATCAGGCTTGATTTCCTTGCACCAATTCGAATGTAGGCTGAGAATCAACTCACAACACGAAGAGATTTCTGATGCCCTGGTTGGTAATTCGAAAAGCGCCCCAGGTCCCAAATTCAACTCGGCTGGAGGCCTGAAATCCCTTTGACAACTCTAGAGGGAAGCAGATTTCCATGCGTCCACACATGTCGAGACCTGACTCTCTGTTTGAAAAGGCATACACAGCCCAGGACCCATGTGAGAACAGCAGAGGAACCCTGAGGTTCCTGCCTCAACTCGAGATGAGGCCCTCTTCCATTGCACCAAACCCAGTGGAGACCCAAGAGGCCCATCCCAACACCACAGTATTCTTGATTTCCCATAGGCACCCTGAGAAGTTCCGTGAGGTCAC
The DNA here is from genome assembly GCF_002263795.3 of Bos taurus. Taxonomy (NCBI): domain Eukaryota; kingdom Metazoa; phylum Chordata; class Mammalia; order Artiodactyla; family Bovidae; genus Bos; species Bos taurus. The sequence continues at coordinate 84,902,767 of NC_037342.1, read as the reverse complement.
CATAACAACTCGAGAGGAACCCTCCGCTTCCCACCACAACTCAAGGCAAACTATGAAATTCTCCCCTGCAGACGTGAGGAGGCCCTTTTACGCTGCAGCGTTTCCAAAGAAAGCCCAGGTTTCCCTTGGAACTTGAAAGGGTCCTCCACATGCTTTACGAAACTCCAGAAGTTTCAAGAGATACCAGTCCCAACTCAAGAGGAACGCTGAGTTTCCCGCCAGAAGTCAAGAAGAGCCCCGTTTCCCCACCTCAACTCGAAATGAGGACCTCTTCCTTTGCACCAACCCGAGTGGAGTCCCGAGAGGCCCTTCCACCTACACAATATTCCTGACTTCCCATAAACACCCTGAGAAGTTCCCTGAGGTCACTGTCACATGTCCAGGGAAGCCAGGGTTTCCTGCTGCAACTCCAGAAAGACATCGATATTCCCCCTTCAACGCAGCTTGAGGCCCGATTCCCCTGCCACGACTCGAGACAATGCCGTGCTCGCCCTCGCAACTCGAATGGAGACTCATCTTCCCTGGGGCCACACGAGAGGCTCCCTGAGTTACCCTTCATTACTCGAGAGAAACCCCACACGTCCCACTGCAGCTCAAAAAAACCCACGATATTCCGCCATCATCGCGAGATGAGGCCCTTCTTTTCCTGCAGGGCCTAGAGAGCAATCCCGAGTCCTTTCTCAAAACTCCAGAGGAGGCTTGACTCCCTTTAGGCCACTCAATTGGCTCCAAGGGAAGCCAGGTTTTCCTGCTGCAACTCCAGAAAGACCTCTATATTACCCCTTCAAGGCATCTTGAGGTCTGAATTCCCTGCCGCGACTTGAGAGCAACGCCGTGAACTCCCTCGCAACTCAAATGAAACTCCGCTTGCCTCTCGAGCTGTTCACGGGGTGACAGGCCACTTGTCGAGCTGTATTTGGAACCTGCGGGGTTTCCGGGTGAGGCCCTGGGGTGTCAGGGCCCCTTCGTGTTGTATCTTCATCCAAAGGCTTGCATTCGAAGAGGTGTCCAGGCATCGGGGTCTTATCAAGAGCGGGCCAGGATATCGGGTTCTTTTGGAATGTGGCACCACCCACGAGGCTATGTCTCGAATTTCTTCATGAGACCGGCCTCATCCTGAGGTGCGATGGGAAGGTCGAGATCCCCTTCCAGACAAAGCAGGGGAATCGACCCTCCTGTCGAGATCAGGAGTGGAGAAGAGGCGCAGATGAAGTGGTGCCGGGAACCTCCCTGTTCCTCTCGAGGGAGACCGGTATGTCGGAGAACTTTCTGGGTCCCATCAAGGGTGTCAAGTACCATTTCAGCCTTCAAGACGGAACATTGGACTCCCCTTGAGACGCTGTAGCAGGAAAGGGCTTCATCTTGCGATGATGGGGGAACCTCGTGGTTTTTCTCGAGTTGTGGCGAGATTCTCGAGTTACGACGCAGAACTCAGGATACCTCTCATGTTGGCCCAGGGAAGGCCAATTTTCCACTCGAGTTGCGAGGGAGAGCTGGGAATTGCTCTGGAGTCACTGCAGGGCAAATAGACCGCATCTAGGTCTGTGTCCAGAAACTAATGTTCCTCTCCAGGGGCGACAGGGATCTCGGGATTGCATTCTAGACTCACCTGGGGAGTCAGGCTTCATCTCGAGTGTAAGCAAATAACTCCGCTCGCCTTTCGAGTCGCTACTGGTTTCTCTTGGAGCCCACTGAGTGGCCTAAAAGGAGTCAAGCCTCCTGTGCAATTTTGCGAGGGGACTTGGGATTGATCTCTAGGCCTTGCGGGAAAATAAGGGCCTCATCTCTCGATGACGGGGGAGTCTCGGGGTTTTACTCGAGCTGAGGCGCCAGTGTGGGATTTCTCATGAGGTACGATGGGGAAATCAGGGACCCTCTCGTGTGGCACCACGGAACACAGTTTCCCATTCGAGTGGCTAGGGGGAGCAGGGCATTGCTCTCGAGTCATGGTAGGGGAATCGGGCCTCAAGACGCGTTGAAGAAGGACTCTCCAGGTCTTTCTCGGGTTTCCAAAGGAAACCCTGGGTTCCCTCGACTTGTGCTGGTGACCTCAGGGAGCTTCTCTTGGTGCCTCTGAGAAGTCAGGGATACTGAGGAGTTGGGAGGGGCCTTTGGGGACACCACTGGGTTTGGTGCAATGGAAGAGGGCCTCATGTCGAGTTGAAGCAGGAACCTCAGGGTTCCTCTCGATTTCTGACTCCAATCCCAGGGTCCCTTCAGAGTTGGGACAGGAGAGTCAGGCCTCGTTTTGGGTTGAGGCATTGAACTCCGCTTGCTTCTTGAGGTGTTCACGGGGTGACAGGCCACTTGTCGAGCTGTATTTGGAACCTGCGGGTTTTTCTGGATGATGCACCGGGGTGTCAGTGCCCCTTCGTGTTTTCACTTCATCCACAGGGTTGCATTCAAAGTGGTGTCCTGGCATCGGGTTCTTATCAAGAACGGACCAGGAAATCGGAGTCTTTCTGAATGTGGCACCACCTACGAGGCTATGTCTCGAATGTCTTCATGAGACCAGCCTCAGCCTGAGGTGCGACAGAAAGGTTGGGAACCCCTTCCAGACAAAGCAGGGGAATTGACCGTTCTGTCGAGATCAGGAGGGGTTAAGGGGCTCAGATGAAGTGGTGCAGGGAACCTCGGTGTTCCTCTCGAGTGAGACTGGTATGTCGGGGAACTTTGTGGGTCACATCAAGGGTGCCAAATACCGTTTGGACCTTCAAGACGGAACGTGGGACTTCTCCTGAGACGCTGTAGCGGGAAAGGGCTTCACCTTGCGACGACGGGAAAACCACGAGGGTTTTTCTCGAGTTGCGGTGGGATTCTCGAATTACGACGGGGAATTCAGGATGCCTCTTGTGTTGGCCCAGGGAAGTCCAATCTTCCATTCGAGTTGCGAAGGAGAGCTGGGGATTGCTCTCGAGTCACTGCAGGGCAAATAGACCTCATCTAAACTTGTGTCCAGAAGCTAATGCTCCTCTCCAGGTTCTACAGGGATCTCGGGATTGCATTCCAGACTCACCCAGGGAGTCAGGGCTCGTTTCGAGTGGAAGTAAAGAACTCCGTTCTCCTCTCGAGTCGTGACGGGTATCTCTTGAAGCCCACTGAGTGGCCTAAAGGGAGTCAAGCCTCCTGTGGAGTTTGGAGAAAGGACTCAGGATTGCTCTCTAAGCCATGCAAGAAACGAAGGCCCTAATCTCGCGATGACAGCGGAGTCTCGTGGTTTTTCTCAAGTTTGGCGCCAGTGTGGGTTTTCTCACGAGGTACGACGGGGAGCTCAGGGAGCCTCTCGTGTGGCCAGGGAAGCCAGGTCTCCATGGGAGTGGTGAGGGGAGCGCGAAATTTCTCTCCAGTCATGGTAGGGGAACCGGGCCTCCAGAGGTGTTCAAGAAGGCCTGTCGAGGTCTTTCTCGTGTTGCGGCAGGAAACCCTGGTTTCCCTCGACTTGTGCTGTTGAACTCAGGGAGCTTCTCAGCGTGCCTCTGAGAAGTCAGGGATACTGTGGAGTTGGGAGAGGCCTCTCGGGACTCCACTGGGTTTGGTGCCATGGAAAAGGGCCCCATCTCGAGTTGAGGCAGGGACCTCAGGGTTCCTCTCCATTTCTGACTCCGATCACAGGGTCCCTGCAATGTTGGGACAGGAGAGTCAGGCCTCGTCTTGGGTTGACGAATGGAACTCCGCTTGCCTCTTGAGTTGTTCATGGGGTGACAGGCCACTTGTCGACCTGTATTTGGAACCTGCGGGTTTTTCCGGACGATGCACAGGGATGACAGTGCACCTTCGTGTTGTGACTTTATCCACAGGGTTGCATTCAAAGAGGTGTCCTGGCATTGGGTTCTTATCAAGAGTGGACCGGGAAATCGGGGTCTTTCAGAATGTGGCACCACCCACGAGGCTACGTCTCGAATTTCTTCATGAGACCGGCCTCATCCTGAGGTGCGACGGGAAGGTCGGGAACCCCTTCCAGACAAAGCAGGGTAATCGACCGTCCTGTCGAGATCAGGAGGGGAGAAGGGGCTCAGATGAAGTGGTGCTGGGAACCTCGGTGTTCTTCTCAAGTGAGACCGGTATGTCGGGAAACTTTTTGGGTCGCATCAAGGGTGCCAAGTACCGTTTGACCTTCAAGACAGAATGTGGGACTTCACCTGAGACACTATAGCGGGAAAGGGCTTCATCTTGGGAAGACGGGGGAACCACGTGGTTTTTCTCGAGTTGCGGTGGGATTCTCGAGTTACGACGGGGAATTCAGGATGCCTCTTGTGTTGGCCCAGGGAAGTCCAATCTTCCATTCGAGTTGCGAAGGAGAGCTGGTGATTGCTCTCGAGTCATTTCAGGGAAATAGAACTCATCTAGGCTTGTGTCCAGAAGTTAATGTTCCTCTCCAGGGGCGACAGGGATCTCCAGGTTGCATTCCAGACTCACCCGGGTGCCGGGAGCTGGAGAGAGACATTCCACTCGTGACAAAGGTCATGAGGAAGGAGGCTCAGCAAACACAAAGGCGGGATCAAGCCTCAGGAGTCCCCCCGGATATTCTCGAACATCTACCCCCCAAAAAAACCAGAGTCTGCCTACTTTATTGCTTCTTCAACACGTCTCGAGGCCAGATTCCCCTACCATGACTCAATTGCAATGACGCACTCCCCCTCACCACTAGCATGGAGACCCGACTTCCCTGGCGCCCCACCAGAGGCTCACTGACCTCGCCATCGTACCTCGTGAGAAACCGCACACTGGGGCCGCCGCTCGAGAACAACCCCGAGACTCCCCCGTCATCGCGAGATGAGGGCCTTCGTCTCCTGCATGGCCTAGAGACCAATCTCGCGACCTCTCTCCAAACGCCTCAGGAGGCTTGACTCCCTTGAGTCCACCCAGTGAGCTCCAAGAGATACCCGTCGCGACTCGAGAGCAGAGCGGGGTTCTTTGCTTCCACTCGAGATGAATGCCTGTCTCCCCGGGTGTGTCTGGAATGCAACCCCGAGATTCCTGTCGCCCCTGGAGAGGAACATTGGCTTCTGGACACAAGCCTAGATGAGGTCTATTTGCCCTGCAGTCACTCGAGAGCAATCCCCAGCTTTCCTTTGCAACTCGAATGGAACATTGGACTTCCCTGGGCCAACACAAGAGGCATCCTGAATTCCCCGTCATAACTCGAGAATCCCACCACAACTCGAGAAAAACCACGTGGTTCCCCTGTCATCGCAAAATGAAGCCCTTTCCCACTACAGCGTCTCAAGGGAAGTCCCACGTTCCATCCTGAAGGTCGAAACGGTACTTGGCACACTTGATGCGACACAAAAAGTCCCCCGACATACCGGTCTCACTCGAAAGGAACACCGAGGTTCCCAGAATCACTTCATCTGAGCCCCTTCTCCCCTCCTGACCTCGACAGGATGGTCGATTCCCCTGATTTGTCTGGAAGGGGTTCCCGACCTTCCTGTCGCACCTCAGGATGAGGCCGGTCTCACGAAGAAATTAGAGACGTAGTCTCATGGGTGGTGCCACATTCCAAAAGACCTTATTTCCCGGTCTGCTCTTCATAAGAACCCGATGCCGGAACACCTCTTCGAATGCAACCCTGTGGATGAAGTCACAACACGAAGGGGCACTGTCACCCCCGTGCATTATCCAGAAAAACCCACATCTTAGAAGTACAGATTGCAATTGGCCTGTCACCTCGTGAACAACTCCAGAGGCAAGCAGAGTTCCATGCCTAAACCCAAGACGAGGCCTGACTCTACTGTCCCAACTCTGCAGGGACACTGTGATTGGAGACAGAAATCAAGAGGAACCCTGAGGTTCCTGCCTCAACTCGAGATGAGGCCCTCTTCCGTTGCACCAAACCCAGTGGCGTCCCGAGAGGCCCCTCCCAAATCCACAGTGTCCCTGACTTTTAAGAGGCACCCGGAGAAACTCCATGAGGTAACCGGCACAAGTCTAGGGAACCCAGGGTTTCCTGCCACAACCCGAGAAAGACCTCGAGAGTCCTTCTTCAACACATCTTGTGGCCTGATTCCCCTACAATGACTCGAGAGCAATGACGCGCTCCGCCTTGCCACTCGCATGGATACCTGACTTCCCTGGCACTACACGAGAGGCTCCCTGAGCTCCCCGTCGTACCTCGTGAGAAAGCCCACACTTTCGGGGAGCGAGCTCCGCCCGTTGCAAAGGTCATTAGGAAGGAGGCTCGGCATACGCAAAGGCGAGATCGAGCCTCAGGAGTCCCCCTGGAAATTCTCGAACATCTACCCCCAAAACCCGAGTCTGCCTATTTTCTGCTTTGTGCTTTCACCTACACCTCTGACTTTACGGGGGCATGTCCCCCATTACCTCTCTCTGAAAAAAGAGTTAGGTTACAGCTCCAGTTAATAATTCCTGGGTGTGACAGTGTTTCTACCTACAAACTCCTTTGGAAATCCTCTAGCCTGCCTGAATAGGTTTTTCCGGCCACATGTGATTGTTCAGAGCCTCCCAACTGTGAGAGGGAGGAGATGTTCTAAACTGCCTAAACACAGATTCTTTTGAGTAGTTAAAAGATTGATTAGAAGTTGTATTGGTGAAGGGTTTTTCACTTATTGAGCCAATGTTTGTTGCTAAGTCTCCATACCCCTTACCTACTGTGTCCTTGGCAGTGTATTGACTGATATAATGGGTGTATAGAAATGTAAGTAGTAGCCTCAATGTTTGTAGCCTTGGACCCTTGAGTTAATTCTTTCCTTGATTGAGCCCACCTCACCTTTGCCCTATAGGAATTCAGCTTTGTCCAATGCTTTTTTGGAGGCTGGTGCCTGACTTTGGAATAATCACCTTTAGAGAAAGATAACTTTCTTAAAATGTTAACAGGCCTCCTGGCCAGAAGATGATGTAAATCACCTGAACTTTTGCATATGATAAGCTTGAGAGCCTGGCTTCGATTAGAACCAGGAACTGCTGTCCTTGCATGACTCCACCACTTCCCCCATTATCCTCTATGCATAACTTAAGGTATAAAAACTACTTTGGAAAATAAAGTGCAGGCCTTGTTCACCGAAACTTGGTCTCCCCATGTCGTTCTTTCTTTCACCTTCTAGCTGAATTTTTCCTCTGAGGCAGGGAGGCTTGTCAAGCCTAGTAATTTTGCATGGGCTTCTAAGATCTGACCGGGGAGGCCTTAGTGTCTCCTCTCCTTCGGGAGAACGGGAGGACGGCTGCGGCCTCCATAGGTGATGTAAATTCCCTGCTTTGGAATTTTATTCAGCCTCTTTTCTTCACTGAATTTTCCTACTGAGCTATCCTTATTTCAGACGCTTTTCTCCACTGAATTTCCTCACTGAGCTATCCTCATTTTATTACTCTTTAAATCTCTAGTAAATACCTAATTGAAGCTATTGCATCCCGATCGTTGCCGACGCCGTCCCAGCTTCGAACTCCCTGGATCAGCCGGGGCTGGTCCCCGGCAGGTGGCGCCCGAGACAGGCAATTCGAAGGTAGGTCCCCAACCCTATTCCCCCAGTGTTGAATTTTAGGGATGGTTAGGGCCCCACTCAGGGTGCCTTGGACCTTCCTGTAGGATAGACAGGCCGAGTAGGAGTGGGAAGTGTTGAAAGTGTTAAAGAGTTAGAGTTAGAGAGAAAAAAACGTTTCTGAAGTTAAAAGGCCAAAGAAAAGCCTGATCTTTTAAAAGCTAAAAGCTTTATTTTCTATTATAGTTAATTTTCTGACATGGGTAACACTGAATCAAATGAAAGACAGCTCTTTATAGGAGTAATTTCACAGTTATTAAATAAAAGAGGAATCAAAGTTAAAAAATCATTTTTTCCTTCGTACAAGAGCACTGTCCCTGGTTTCCAGACTAAGGCTCTGTTAACTTAGATGTCTGGGAGAAAGTAGGAAAACAGCTAAAAACTTCCCATGCCGAACATGGCTCAGAAAAGGTGCCTAATGACACCTTTTCCTTATGGAATATCATTAGAGATGTCTTAGTCCCTGCCCCGGATTCAGAAAAAGTACATCTTAAAAGGGATAATGAAGAAAATGCTGTAGCTAAACCTGTCCCTGAATCTAAAACAGTTACCTTTAAAGAGGGAAATGAGGTCAAAACTGTAGTTAAACCTGTGGAAAATGAGAAAACGAAGACCTGCCTGACTATCGGCAACTAAGAAAAATGTTAGCAGCCATGACTACTCAGGAACAACTTAAAGATAGGGATGAGAAACAAGATCAGCCTTCCCCAAAAGGAAAAGAGAATTTAGACGAGACAACAGCTAAATATCACTCGGATGAAGATTGGCATCTCTTAAACAAAGATACCCCAAAAAGCCTTAGAGAAACTTCCCCTATCAGGCCATCTGCTCCAAGGAGCCTAAGGGAAACGTCTCCCATTAGGCCATATGCCCCTAGGGATTCCCAAGAGACCTTCCCTGTTAATCCATATGTAACCTCTGGATACCAAACAGTTCAAAGAGCTCCAGAGTACAGAGCAGAGAATATGGAACCCATGCCTTTGCCACCACCTCCCATACCAAGCCGTAGAGGTCCTATTAAACCCGCATTATTGCTGCCACTTCCCTATCGAAATGGGAGAGCTCCACTATCGATCCCATGGAGAAGGGCCTTTTCCGCCCCTGGCGAGAAATTTGATCCCCAACTTCAGGCTTCTTTCCCTTTAATTTTTGACAATGATGAAAGAGAACAAAAGGCTATCGACTGGGAGCCTGTTTCTTTTCAACTGGTAAAAGAACTTAAAAATGCACGTATTTCATATGGGCCTAAAGCCCCATAAACGATGCAGCTAGTAGAAAATTTAGCAGGCCAATGCTTAACACCTCGAGAATGGAAATCAATTGCTAGGGCCTGCCTGTCCGGAGGACATTTTATACTTTGGAAATCTGAATATGATTATCTCGCTCATATATATGCTTTTTCTAACCAAAATACAGACCTTAAACATATCACTGAACCTATATTACTTGGTCAGACCGACTACCCCTCGTATGATGAACAGATGAAATTAGATGGAACTGCTATACAACAGGTGGCTGATTGTGCCTTTACTGCATGGCGTTCATTGCCCGATGGTAAGGCATCAGGTACTGCTCTTTCTGATATTAAACAAAAGTCAAAAGAGCCATTTGAAGACTTTGTCTCACGACTCTCAGAAGCTGTCCAGAGAATATTTTCTGATTCTGAGGGAGCTAAATTATTAACAAAACACTTGGCTTTTGAAAATGCTAATTCCTCCTGCCAGGCTATATTGCACCCTATTAGAAGAACTGGATCTTTAATTGATTATATGAAACAATGTGAAGGTGTAGGACCATCAGTGCTACAGGGTGTTGCTATTGCTGCAGCAATAAAAGGGAATTCTTATCAGCAGGCAGCCCAAACTTTTTTTTACCAACAAGAATAAGCCATCACAAGGTGATCCCAATAACCAAGGCAGGAATGCATTCCCTAGAACTTGTTTTTCCTGTGGCCAGGTGGGACACACTTTTCGTGACTGCCCTCAAAGAACACCCGGTTCTTATCTGCCTAATCCGGCCCAACCGGTTGTGTCTGCTCTGCAAAACCCTGTCCCCCGACCCATGAATACTAGGTCTCTTTGCCCTCGCTGTCAGAAAGGATATCATTGGGCAAGGGACTGTAGGTCACGATTCCATAGAAATGGAGTTTTTTTAGGCCCCAACCAGCACTCAGGAAATGGGTTGAGGGGCCAGCCCCAGGCCCTGACAACGATTGGGGCAGCCTCACTGAACCCATTCATTCCCTTCGTTCCATCGCAGAGCTCATCAGAGCAACCCCAGGCAGTGCAGGACTGGACCTCAGTTCCACCACCTCAACAATATTAACTCCAGATAGCCCCACTATAAAAATTCTTACAGGAATTAAAGGGCCATTACCAACTGGCTTGGTAGGAATTATACTAGGCAAAGGTTCCCTAGCTATGCAAGGTCTTACAATTATTCCTGGAGTAATTGACTCAGATTATACAGGAGAAATTCAAATAATGATTTCACCCCCGACTAAAACTTTCCAAATTCATCAGGGACAGAGAATAGCCCAACTTTTACTTTTGCCTTATCATACTGCAATTGGGCAAACAGCCACCCAAAATGAAAGACGGGACAAAGGATTTGGGTCTAGTGACATGGCTTTTGGGGTAACAGAAATTACTAAAAAGCATCCCATGAAATCTATTCTTGTCAGTGGCAAGTCTATTGAAGGGCTATTAGACACAGGAGCTGACGTTTCCTGTATTTCTGGGAAAGACTGGCCCAATGCCTGGCCCACTCATACTACTGCAAATAACTTAGTGGGCATCAGGGGAGCTCCTGCAGTAGCTCAAAGTGCAAAAATTTTAGACTGGCAATTTGAGGATACCCGTGGAACATTCCAACCGTATGTGATTCCTTCGCTGCTCTTCTCGCTGTGGGGGAGGGATGTGCTGTATCAAATGGGCATGTTACTTTTTAGCTCTGATGATAAAGTAACTTCTCAAATGTTACAAATGGGCTATGACCCTTCAAAAGGGTTAGGTAAACAGCAGACAGGAATAATTGAGCCAATTTGCCCAGCTCCTCGAAAGTTCCGTACTGGATAAGGGTATCCAAATTTTTGATGGAGGCCATTGTTTTTGCTGCCGACCCCATTACGTGGAAATCTCAGGACCCGGTATGGGTAGAACAATGGCCTCTGATTAAAGAAAAACTACTGGCAGCCAAAGCGTTAATTTCTGAACAACTAGAATTGGGACATATTGAGCCCTCCAATAGCCCCTGGAATACTCCTATTTTTGTTATTAAGAAAAAATCTGGCAAGTGGCAACATTTACAAAATTTAAGAGCTATTAATGCCACTATGGAAGATATGGGGGCCTTACAACCTGGGATTCCTTCCCCAGTAGCCATCCCAGAAGGATATAATATTATTGTAATTGATTTGCAAGACTGTTTTTTCACCATCCCCTTAAATGCTGAGGATAAAAAGTGATTTGCCTTTAGTTTACCAGAAGAAAATTTTAAACAGCCTCATTTAAGGTTTCAATGGAAAGTGTTGTCCCAGGGAATGAAAAATAGCCCTACTCTATGTCAAAAATTTGTTAATGCTGCTTTAGAAGATGTTAGAGCTAAATATGAACAGGTCTATATGATTCACTATATGGATGATATTTTAATAGCTTACCCTGATAGAGCTCATTTACAAACTGTCCTCCAGGATTTGACCCAGGCATTAACAGACAGAGGCTTAAAAATCGCCCCAGAGAAAATTCAAGTCAATCCGCCCATAATTACTTAGGATGGGTTATCAATTCAGAAACTGTGACTCATGCCCCATTAAAATTGAGAAAAGATCACCTTGTTACTTTAAATGATTATCAAAAACTTTTAGGCGACATTAATTGGATCACACCTTATTTAAAATTAACCACAGTTGAATTAAAACCTCTTTTTAACATTTTACGTGGGGATCCTGATCCAACTTCTAAGAGACAATTAACTGCTGAGGCTCAGGAGGCCTTAGAAAAAGTGGAAGCAGCTTTATCTGATAGCTGTGCAAAAAGAGTTAATTTACAAACAAATTGGCAGTTCCTCTGCCTAGCTACTCCAACAGCACCTACGGGAGTTTTATGGCAAAATGGCCCCCTAGAATGGGTCCATCTCCCCACCCAGGCTAAAGAAGTAGTGGCCTCTTATCCAGGACTGATAGCTACGTTGATATTGAAAGGGAGAAAACGTAGCATTGAATTGTTTGGTAAAGAACCAGCAGAAATTGTAATTCCATATAATAAAGAACAACTTGATGCTCTTCTAATGTTTGATGAGGATTGGCAGATTGCTATAGGAAATTATTTTGGCCAAATTCTGCATCATTTACTTTCACATGTTTTGCTAAATTTTATGTCTAAACACCCGGTTATTTTCCCTGTTAGATGTAAATACTCTCCCATCTCAGATGCTCAAATGGTTTTTACTTATGGGTCTGCTAATGGCAGAGCTTCCATAGTTACAAAAGATCAGCGTAAAGTTTTACATACGCAGGAGACTTTGGCCCAGAGAGCTGAACTCACAGCTGTTATAGAGGCTTTTGTTATGTTTGCAGAGGAGGAATTTAATCTTTACTCTGATTCTCAGTATGTGGTCAGGCTGTTTCCACACATTGAGACTGCGGTCCTGCCAGAGAACAAAAACTGCAATATTTCACTTGTTAACTAAACTGCAACAGCCAATTTGGAAACGAAGCCGAGCATATTTTATTGGACACATTCGGGCTCATTCTGGATTGCCCAGCCCTTTAAATGCCTTTAATGATTTGGCTGACTTGTTAACTAGAAATACAGTGGCTACTGTGATTGAGGAGGCCAGAGCCTCTCATTCACTCCACCATCAAAATGCTACTGCGCTAAGATATCAATTTCAGACTCCTGGAGAATCTGCTCGGGTGATTGTTCGTTCCTGTTCTCATTGTCCCACTACTGTAAATAGTTTACCTATGGGAGTTAATCCTCGCGGTCTTAAACCTAATGCACTCTGGCAGATGGATGTAACTCATGTCTCTTCATTTGGAAAATTGTCTTTTGTTCATGTAACTGCAGATACTTTTTCTCACGTTATTATTGCAACTGCTCACACAGGGGAAGCAGTTAAAGATGTAATACAACATCTCTTTACTTGTTTCTCATATATGGGTCTGCCAAAAGCCTTGCAAACTGATAATGCTCCTGCTTACACATCTAAGTCTTTTCAGGAATTTTGTCTAAAGTTTCAAATTAAACATAATACAGGCATTCCTTATAATCCCCAGGGATAAGCCATTGTGGAAAGAGCACACCAAACATTAAAAACCCAAATTCAAAAATTAAAAGGAGAGTTTAAGTGTAGCTCTCCCCCATCAAATCTTGCAACATGCTCTTTTCGTAATAAATATTTTAAATGCCGATTCGGCCGGAACTACTGCAATGCCTGGAGCATTGGTGCCCAGAGCAGCTGAATGCAAAACCATTAGTTAAATGGAAGGACCTCCTTTCCGGACAATGGAAAGGTCCTGACCCATTGTTAACCAGCGGTCGAGGATATGCTTGCATTTTTCCACAGGACGCAGATTCTCCAATTTGGGTTCCAGACAGATTGATTCGCCATGTCTCAGCCCCTCGGATACTGGATTCCCCAGCAGCCGCGACCCGGAAAAAGGAAGGGACCTCCTCTGCCTTCACTGCCCCCGCCAGCATGGGAAATGCCGCTGGTGTCGGGACAACTGACATCGGAGATCCCGGATGAGCAAGGAACGGATCCACCCACCAAGTACATGTCTCAACTTCATATACAGGATATTGCTCCCCCCGACCATTTGCCTCACAAAAGGGTGTCAGGCCGCCTGACTCAGGTGACCCGGAATGCCTCCATATCCACTTAGGGACAAATAAAAACACTCTGCCCCCAGGCACGGGGAATAGCTTCCTTACAGGGATCTCCAGCTTCTCCTGAGAAAATGTTTATTGCCATGCTTGCTTTGCTTTCCTGTCAGGTAAGCGCCTCTCCTATTCCAACCAAATATTGGGCGTATCTCCCAGATCCTCCAACTTTCCAAGTTGTTACTTGGGATAATGAGCCTATATGGGTCAACACAGACGAACATCAGCTCTTGGGAGGAGCCTATACTTCTTACACTAGAGATAAATATCCTATTAACTTCAATTATACCTTCAGGGGATTAACAGGTGATTTCCCTGTTTGCTTTAACTTCCACAATGACCCTAGAAGCTTTATTACCCCCACCAAAGAAGGATGTGTTGGGGCCTCTAAAAAAATAATTATAACAGATTCCTGGTCTTTATGTCATCGATCAGCTTGGGTATTATTGGCTCGTATGCCTGGGATTCTTGACCCCTATGTAACCCTGCATTCCAAATCTCCACCAAAATATCCGAATTGTTATAAGGTTGCTCCTTCAGACAAAGTATAGAACACCATAGACAGTCGTACAGGGTATCTGACTTGGACATCTTGTACTTATGATTCAAGTATTGATTATAGGATACCAGGAGGTGGAGATTATACTATTCAGGACTGGATCAACCCGAATCCAGGTGAGGATCCATTGGCCAATGATACATTTGAGGGCAGATTTGAGAATTGGGATAGGATTCCTCTTCCTTGGCCAATACATGCCACTAGAAGGCATTGTAATAAATTTGTTCCTCCTATGCTGTCTTATACAACTAAGAAACAGACCTATTGGCAACCTGAAATTTGGAGAGCCCTTGCTGCTACTGTTCCTGTTTCCTTATACTGCCGAGATAGCAATTCTACTTATTCTGTTTTAGCTTGTTTACCCTCCCCTTATGTTTTTCTTTTTATTAATGACTCCAAGAGACTTAATGTACACATGAATTATTCAGGTGGACCTAATATAGTAACTTGTGAACAATGTATGCTTTCATCTTGTTTGACCCCTCAATATAATGTCTGCTCTTTTGTGGTGTTACAACGTCCACCCTATCTCATGATACCTGTGACAGTGACTAGCCACTGGTATGACAATTACCGCCTCGCCGTGTTACAAAAACTACAAGATTTAATGCGACAATGGCAATTTGTGAGCTTACTTATTTTAGGAATATCAGCTTTGATAGCAGCAGTTCCTTCTGTTACTGCAGCAGCAATATCATTGACTCAACAGGTGCATACTGCCCAATATGTTGATACTATGTTTAAAAATGTCTCTTTAACTCTAGCAACATAGGAAGTTATAGATAGAAAATTGGAGATGAGAGTAGATGCCTTGGGAGAAGCAATAATGCATATTGGGACTGAGTTCCAGGCTTTAAAAGTGAAAATGGCTCTGTCATGCCACGCTGATTACCGGTGGATATGCGTGACATCTTTAAAGGTAAACGAGACAGATTATGAATGGGAAAAAAATCAAAAATCATATCTCAGGTGTTTGGAATAGCTCTGACATTGGCCTGGACTTAGGGAAACTTCATAATCAAATACAGACCCTGGAACACTCTCGACTGGATTTTACCACCACTGGAGCAGCTAATGACTTTTTTCACACTTTCTCTAACTTCATTTCAGGAAAAAACATTCTGTCTAATATCCTTGGATACGTCGCTGCTGGTGCTTTAATTTTGCTTCTTATAATCATTATTCCTTGTATTGTCAGGATTCTTTGGCAGAACATTCAGAGCTCGCGACTGAGTTGCATCTGGCTGTTTTAAGAAATAAAAAAGGGGGAGATGCGGGGAGTGAGCTCCACCCGTGGCAAAGGTCATTAGGAAGGAGGCTCGGCATACGCAAAGGCGAGATCGAGCCTCAGGAGTCCCCCTGGAAATTCTCGAACATCTACCCCCAAAACCAGAGTCTTCCTACTTTCTGCTTTGTGCTTTCACCTACACCTCTGACTTTATGGGGGGCTGTCCCCCACTAACTCTCTCTGAAAAAAGAGTTAGGTTACAGCTCCAGTTAATAATTCCTGGGTGTGACAGTGTTTCTACCTACAAACTCCTTTGGAAATCCTCTAGCCTGCCTGAATAGGTTTTTCTGGCCACATGTAATTGTTCAGAGCCTCCCAACTGTGAGAGGGAGGAGATGTTCTAAACTGACTAAACACAGATTCTTTTGCGTAGTTAAAAGATTGATTAGAAGTTGTATTGGTGAAGGGTTTTTCACTTATTGAGCCAATGTTTGTTGCTAAGTCTCCATACCCCTTACCTACTGTGTCCTTGGCAGTGTATTGACTGATATAATGGGTGTATAGAAATGTAAGTAGTAGCCTCAATGTTTGTAGCCTTGGACCCTTGAGTTAATTCTTTCCTTGATTGAGCCCACCTCACTTTTGCCCTATAGGAATGCAGCTTTGTCCAATGCTTTTTTGGAGGCTGGTGCCTGACTTTGGAATAATCACTTTTAGAGAAAGATAACTTTCTTAAAATGTTAACAGGCCTCCTGGCCAGAAGATGATGTAAATCACCTGAACTTTTGCATATGATAAGCTTGAGAGCCTGGCTTCGATTAGAACCAGGAACTGCTGTCCTTGCATGACTCCACCACTTCCCCCATTATCCTCTATGCATAACTTAAGGTATAAAAACTACTTTGGAAAATAAAGTGCAGGCCTTGTTCACCGAAACTTGGTCTCCCCATGTCGTTCTTTCTTTCACCTTCTAGCTGAATTTTTCCTCTGAGACGGGGAAGCTCGTCAAGCCTAGTAATTTTGCATGGGCTTCTAAGATCTGACTGGGGAGGCCTGAGAGTCTCCTCTCCTTCGGGAGAACGGGAGGACGGCTGTGGCCTCTGTAGGTGATGTAAATTCCTTGCTTTGGAATTTTATTCAGCCTCTTTTCTTCACTGAATTTTCCTACTGAGCTATCCTTATTTCAGCCACTTTTCTCCACTGAATTTCCGCCCTGAGCTATCCTCATTCTATTACTCTTTAAATCTCTAGTAAATACCTAATTGAAGCTATTGTATCCTGATCGTTGCCGACACTGTCCCCGATTCAAACTCCCTGGATCAGCCTGGGCTGGTCCTCGGCACACACTGGTGCCATAGCTTGAGAAAAACCAGAAGACTCCCTCGTCATCGCGAGATGAGGGCCTTCTTTTCCTTCATGGCCTGGAGAGCAATCTCGAGTCCTCTCTCAAAAATCCACAGGAGGCTTGACTCCCTTTAGGCCACTCAGTGGGCTCCAAGAGATACCTGTCAGGACTCGAGAGGAGAGCAGAGTTCTTTGCTTCCACTCGAGACGAGACCTGACTCCCCGGGTGAGTCTGGAATGCAACCCCGAGATCCCTGTTGCACCAGGAGAGGAACATTAGTTTCTGGACACAAGCCTAGATGAGGTCTATTTGCCCTGCTGTGACTCGAGAGCAATCCCCAGCTCTCCCTCCCAACTCGAATGAAAGATCGGACTTCCGTGGGCCAACACAAGATGCATCTTGAATTCCCCGTTGTAAGTTGAGGATCCCGCCGCAACTCGAGAAAAACCACGTGGTTCCCCCGACATCATAAGATGAAGCCCTTTCCCGATACAGCGTCTCAAGAGAAGTCCCACGTTCCGTCTTGAGGGTTGAAACGGTAATTGGCACCCCAGATGCGACCCAAAAAGTTCCCCGACATACCGGTGTCCCTCGAGAGGAACACCCACGTTCCCGGCACCACTTCATCTGAGCCCCTTCTCCCCTTCTGATCTCGACAGGAGGGTCCATTACCCTGCTTTGTCTAGAAAGGATTCTCGACCTTCCCGTTGCACCGCAGGATGAGGCCAGTCTCACGAAGAAATTCGAGACGCAGCCTCGTGGGTTCCACATTCCGAAAGACCCTGATTTTCTGGTCCACTCTTGATAAGGGCCTGATGCCCGGACACCTCTTCGAATGCAACCCTGTGGATGAAGTCACAACACGAAGGGGCACTGACACCCAGGTGCATTATCCGGAAAAACCTGCAGGTTCCAAATACAGCTGGACAAGTGGCCTGTGACCCTGGGAAGAACTCGAGAGGCAAGCGGAGTTCTATTCCTCAACACAAGACTCGGCCTGACTCGCCTGTCCAAACTTTGCAGGGACCCTGCGATCGGAGTCAGAAATGGAGAGGAACCCTGAGGTTCTTGCCTCAAATGGACATGAGGCCCTCTTCCATTGCACCAAACCCAGTGGAGTCCCGAGAGGCCCCTCCCAAATCCCCCATATCCCTGACTTCTCAGAGGCACACTGAGAAGCTCCCTGAGGTCATCGGCACACGTGGAGGGAACCCAGGGTTTCATGTCGCAACCCGAGAAAGACCTCGAGAGTCCTTCTTCGAAGCATCTTGAGGCCCAATTCCCCAACGACGACTCGAGAGCAATGCGAGCCCACCCTCGCCACTCGAATGGAGACCTGACTTTCCTGGCACCACACGAGAGGCTCCCTGAGCTCCCCATCGTACCTCGTGAGAAAACCTGCACGGTGCCGCAGTTCCAGAAAAACCTTGAGACTCCCACATCATCAAGAGATGAGGTCCTTCTTTTCCCACAGGGCCTAAGGAGCAATCCCGAGTACTCTCTCAAAACTCCACAGGAGGCTTGACTCCCTATAGGCCACGCAATGGGTTCCAAGAGACACCCGTCACGACTGGAGAGGAGAGCCGAGTTCTTTGCTTCCACCCGAGACTAGGCCTGACTCCCTGGGTGAGTCTGCAATGCAACCCCGGGATCCCTGTCGCCCTTGGAGAGGAACATTAGTTTCTGGACACAAGCCTAGATGAGGTCTATTTGCCCTGCAGTGACTCAAGAGCAATCCCCAGCTCTCCTTCGCAACTTGAATGGAAGATTGGACTTCCCTGGGCCCACACGAGAGGCACTCTGAGTTCCCTGTCGTAACTCGAGAATCCTGCCCCAACTTGAGAAAAACAAGGAGGTTCCCCCGTTATCGAAAGATGAAGCCATTTCCCGCTACAGCGTCTAAAGACAAGGCCCACGTTCTGTTTTGAAGGTTGAAAGGGTACTTGACATCCTTGATGCGACCCAAAAAGTTCCCTGACATACCGGTCTCACGCAAGAGGAACACCGAGGTTCCCATCACGACTGCATCTGAGCCCCTTCTCCCTCCTGATATCGACAGCCGGGTCAATTCCCCTGCTTTGTGTGGAAGGGGATCCTGACCTTCCCATCGCACCTCAAGATGAGGCCGGTCTCACAAAGAAATTCGAGACGTAGCCTCATGGGTGCTGCCACATACAGAAGGACCCCAATTTTCTGGTCCGCTCTTGATAAGAACCCGGAGCCCGGACACCTCTTCGAATGCAACCCTGTGGATGAAGCCACAACACGAAGGGGCACTGACACCCCCATGCATCATCCGGAAAACCCCGCAAGTTCAAAATACAGCTCGACATGTGGCCTGTCACCCCGTGAACAACACGAGAGGCAAGCGGAGTTCCATGCCTCAACCCAAGACGAGGCCTGACTCTACTGTCCCAACTCTGCAGGGACCCTGCGATCGGAGTGAGAAATGGAGAGGAACCCTGAGATTCCTGCCTCAACTCGAGATGAGGCCCTCTTCAATTGCACCAAACCCAGTGGAGTCCCGGGAGGCCCCTCCCAACTCCACAGTATCCCTGACTTCTCAGAGGCACCCTGAGAAGCTCCCTGAGGTCACCGGCACAAGTCGAGGGAACCCAGGGTTTCCTGCAGAAACCGGAGAAAGACCTTGAGAGTCCTTCTTCAACGGGACTTGAGGCCCGATTCCCCTACCATGAATTGAGAGCAATGACGTGCTCCCCCTCATCATTCGCATGGGGACCTAACTTCTCTGGCGCCACACGAGAGGCTCCCTGAGCTCCCCGTCGTACCTCGTGAGAAACCCCACACTGGCGCCGCAGATCGACTAAAACCATGAGACTCCACCGTCATCACGAGATGAGGGCCTTCGTTTCCTGCATGGCTTAGAGAGCAATCCCGAGTCCTCTCTCCAAACTCCACAGGAGGCTTGACTCCCTTTAGGCCACTCGGTGGGCTCCAAGAGATACCCCTGGCGGCTGGAGAGGAGAGTGGAGTTCTTTGCTTCCACTCGAGAGGAGGCCTGTCTCCCCAGCTGAGTCTGGAATGCAAACCTGAGATCCCTGACGCCCCTGGAGAGGAACATTAGCTTCTAGACACAAGCCTAGATGAGGTCTATTTGCCATGCAGTTACTCGAGAGCAATCCCCAGCTCTCTTTCGCAACTCGAATGGAAGATTGGACTTCCCTGGGCCAACACAAAAGGCTTCCTGAATTCCCCGTCGTAACTCAAGAATCCCGCCACAACTCGAGAAAAACCACGTCGTTCCCACGTCATTGCAAGAAGAAGCCCTTTCCCGCTACAGCATCTCAAGAGAAATCCCATGTTCCATTTTGAAAGTCAAAACGTTACTTGGCACCCTTGATGCTACCCAAAATTTCCCCGACATACCGGTCTCACTCGAGAGGAACACTGAGGTTCCCGGCACCACTTCCTCTGAGCCCCTTCTCCCCTCCTGATCTCGACAGGAGGGTCAATTCCCCTGCTTTGTCTGGAAGGGGTTCCGGACCTTCCCGTCGCACCTCAGGATGAGGCTAGTCTCACAAAGAAATTAGTGACGTAGCCTCGGGGCGGTCCACATTCTGAAAGACCCCGATTTTCCAGTCCGCTCTTGATAAGAACCTGATGCCCGGACCCCTCTTCGAATGCAACCCTGTGGATGAAATCACAACACGAAACGGCACTGAAACACCCTGCATCGTCCTGAAAAATCCACGGGTTGCAAATACAGCTCGACAAGTGGCCTGTCACCCCCTGAACAACTCGAGATGCAAGCGGAGTTCCATTCCTCAACCAAAGACGAGGACTGACTCTCCTGTCCCAACTCTGCAGGGACCCTGCGATCGGAGTCAGAAATGGAGAGGAACCCTTAGGTTCCTGCCTGAAAACGTGAAGAACCTCTTTTCCATTTCAGCAAACCCAGTGGAGTCCCGGGAGGCCCCTCCCAACTCCACAGTATCCCTGGTTTCTCAGAGACACCCTGAGAAGCTCCCTGAGGTAACCGGCACAAGTCGAGGGAACCCAGGGTTTCCTGTTGCAACTCTTGAAAGACCTCGAGGGTGCTTCTTCAACGCATCTTGAGGCCCGATTCCCATACCAGGACTCGAGAGCAATGACCCGCTCCCCATCACCTCTCTCATGGAGAACTGACTTCCCTGGCGCCACACAAGAGGCTCCCTGAGCTCCCTGTCGTACCTCGTGAGAAACCCACACTGGCGCCTCAGCTCGAGAAAAACTACGAGACTCCCCTGTTATCACGATGTGAGGGCCTTCGTTTCCTGCATGGCCTAGAGAGCAATCATGAGTCCTCTCTCCATACTCCACAGGAGGCTTGACTCCCTTTAGGCCACTCGGTGGGCTCCAAGAGATACCCGTGGTGGCTGGAGAGGAGAATGGAGTTCTTTGCTTCCAATCGAGACGAGGCCTGACTCCCCTGGTGAGTCTGGAACGCAACCCTGAGATACCTGTCGCCCCTGGAGAGGAACATGAGCTTCTGGACACAAGCCTAGATGAGGTCTACTTGCAATGCAGTGACTCGAGAGCAATGCCCAGCTCTCCTTCCCAACTCGAATGGAAGATTGGACTTCCCTGGGCCAACACAAGAGGTGTCCTGAATTTCCCCATCAAACTCGAGAATCTGGCCGCAACTCGAGAAAAATCACGTGGTTCCCCCGTCATTGCAAGATGAAGCCCTTTCCCGCCACAGCGTCTCAAGGGAAGTCCCACGTTCCGTCTGGAAGGTCGAAACAGTACTTGGCACCCTTGATGCGACCCAAAAAGTTCCCTGACATACCGGTCTCACTCGAGAGGAACACTGAGGTTCCCGGCACCACTTCATCTGAGCCCCTTCTCCCCTCCTGATCTCGATAGGAGGGTCGATTCCCCTGCTTTGTCTGGAAGGGGTTCCCGCCCTTCCCGTCGCACCTCAGGATGAGGCCGATCTCACGAAGAAATTCGAGACGTAGCCTCCTGGGTGGTGCCACATTCCGAAAGACCCCGATTTCCCGGTCCGCTCACGTTAAGAACCCGATGCCGGGACACCTCTTCGAATGCAAACCTGTGGATGAAGTCACAACACCAAGGGGCAATGACACCCCCGTGCATCATCTGGAGAAATACACATGTTCCTAATACAGCTTGACAAGTGGTCTGTCTCCCTGTGAACATTCGAGAGGCGAGCGGAGTTCCATGCCTCAACCCAAGACGAGGCCTTACTCTTCTGTCCCAACTCTGCAGGGACCCTGCGATTGGAGTCAGAAATGGAGAGGAACCCTGAGGTTCCTGCCTCAACTCGAGATGAGGCCCTCTTCCATTGCACCAAACCCAGTGGAGTCCCGAGAGGCCCCTCCCAACTCCACAGTACCCCTGACTTCTCAGAGGCTCCCTTAGAAGCTCCCTGAGGTCCCTGGCACAAGACGAGGGAACCAAGGGTTTCCTGCAGAAACCCGAGAAAGACCTCAAGAGTCCTTCTTCAACTCGTCTTGAGGCCCGATTCCCCTACCATGACTCGAGAGCAAGGACGCGATCCCCCTCGCCACTCGCATGGAGACCTGACTACCTTAGTACCACACGAGTGGCGCCCTGAGTGGGGAGGAACCCCTTCCTGACAAAGTAGGGGAATCGACCCTCCTGTCGAGATCAGGAGGGGAGAAGGGGCTCAGAGGAAGTGGTGCCGGGAACCTCAGTGTTCCTCTCGAGTGAGACCGGTATGTCGGGGAACTCTTTGGGTCAAATCAAGGGTGCCAAGTACCGTTTCGACCTTCCAGAAGGAACGTGGGACTTCTTTGAGACGCTGTAGGGGGAAAAGGGCTTCATCTTGCGATGACTGGGGAACCACATGGTTTTTCTTGAGCTGCGGCGGGATTCTCGAGTTACGACGGGTAATTCAGGATGCCTTTTGTGTTGGCCCAGGGAAGTCTAATCTTCCATTCGAGTTGCGAAGGAGAGCTGTGGATTATTCTCTAGTCAGTGCAGGGCAAATAGACATCATCTATGCTTGTGTTCAGAAACTAATATTCCTCTACAGGGGCGACAGGGATCTCGGAGTTGCATTCCAACTCACCCGGGGAGTCAGGCCTTGTCTTGAGTGGAAGCAAAGAACTCCTCTCTCCTCTCGAGTAGCAACGGGTATCTCTTGGAGCCCACTTAGTGGCATAAAGGGAGTCAAGCATACTGTGGAGTTTGGAAAGAGGACTCAGGATTGCTCTCTAGGCCATGCAGGAAATGAAGGCCGTCATCTCCCGATGACGGGGGAGTCTCCTGGTTTTTCTCGAGTTGCAGTGCCAGTGTGGGGTTTCTCTCAAGGTACGACAGGGAGCTCAGGGAGCCTCTCCTGTGGTGCCAGGGAAGTCAGGTCTCCATGGGAGTGGCGAGGGGGAGGGTGTCATTGCTCTGGAGTCAGGATAGGGGAATCGGGCTCAAGACGCTTGAAGAAGGACTCTCAAGGTCTTTTTAGGGTTGCAGCAGGAAACCCTTGGTTCCCTCTACTTGTGCCGTTGATGTCAGGGAGCTTCTCAGGGTGCCTCTGAGAAGTCAGGGATACTGTGTAGTGGGACGGGCCTCTCGGGACACAACTGTGTTTGGTGCAATGGAAGAGGGCCTCATCTCGAGTTGAGGCAGGAACCTGAGGGTTCCTCTCCATTTCTAACCCCTATTGCAGGGTCCCTGCAGAGTTGAGACAGGAGAGTCAGGCCTCGTCTTGGGTTGAGGCATGCAACTCCGCTTGCCTCTCGTGGTGTTCACAGGTTGACAGGTCACTTGCCGATCTTAATTTGGAACCTGTGGATTTTCCCGGACTATGCATGGGGGTGTCAGAGCCCCTTTGTGTTGTGACTTCATCCACAGGGTTGCATTCGAAGAGGTGTTCGGGCATCGGGTTCTTATCAAGAGCGGACCGGTAAATTGGGGTCTTTCGGAATGTGGCACCACCCACGAGGCTACGTCTCGAATTTCTTCGTGAGGACAGCCTCATCCTGAGGTGCGACAGGAAGGTTGGGAACCCCTTCCAGACAAAGCAGGGGAATCGACCCTCCTGTCGAGATCAGGAGGGGAGAAGGGGCTCAGATGAAGTGGTTCTGGCAACCTCGTGTTCTTCTCTAGTGAGACTGGTATGTCGGGGAACTTTTTGGGTGGCATCAAGAGTGTCAGGTACCGTTTCGACCTTCAAGATGGAACGTGCGACTTCTCTTGAGACGCTGTAGCGGGAAAGGGCTTCATCTTGCGATGACGAGGGAACCACGTGGTTTTTCTCGAGTTGCAGCGGGATTCTTGAGTTACGACGGGTAATTCAGAATGCCTTTTGTGTTGGCCCAGGGAAGTCCAATCTGACATACTAGTTGCAATGGAGAGATGGGGATTGCTCTGGAGTCACTTCAGGGCAAATAGATCTCATCTAGGCTTGTGCCCAGAGGCTAAGGTTCCTCTCCTGGGGCGACAGGGTTCTCGGTATTGCATTTCAGACTCACACGTGGAGTCAGGCCTCATCTTGAGTGGAAGCAAAGAACTCCACTCTCCTCTCGAATTTCGACGGTTATCTCTTGGAGCCCACTGAGTGGTCTAAAGGGAGTCAGGCCTCCTGTGGAGTTTGGAGAGAGGACTAGGGATTGCTCTCTAAGCCATGCAGGAAACAAAGGCCCTTATCTCACGATGACCGGGGAGTCTTGTGGTTTTCTCGAGCTGTGGCGCCAGTGTGGGGTTTCTCACGAGGTATGACGGGGAGCTCAGGGAGCCTGTCGTGTTGCGCCAGGGAAGTCAGTTCCCCATGGGAGTGGCAAGGGGGAGGGCGTCATTGCTCTCTAATCATGGTAGGGGAATCGGGCCTCAAGACGCGTTGAATATGGAGTCTTGAGGTTTTTCTCGGGTTGCGGCAGGAAACCCTGGGTTCCCTCTACTTGTGCGGGTGACCTCAGGGAGCTTCTCAGGGTGCCTCTGAGAAGTCAGGGATACTGTGGGGTTTGGAGGGGCCTCTCGGGACTCCAGTGGGTTTGGTGCAGTGGAAGAGGGCCTCATCTCGAGTTGAGGCAGGGACCTCAGGGTTCCTCTCCATTTCAGATACCGATCGCAGAGTCCCTGCAGAGATGGGAAAGGAGAGTCAGGCCTCGTCTTGGGTTGAGGCATGGAACTCCACTTGCCTTTTGAGTTGTTCACAGAGTGACAGGCGAATTGTTGAGCTGTGTTTGGAACCTGTGCTATTTTCCGGACGATGCATGGGGGTGTCAGTACCCCTTCCTGTTGTGACGTCATCCACAAGGTTGCATTGGAAGAGGTGTCTGAGTATCAAGTTCTTATTAAGACTGGACCGGGAAATCCGGGTCTTTAGGAATGTGGCACCACCCACGAGGCTATGTTTCGAATTTCTTCGTGAGACCGGCCTCATCCTGAGGTGTGACGGGAAGGTCGGGAACCCCTTCCAGACAAAGCAGTGGAATCAACCCTCCTGTCGAGATCGGGAAGGGAGAACGGGCTCAGATGAAATGGTGCCGGAACCTCGGTGTTCCTCTCCAGTGAGACCGGTATGTCGGGAAACATTTTGGGTCGCATCAAAGGTGCAAAGTACCGTTTTGACCTTCAAGACGGAATTTTGAGCTTTTCTTGAGACGCTGTAACGGGAAAGAGCTTCATCTTGCGATGACTGAGGAACCACGTGGTTTTTCTCGAGTTGGGGCGGGATTCTCGTGTAACGAGGGGGAATTCAGGATGCCTCTTGTGTTGGCCCAGGGAAGTCCAATCTTCCATTCGAGTTGCGAAAGAGAGTTGGGGGTTGCTCTGGAGTCACTGCAGGGTAAATAGACCTCATCTAGCCTTTGTCCAGAAGCTCATATTCCTCTCAAGGGCGACATGGATCTCTGGGTTGCATTCCAGACTTCCCAGGGGAGTCAGGCCTCATCTCGAGTGGAAGCAAAGAACTCCACTCTCCTCTCCAGTCGCTACGGGTATAACTTGGAACCCCCTAATTGGCCTAAAGGGAGTCAAGCCTCCTGTGGAGTTTGAAGAGAGGACTCGGGATTGCTGTCTATGCCATGTACGAAACTGCGAGGAGACGATGAAGCATTGCACTCGTGACAAAGATCGTGAGGAAGGAGGCTCGGCATAAGCAAAGGCGGGATCAAGCCTCAGGAGTCCCCCTGGATATTTTCAAGCATCTACCCACAAAAAAAACAGTGTCTGCCTACTTTATTGCTTTGTGCTCTCACCTCTGACTTTACTGGGGGCTGTCCCAGACCACCGTCTCGCTCTCTCTGTCAAAGAGTTAACTTACAGCTCCCGTTAATAAAGTTCCTGGGCAATTAGGAGTGTTTAAATCCAAACCCCTCAGATAGCTCTCTAACTCGCCTGACAAGTTTACCCGGACTCCTACAGCTATGCATATGATTGTTTACAGTCTCCCAGCCTCGAGAGGCACGGGAAACTTAAGATACTCAAATAGCTTAGAGCCTCTGAGAGTTAGAAACTGTCAGAATAAAACTAGGAAAAGATTTCATTGATGAGCCAATGTTTGTTGCCAAGTTTTCACATCCCCTGAATTGTATCCTTGAATGCGTATTAATTAATATAGTTGGTATGTAGAAAAAATAAGTAGTGGCCTTCGTGTTAGTAACTTTAGACCATTAAGGTAATAACTTCTTTCCTTTGTTGTAAACCCATTACACATCCGCCCTATAAGAATGCAATTTTTTATCTTCGGAAGATGGCGCCAAACCTTAAAATAATTACTCTTAGAGAAAATAAGTCTTACGGTTGATAAGTCTTTGTCAAGAGTCATAAAATATTAATAGGCCTTCTGGCCAGAAGAGGATGTAAATCACCTAAACCATTTGTATACGATAAATTTGCAGGAAAGAAACCCTGGTTTTTGATAAGGATCAAAAACTGCTGACTTTGCATCCCCTATTATCCTCTATGTGTAACTTAGGGTATACAAGCCCCTGTTGAAAACAAAGCTACAGGCCTTGCTCACCAGAGCTTGGTATCCCCATGTCATTCTTTCTTTTCACATTCTGGCTGAAGTCTCCATCTGGAGCGTGGATATCCTCTGTGACCATTTATTTGCCTGGGTTTCTAAGACCCACTCAAGAAGGTGTCGAAGGTGGGGCACCTTCCACTATTCGAGAGGGCCCCTGCGGCATGCGTGGTCAGAGCTAACCTGGTGTCATGGGTTATATTGATTTTCCGTGTAAACCAAGCTACTCAGCTTCTTTCCTCCACGGAATTTTCCTACTGGGCTATCCTCATTCTATTACTCTTTATATCTCTAATTAACATTTGAATAGGTCGCCGACGCTGTCTCCCCTTCAATTACCCTTGGTCAGCCAGGGCTGGATCTCGGCAGAAAACAAAGGCCCTCATCTCGCGATGACGGGGGAGTCTCGGGCTTTTTCTCGAGCTGCGGCACCAGTGTGGGGTTTCTCACGAGGTACGACGGGAAGCTCAGGGAGCCTCTCGTGTGGCACCAGGGAAGTCAGGTCTCCATGGGAGTGGCGAGGGGGAGCGCGTCATTGCTCTCAAGTCATGGCAGGGGAATCGGGCCTCAAGCGCATTAAAGAAGGACTCTCGAGGTTTTTCTCGGGTTGCGGCAGGAAACCCTGGGTCGCCTCGTCTTGTGCCGGTGACCACAGGGAGCGTCTCAGGGTGCCTCTGAGAAGTCAGGTATACTGTGGAGTTGGGAGGGGCCTCTAGGGACTCCACTGGGTTTGGTGCAATGGAAGAGGGCCTCATCTCGAGTTCAGGCAGGAACCTCAGGATTCCTCTCAATTTCTGACTCCAATCGCAGGGTCCCTGCTGAGTTTGGACAGGAGAGTCAGGTCGTCTTGGGTTGAGGCATGGAACTCCACTTGCCTCTCTAGGTGTTCACGGGGTGACAGGCCACTTGCCGAGCTGTATTTGGAATCTGCCTGTTTTTCCGGACGATGCACAAGGGTGTCATTGACCCTTTGTGTTGTGACTTCATACACAGGGTTGCTTTCGAAAGGTGTCCGGACATCGGGTTGTTATCAAGAGCAGATCGGGAAATCGGGGTCTTTCGGAATGTGGCACCACCCAGGAGGCTATGTCTCGAATGTCTTCGTGAGACTGGCCTCATCGTGAGGTGTGACAGGAAGGTCAGGAACCCCTTCCAAACAAAGCAGGGGAATCGACCCTCCTGTCCAGATCAGGAGGGGAGAAGAGGCTCAGATGAAGTGGTGCTGGGAACCTCGGTGTTCCTCTCGAGTGAGACCAGTGTGTCTGGGAACTTTTTGTGTCGCATCAAGGGTGCCAAGTCCTGTTTCGACCTTCAAGACGAAACGTGGGACTTCTCTTGAGATGCTGTAGTGGGAAAGGGCTTCATCTTGCGATGACGGGGAACCACGTGGTTTTTCTCGAGTTGCATTGGGATTATCGAGTTACAACGGGGAAATCTGGATGCCTCTTGCGTTGACCCATGGAAGTCCAATCTTCCATTCAAGTTGTGAGGGAGAGCTGGGGATTGCTCTCGAGTCAGTGCAGGGCAAATAGACTTCATCTAGGCTTGTGTCCGGAAACTAATCTTCCTTTCCAGGGACGACAGGGATCTCGGGGTTGTAATCCAGACTCACCTGGGGCGTCAGGCCTCGTCTCGAGTGGAAGCAAAGAACTCCGCTCTCTTCTCGAGTCGGGATGGGTATCTCTTGCAGCCCACTGAGTGGCCTAAAGGGAGTCAAGCCTCCTGTGAAGTTTGGAGAGAGGACTCCGGATTGCTCTCTAGGCCATGCAGGAAACGAAGGCCCTCATCTCTTGATGACGGGGGAGTCTCGTGGTTTTTCTCGAGCTGTGGCGCCAGGGTGGGGTTTCCCACGAGGTACGATGGGGAGCTCAGGGAGCCTCTCGTGTGGCGCCAGGGAAGTCAGGTTTCTATGCAAGTGGCGAGGGGGAGCACGTCATTGCTCTCGAGGCATGTTAGGGGAATTGGGCCTCAAGACGCATTGAAAATAACTCTCGAGGTCTTACTCGGGTTGCAGCAGGAAACCCTGGGTTCCCTCGACTTGTGCCAGTGACCTCAGGGAGCTTCTCAGGGTGCCTCTGAGAAGTCAGGGATACTGTGGAGTTGGGAGGGGCCTCCCGGGACTCCACTGGGTTTGGTGCAATGGAAGAGGGCCTCATCTCGAGTTGAGGCAGGAACCTCAGGTTTCCTCTCCATTTCTGACTCCGATTTCAGGGTCCCTGCACAGTTGGGACTGGAGAGTCAGGCCTCGTCTTGGGTTGAGTCATGGAACTCCGCTTGCCTCTCAAAGTGTACACGGGGTGACAGCCCACTTGTCGAGCTGTATTTGGAACCTGCGAGTTTTTCTGGACGATGCACAGGGGTGTCAGTGCCCCTTCATGTTGTGACTTCATCCACAGGGTTGCATTTGAAGACCAGTCCAGGCATTGTGTTCTTATCAAGAGCAGACCGGGATATCGGGGTCTTTCGAAATATGGCACCACCCAGGAGGCTATGTCTCGAATTTCCTCGTGAGACCGGCCTCATTCTGAGGTGAGAAGGGAAGGTCGGGAACCCCTTCCAGACAAAGCAGGGGAATAGATGCTCCTGTCGAGACCAGGAGGGGAGAAGGGGCTCAGATGAAGTGGTTCCAGGAACCTCGGTGCATTTCTCGAGTGAGACCGGTATGTCGAGGTACTTTTTGAGTCGCATCAAGTCTGACAAGTCTCGTTTCGACGGTCAAGATAGAACGTGGGGCTTCTCTTGAGACGTTGTAGTGGGAAAGGGCTTCATCTTGCGATGACGGGGGAACGACGTGGTTTTTCTCGAGTTGCGGCGGGATACTCGAGTTACGACGGGGAATTCAGGATGCCTCTTGTGTTGGCCCAAAGAAGTCCAATCTTCCATTCCATTTGCAAAAGAAAGCTGGGGATTGCTCTCGAGTAACTGCAGGGCAAATAGACCTCATCTAGGCTTGTGTCCAGAAGCTAGGGTTCCTCTCCAGGGGCGACAGGGATCTCGGAGTTGCATTCTAGACTAACCCGGGGAGTCAGGCCTCGTCTCGAGTGGAAGCAAAGAACTCCTCTCTCCTCTCGAGTCGCGACGGGGATCTCTTGGAGCCCACTCAGTGGCCTAAAGGGAGTCAAGTCTCCTGTGGAGTTTGGAGAGAGTACTCGGGATTGCTGTCTAGGCCATGCAGGAAACGAAGGCCCTCATCTCGCAATGATGGGGGAGTCTCATGGTTTTTCCCGAGCTGCAGGACCAGTGTGGGTTTTCTCACGAGGTATGACGGGGAGCTCAGGGAGCCATTGTGTGTTGCCAGGGAAGTCAGGTGTCCATATGTGTGGCGAGGGGGAGTACGTTATTGCTCTCGAGTCACGGTAGGAGAATCGGGCCTCAAGATGCGTTGAAGAAGGACTCTCCAGGTCTTTCTCGGGTGGCGGCAGGAAACCCTGTGTTCACTCCACTTGTGCCGGTGACCTCAGGGAGCTTCAGGGTGCCTCTGAGAAGTCAGGGAAACTGTGGATTTAGGAGGGGCCTCTGGGGACTCCACTGGTTTGGTGCAATGGAAGAGGGCCTCATCTCGTGTTGAGGCAGGAATCTCAGGGTTCCTCTCCATTTCTGACTCCAATCGCAGGGTCCCTTCAGAGTTGGGACGGGAGAGTCAGGCCTCGTCTTGGGTTGAGGCATGGAACTCTGCTTGCCTCCTGAGGTGTTCACGGGGTGACAGGCTGCTTGCCGAGCTGTATTTGGAACCTGCAGGTTTTTCCAGACAATGCATGTGTATGTCAGTGTCCCTACGTGTTGTGACTTCATCCAGCGTGTTGTATTCGAAGAGGTGTCCGGGCATCGGGTTCTTAAAAAGAGAAGACTGGAAAATCGGGGTCTTTCGGAATGTGACACCACTGACGAGGCTACGTCTCGAATTTCTTCTTGAGACTGGCCTCATCCTGAGGTGCGAGTGGAAGGACGGGAATCCCTTCCAGACAAAGCAGGGGAATCGACCCTGCTGTTGAAATCAGGAGGGAAGAAGGGGCTCAGATGAAGTGGTGCCCGGAACCTCGGTCTTCCTCTTGAGAGAGACTGGTATGTTGGGGAACTTTTGGGGTCCCATCAAGGGTGCCAAGTCCCTTTTCGACCTTCAAGATGGAACGTGGGGCTTCTCTTGAGACGCTGTAGCGGGAAAGGGCTTCATCTTGCGATGACAGGGGAACCACGTGGTTTTTCTCGAGTTGCGTTGGGATTATCGAGTTACGACGGGGAAATCAGGATGCCTCTTTTGTTAACCCAGTGAAGTCCAATCTTCCATTCCATTTGCAAAAGAAAGCTGGGGATTGCTCTCGAGTCTCTGCAGGGCAAATAGACCTCATCTAGGCTTGTGTCCAGAAGCTAATGTTCCTCTCCAGGGGCGACAGGGATCTAGGGGTTGCATTCCAGACACACCCAGGGAGTCAGGCCTCGTGTCGAGTGGAAGCAAAGAACTCCACTCTCCTCTCGAGTCTCGACGGGGATCTCTTGGAGCCCACTGAGTGGCCTAAGGGAGTCAATCCTCTTGTGTAATTTTGAGAGAGGACTCGGGATTCCTTTCTAGGCCATGCAGGAAACGAAGTTCCTCATCTCGAGATGATGGGTGAGTCTCCTGGTTTTTATCGAGCTGCAGTGCCTGTGTGTGGTTTCTCATCAGGTACGACGGGGAGTTCAGGGAGCCTCTCGTGTGGTCCCAGGGAAGTCAGGTCTCCCTGCAAGTGGCGAGGGGAAGCGCATAAGTGCTCTCGAGTCATGGTAGGGGAATCCAGCCTCAAGATGCGTTGAAGAAGGACTCTCGAGGTCTTTCTCGGGTTTCTGCAGGAAGCCCTGTGTTCCCTGGACTTGTGCCGGTGACCTCAGGGAGATTTGTCAGGGTGCCTCTGAGAAGTCAGGGATACTGTGGAGTTGGGAGGGGCCTCTCGGGACACCACTGGGTTTGGTGCCATTGAAGAGGGCCTCATCTCGAGTTGAGGCCGGAAACTCAGGGTTCCTCTCCATTTCTGACTCCAATCGCAGGGTCCCTGCAGAGTTAGGACAGGAGAGACAGGCCTCGTCTTGCGTTGGGGCATGGAACTCCGCTTGCCTCTCGTGTTGTTCACGGGGTGACAGGCCACTTGTCGAGCTGTATTTGGAACCTGCGGGTTTTTTCTGATGATGCACAGGGGTGTCAGTGCCACTTCGTGTTGTGACTTCATCCACAGGGTTGCATTCGAAGAGGGGTCCAGGCATCGGGTTCTTATCAAGAGTGGACCGGGAAATTGGGTTCTTTCGGAAAGTGGCACTACCCACGAGGCTACGTCTCGAATTTCTTCGTGAGATCGGCCTCATCCTGAGGTGCGACGGGAAGGTCCGGAACCCCTCCCAGACAAAGTAGGGGAATCGACCCTCCTGTCGAGATCTGGAGGGGAGAAGGGGCTCAGATGAAGTGATGCCGAGAACATCGGTGTTCCTCTTGAGTGAGACCGGTATGTCAGGGAACTTTTTGTGTCGCATCAAGGCTGCCAAGTCCCGTTTCGATCTTCAAGACAGAACGTGGGTCTTCTCTTGAGACGCTGTAGCGGGAAAGGGATTCATCTTGCGATGACGGGGCAACCACGTGGTTTTTCTTGAGTTTCGGCAGGATTCTCTAGTTACGACGGGGAATTCAGGATGCCTCTTGTGTTGGCCCAGGGAAGTCCAATCTTCCATTCGAGTTGCGAGGGAGAGCTTGGGATTCCTCTCGAGTCACTGCAGGTCAAGTAGACCTCATCTAGGCTTGTGTCCACAAACTAATGTTCCTCTACAGGGGCGACAGTGACCTCGGGGTTGCATTCCAGACTGACCAGGGGAGTAAGGCCTCGTCTCGTGTGGAAGCAAAGAATTCCGCTCTCCTCTCGAGTCACGACGGGTATCTCTTGGAGCCCACTGATTGGCCTAAAGTGAGTCAAGCCTCCTGTAGAGTTTTGAGAGAGGACTGGGGATTGCTCTCTAGGCTATGCAGGAAAAGAAGGCCCTCATCTCGGGATGATGGCACAGGCTCATGGTTTTTCTAGAGCTGCGGCACCAATGTGGGGTTCCTCACGAGGTACGATGGGGACCTCAGGAACCCTCTCGTGTGGCGCCAGGGAAGTCAGGTTTGCATTCCCTTTGAGTGGCGAGTGGGAGCTCGGCATTGCTCTCGAGTCGTGGTAGGGGAATCGGGCCTCAAGACGCGTTGAAGAAGGCCTCTTGAGGTCTTTCTCCAGTTGAGGCAGGAAACCCTGTGTTCCCTAGACTTGTTCCTGTGACCTCAGGGCGCTTCTCAGGGAGCCTATGAGAAGTCAGGGATACTGTGGAGTTGGGAGGGGCCTCTCGGGACTCCACTGGGTTTGGTGCAATGGAAGAGGGCCTCATCTCGAGTTGAGGCAGGAACCTCAGGGTTCCTCTCCATTTCTCACTCCGATCGCAGGGTCCCTGTAGAGTTCGGACAGGAGAGTTAGGCCTCCTGTTGTATGGAAGCATGAAACTCCGCTTGCCTCTCGAGTAGTTCACGGTGTGACAGGCCACTTGTCGAGCTGTATTTGGAACCTGCGTGTTTTTCCAGATGATGCACGGGGTGTAAGTACCTTTCAGGTTGTGACTTCATCCACAGGGTTGCATTCGAAGAGGTGTCCGGGAATCGGGTTCTTATCAAGACCAGACTGGGAAATCGGGGTCTTTCAGAATTTGGCACCACCCACTGCCGTGGTCCAGCCTTGGCTGATCCAGCGTATTGGAAGGAGAGACGGCCTAGGGGACTATTTATATGTTAATTAGAGATATAAGAGTAATAGAATGAGGATAGCTCAGTAGGAAAATTCAGTGGAGAAAAGAGGCTGAGTAGCTTGGTTTACACGGAAAATCAATATAACCCGTGACACCAGGTTCGCTCTGACCACGGAGGCGGCAGGCGCCCTCTCGAATAGTGGAAGGTGCCCCACCTTAGACACCTTCTCGAGTGGGTCTTAAAAGCCCAGGCAAATAAATGGTCGCAGAGGATATCCGCACTCCAGATGGAGACTTCAGCCAGAATGTGAAAAGAATGACATGGGCAGACCATGAGTTGGTGAGCAAGGCCTGTAGCTTTATTTTCAAAAGGGGCTTTTATACCCTAAGTTACACATAGAGGATAATAGGGGATGCAAAGTCAGCAGTCTTTGGTCCTTATCAAAAACCAGGGCTTCTTTCCTGCAAATGTATAATATACAAATGGTTTAGGTGATTTACATCATATTCTGGCCTGAAGGCCTATTAACATTTTTTGACTCTTGACAAGGACTTATCAACAAAGACTTATTTTCTCTAAGAGTAATTATTTTAAGGTTTGGCGCCATCTTCCGAAGATAAAATTGCATTCCTATAGGGCGGATGTGTAATGGGTTTACAACAAAGGAAATAATTTATTACCTTAAGGGTCTAAAGTTACTAACACCAAGGCCACTACTTATTTTTTCTACATACCAACTACTAATTAATTACTATTCAAGGATACAATTCAGGGGATGTGGAAACTTGGCAACAAACATTGGCTCATCAACGAAATCCTTTACTAGTTTATTCTGACAGTTTCTAACTCTCTGAGAGGCTCTAAGCTATTTGAAAATCTTCAGCTTCCCGTGCCTCTCAAGGCTGGGAGACTGTAAACAATCATATGCATAGCTGTAGGAGTCCGGGTAAACTCGTCAGGCGAGTTGGAGAGCCATCTGAGTGGTTTGGATTTAAACACTCCTAGTTGCCCAGGAACTTTATTAACGGGAGCTGTAAGTTAACTCTTTGACAGAGAGAGCGAGACGGTGGTAGGGGACAGCCCCCAGTAAAGTCAGAGGTGAGAGCACAAAGCAATAAAGTAGGCAGACTCTGGTTTTTTGGCGGGAAGATGCTCGAGAATATCCGGGGGACTCCTGAGGTTAGATCCCACTTTGCGTATGCCGAGCCTTCTTGCTCACGACCTTTGTCACGAATGGAATATCTCTCGCCGGCTCCCAGCAACCCATGAGGCTACGTCTCGAATTTCTTCATGAGACCGGCCTCATCCTGAGGTGCGACGGGAAGGTTGGGAGCCCCTTCAGGACAAAGCAGGGGAATCAACACTCCTCTGGAGATCAGGAGGGGAGAAGGGACTCAGATGAAGTGGTGCTGGGAACCTCGGTGTTCCTCTCGAGTGAGACCCGTATGTCGGGGAACTTTTTGGCTCACATCCAGGGTGCCAAGTACCGTTTCAACCTTCAAGACAGAACGTGGGACTTCTCTTGAGACGCTGTAGCGGGAAAGGGCTTCATCTTGCGATGACGGGGCAACCACGTGGTTTTTCTCGAGTTGCGGCAGAATTCTCGAGTTACGACAGGGAATTCAGGATACCTCTTGTGTTGGCCCAGGGAAGTCCAATCTTCCATTCGAGTTGCGAGGGAGAGCTTGGGATTGCTCTCGAGTCACTGCAGGGCAAATAGACCTCATCTAGGCTTGTGTCCAGAAGCTAATGTTCCTCTCCAGGGGGGACAGGCGTCTCGGGCTTGCATTCCAGACTCACCCAGACCGTCAGGCCTCGTCTCGAGTGGAAGCAAAAAACTCTGCTCTACTGTCTAGTCGCGACGGGTATCTCTTGGAGACCACTGAGTGGACTAAAGGGATTCAACCCTCCTGTGGAGTTTTGAGAGAGGACGCGGGATTGCTCTCCAGGCCATGCAGGAAAAGAAGGCCCTCATCTTGCGATGATGGGGGAGTTTCGTGGTTTTTCTCAAGCTGCATCGCCAGTGTGTGGTTTCTCATTAGGTATGACCAGGAGCTCAGGAAGCCTCTTGTGTGGCGCCACCGAAGTCAGGTCTCCATGTGAGTGGTGAGGGGGTTCGCAGCATTGCTGTCAAATCATGGTAGGGGAACCGTGCCTCAAGACGCGTTGAAGAAGGACTCTCGAGGTCTTTCTCGGGTTTCGGCAGGAAACCTTGGGGTCCCTCGACTTGTGCCGATGACCTCAGGGAGCTTCTCAGGGTGCCTCTGAGAAGTCAGGGATACTGTGGAGTGGGACGGGCCTCTTGGGACTCCACTGGGTTTGGTGAAACGGAAGAGGGCCTCATCTCTAGTTGAGGCAGGAACCTCAGGGTTCCTCTCCACTTCTGACTCTGTTCGCAGGGTCCCTACAGAGTTGGGACAGGAGAGTCAGGCCTCGTCTTGTGTTGAGGAATGGAACTCCATTTGCCTCTCGAGTTGTTTGCGGAGTGACAGGCCACTTGTCAAGCTGTATTTGGAACCTGCGGGTTTTTCCAGATGATCCACAGGGGGGTCAGTGCCTTTTCGTGTTGTGACTTCATCCACAGGGTTGCATTCGACGAGAGGTCCGGGCATCTGGTTCTTATCAGGAGCGGACCGGGAAATCGCAGTCTTTCGGTATGTGGCACCACCCACGAGGCTAAGTCTCGAATTTCTTCGGGGAAAGGTCTCATCCTGAGGTGCGACAGGAAGGTCTGGAAGCCCTTCCAGACAAAGCAGGGGAATCAACCCTCCTGTCGAGATCAGGAGGGGAGAAGGGGCTCAGATGCAGTGGTGCCGGGAACCTCGGTGTTCCTCTCGAGTGAGATTGGTATGTCGGGGAACTTTTTGGGTCGCAACAAGTGTGCCAAATACCGTTTCGACCTTCAAGATGGAATGTGGGACTTCTCTTGAGACACTACAGCGGGAAAGGGCTTCATCTTCTGATGACGGCAAACCACGTGGTTCTTCTCGAGTTGAGAGGAGTACTCTAGTTATGACGGGGAATTTAGGATGCCTCTCGAGTTGGCCCAGGGAAGTCCAATTTTCCATTCGAGTTGCGAGGGAGAGCTTGGGATTGCTCTCGAGTCACTGCAGGGCAAATAGACCTCATCTAGGCTTGTGTCCAGAAACTAATTGTTCCTCTGGAGGGGCGGAAGGGATCTCGCGGTTGCATTCCAGACTCATCCGGGGAGTCAGGCCTCGTCTCGAGTGGAAGCAAAGAACTCAGCTCTCCTCTCGAATCGTGACGGGTATCTCTTGGAGCTCACTGAGTACCTTAAAGGGAGTCAAGCCTTCTGTGGAGTTTGGAGAGAGGACTCTGGATTGCTCTGCATGCCATGCAGGAAAAGAAGGCCCTCATCTCGTAATGATGGGGGAGTCTCGTGGTTTTTCTCGAGCTGCGGCGCCAGTGTGGGGTTTCTCATTAGGTATGACGGGGAGCTCAGGGAGTCTCTCCTGCGGCACCAGCTAATTCAGGTCTCCATGGGAGTGGTGAGGGGGAATGAGTCATTGCTCTCGAGTCATGGTAGGGGAATCGGGCCTCAAGACGCGTTGAAGAAGGACTCTTGAGGTCTTTCTCGGGTTGCGGCAGGAAACCCTGTGTTCCCTCGACTTGTGCCGGTGTCCTCAGGGTGCCTCTGAGAAGTCAGGGATACTGTGGCGTTGGGACGGGCCTCTCGGGACTCCACTGGGTTTGGTGCAATGGAAGAGGGCCTCGTCTCGAGTTGAGGCAGTAATCTCAGGTTTCCTCTTCATTTCTGACTCCAATCGCAGGGTCCCTGCCGAGTTGGGACAGGATAGTCAGGCCTTGTGTTGGGTTGAGACATGGAACTCTGCTTACCTCTCCAGTTGTTCACATTGTGACAGGCCACTTGTCTAGCTGTATTTGGAACGTATGGGTTTTTCCAGACGATGCACGGGGGTGTGAGTACCCCTTCATGTTGTGACTTCATCCACAGGGTTGCATTCGAAGAAATGTCTGGGCATCGGGTTCTTATCAAGAGCTGACCGGGAAACCGGGGTCTTTCGAAATGTGGCACCACCCACGAGGCTATGTCTCGAATTTCTTCGTGAGACCGGCCTCATCCTGAGGTGCAAGGGGAAGGTCTGAAACCCCTTCAAGACAAAGCAGGGGAATCAATCCTCCTGTCGAGATCAGGAGGGGAGAAGGGGCTCAGATGAGGTGCTACCAGGAACCTCGGTGTTCCTCTTGAGTGAGACCCGTAAGTCGGGGAACTTTTTGGCTCGCATCCAGGGTGCCAAGTACCATTTTGAACTTCAAGACAGAACGTGGGACTTCACTTGAGACGCTGTAGAGGGAAAGGGCTTCATTTTGTGATGACGGGGGAACCACGTGGTTTTTCTCGTGTTGCGGCGTGATTCTCGAGTTACGTCGAGGAATTCGGGACTTCTCTCGTGTTGGCCCAGGAAAGTGCAATCTTCCATTCAAGTTGAGTGGGAGAGCTGGGGATTGCTCTCGAGTCACTGCAGGTCAGTAAACCTCATCTAGGCTTGTGTCCAGAAACTTATGTTCCTCTCCAGTGGCGACAGGGATCTCGGTGTTGCATTCCAGACTCACCCGCAGAGTCAAGCCTCATCACGAGTGGAAGCAAAGAACTCTGCTCTCCTTTCGAGTCACCACGGGTATCTCTTGGAACCCACTGAGTGGCCTAAAGTGAGTCAAGCCTCCTGTGGAGTTTGGAGAGAGGACTCAGGATTGCTATCCAGGCCATGCAGGAAAAGAAGGCCCTCATCACGTGATGACGGGGGTGTCTCATGGTTTTTATCGAGCTGTGGCTCCAGTGCGGGGATTCTCACGAGGTACGACAGGGAGCTCAGGAAGCCTGTCGTGTGGCACCAGCGAAGTCAGGTCTCCACGTGAGTGGCGAGGGGGAGTGCATCATTGCTCTCTAGTCATGGTAGGGGAATCGGGCCTCAAGATGCGACAGAAAAGGACTCTCGAGGTCTTTCTTGGGTTGCGGCAGGAAACCCTGGCTTCCCTCGACTTGTGCCAGTAACCTCAGGGAGCTTCTCAGGGTGCTTCTGAGAAATCAGGGATACTGTGCATTTGGGAGGGGCCTCTCGGTACTCCACTGGGTTTGGTGCAATGGAAGAGGGCCTCATCTCGAGTTGAGGCAGGAACCTCAGGATTCCTCTCCATTTCTGACTCCGATCGTAGGGTCCCTGCAGAGTTGGGACAGGACAGTCAGGCCTCGTCTTGGGTTGAGGCATGGAACTCCGCTTGCCTCTCGAGTTGTTCACGGGACGACAGGCAACTTGTCGATCTGTATTTTGAACCTGAGGGTTTTTGGGGATGATGCACTGGGGTGTCAGTGCCCCTACTTGTTGTAACTTCATCTATAGGGTTGCATTTGAAGATGTATCCGGGCATCGGGTTCTTATCAAGAGCGGACCGGGAAATCGGGGTTTTTTGGAAAGTGGCAGCACACACGAGGCTATGTCCGGAATTTCTTCGTGAGACCAGCCTCATCCTGAGGTACAAAGGGAAGGTCGGGAACCCCTTCCAGACAAAGCAGGGCAATCGACCCTCCTGTTAAGATCAGTAGTAGAGAAGGGGCTCAGATGAAGTGGTGCTGGGAACCTGGATTTCCTTTCGATTGAGACCGGTATGTCGTGTAACTTTTTGGGTCGCATCAAGGATGTCAAGTAGCGTTTCGAACTTCAAGACGGAATGTGGGCTTTCTCTTGAGACGCTGTATCGGAAAAGGGCTTCATCTTGTGATGACGGGGGAACTGGTGGTTTTCCTCGAATTGGGGCGGGATTTTCGAGTTACGACGGGGAGTTCAGGATGCCTCTGGTGTGTGCCCAGAGAAGTCCAATCTTCCATTCGAGTTGCGAGGGAGAGCTGGGGATTGCTCTCAAGTCACTGCAGGGCAAATAGACCTCAACTAGGCTTGTATCCAGAAGCTAATGTTCCTCTCCAGGGGCAACAGGGATCTCGGGGTTGCATTGCAGACTCACCCAGGGATTCAGGCCTCGTCTCTAGTGGAAGCAAAGAACTCCGTTCCCCTCTCGAGTCGTGACAGGTATCTCTTGGAGCACAGTGAGTGACCTAAAGGGAGTTAAGCCTCTTGTGGAGTTTTGAGAGAGGACTCGGGATTGCTCTCCAGGCCATGCAGGAAAAGAAGGGCCTCATTTCGTGATGACGGGGGAGTCTCGTGGTTTTTCTAGAGCTGTGGTGACAGTGTAGGGTTTCTCACGAGGTATGAAGTGGAGCTCAGGGAGCCTCTCGTGTGGTGCCAGGGAAGTCAGGTCTCCATACGAGTGGCGAGGGGGAGCGCGCCATTGCTATTGAGTCGTGGTAGGGGAATCGGACCTCTAGATTCGTAGAAGAAGGACTCTCGAGGTCTTTCTTGGGTTGCGGCAGGAAACCCTGGGTTCCCTCGACTTGTTCTGGTGACCTCAGAGAGCTTCTCAGGGTGCCTCTGAGAAGTCAGGGATACTGTGGGGTTGGGAGGAGCCTCTCGGGACTCCACTGGGTTTGGTTCAATGGAAGAGGGCCTCATCTCGAGTTGAGGCAGGAACCTCAGGGTTCCTCTCCATTTCTGACTCCGATCGCAGGGTCCCTGCCGAGTTGGGACAGGAGAGTCAGGCCTCGTCTTGTGTTGAGTAATGGAACTGCGCTTGCCTCTCCAGTTGTTCACGGGGTGACAGGCCACTTGTCGAGCTGTATTTGTAATCTGCATGTTTTTC
Source organism: Bos taurus (assembly GCF_002263795.3). Classification (NCBI taxonomy): domain Eukaryota; kingdom Metazoa; phylum Chordata; class Mammalia; order Artiodactyla; family Bovidae; genus Bos; species Bos taurus. Next base: position 84,862,843 of record NC_037342.1, on the reverse strand, counting down.
CAGATGATGCACGAGGGTGTCAGTGCCCTTTCGTGTTGTGACTTCATCCACAGGGTTGCATTCGAAGAGGTGTCTGGGAATCGGGTTCTTATCAAGATCGGACCGGGAAATAGGGGTCTTTTGAAATGTGGCACCACACACAAGGCTACATCAGGAAATCTTTCATGAGACTGTCCACATCCTGAGGTGCGACGAGAAGGTCGGTATTCCCTTCCAATCAAAGCAGGGAAATAGACCCTTCTTTCTAGATCATGAGGGGAGAAGGGGCTCAGATGAAGTGGTGCTGGGAACCTTGGTGTTCCTCTCGAGTGAGACCGGTATGTCGGGGAACTTTTTGTGTCGCATCCAGTGTGCCAAGTACCGTTTTGAACTTCAAAACAGAACGTGGGACTTCTCTTGAGATGGTGTAGCGCGAAAGGATTCATCTTGCGATGACGCGGAAACCTCGTGGTTTTTCTCGAGTTGCGGCAGGATTCTCGAGTTACGACAGAGAACTCAGGATGCCTCTTGTGTTGGCCCAGCAAAGTCTAATCTTCCATTCGAGTTTCGAGGGAGAGCTGGGGATTGCTCTCGAGTCACTGCAGGGAAAATTTACCTCATCTAGGCTTGTGTCAAGAAACTAACGTTCCTCTCCAGGGCCGACAGGGTTCTCGGGCTTGCATTCCAGACTCACCCAGGGAGTCAGGCCTCGTATCGAGTGGAAGCAAACAACTCTGCTCTCCTCTCGCGTCACGACGTGTATCTCTTTGAGCCCACTGAGTGGCTTAAAGAGAGTTAACCCTCTTGTGGAGTTTTGAGAGAGGACTCGGGATTGCTCTCTAGGCTCTGTGGGGAAAAAAGTGCTCCGTCTCGCGATGACGGGGGAATCCCGTGGTTTTTCTCTAGCTCTGGCACAGTGTGGGGTTTCTCACGAGGTACGTTGGGGAACTCAGGGAGCCTCTCGTGTGGCGCCAGGGAAGTCAGGTCTCCATTCCAGTTTTGAGGGTGAATGCGGCATTGTTCTTGAAGCATGGTTGGGGAATCAGGCCTCAAGATGAGTTGAAGAAGGACTCTCGATGTCTTTCTGGGTTTGCGGCAGGAAACTGTGGGTTCCCTCGACTTGTGCCGGTGACCTCAGGGAGCTTCTCAGGGTGCCTCTTAGAAGTCAGGGATACTGTGGAGTTGGGAGGGGACTCTCAGGACTCTACTGGGTTTGGTGTAATGGAAGAGGGCCTCATCTCATGTTGAGGCAGGAACCTCAGGGTTCCTCTCCATTTCTGATATTGATCGAAGGGTCCCTGCAGAGTTGGGACAGGAGAGTCAGGCTTCATCTTGTGTTGAGGAATGGAATTCCGCTTGCCTCTTGAGTTGTTTATGGGGTGAAATGCCACTTGTTGAGCTGTACTTGGAACCTTCGGGTTTTTCAGACGATGCACTGGGGTGTCAGTGCCCCTTCTTGTTGTGACTTCATCCATAGGGTTGCATTTGAAGAGGTGTCTGTGCATCAGGTTGTTAACAAGAGCAGACCGGGAAATCTGGGTCTTTTGGAATGTGGCACCACCAATGAGTCTACGTCTCGAATTTCTTTGTGAGACCGGCCTCATCCTGAGGTTCGACGGGAAGGTCGGGATCCCCTACCAGGCAAAGCAGGGAAATCGACCCTCTTGTGGAGATCAGGAGGGGAGAAGGGGCTCAGAGGAAGTGGTGCCGGGAAGCTCAGTGTTCCTCTCGAGTGAGACCGCTATGTCAGGGGGAACTTTTTGAGTCACATCAAGGGTGTCAAGTACCATTTCCAACTTCAAAACGGAACGTGGGGCTTCTCTTGAGATGCTGTAGGGGGAAAGGGCTTCATCTTGCGATGACGGGGGAACCTCGTGGTTTTTCTCGAGTTGCAGCGGAATTCTCGAGTTACGATAGAGAACTCAGGATGCCTCTTGTGTTGGCCCAGGGAAGTCCAATATTCCATTCGAGTCACGAGGGAGAGCTGGGTATTGCTCTCCAGTCATTGCTGGGCAAATAGAGCTCATCTAGGCTTGTGTCCAAAAACTAATGTTCCTCTCCAGGGGCAACAGGGATCTCGGGGTTGCATTCCAGACTCACCTGGAGAGTCAGGCCTCATCTCGAGTGGAAGCCAAGAACTCCACTCTCCTCTCTAGTCGCGTCGTATATCTCTTAGAGCCCACTGAGTGGCCTAAAGGGATTCAAGCCTCCTGTGGAGTTTTGTGAGAGGACTCGGGACTGCTCTCTAGGTCCTTCAGGAAAAGAAGGGCCTCATCTCGAGATGACGTGAGAATCTCGTGGTTTTTCTTGACCTGTGGTGCCAGTGTGGGGTTTCTCACGAAGTACGATGGGAAACTCAGAGAACCTCTCGTGTGACGCCAGGGAAGTCAGTTCCGGGGTCCAGCCCCAGCTGATCAAGGGTATTCGATGGAGAGACTGCATCGGCACCTATTTATTTAAATATTTATCAAAGATATAAAGAGTAATAGAATGAGGATAGCTCAGTGAGGAAATTCAGTGGAGAAAAGAGGCTGAATAATTCAGCCAGAAGTTGAGAGAAAGAACGACATGGGGAGACCAAGTTTCGGTGAACAAGGCCCGCACTTTATTTTCCAAAGTCGTTTTTATACCTTAAGTTGTGCATAGAGGATAATGGGGGAAGGGGGGGTGTCATGCAAGGACAGCAGTTCCTGATCCTAATCCAAGCCAGGCTTTCAAACTTATCATATGCAAAAGTTCAGGTGATTTACATCATCTTCTGGCCAGGAGGCCTGTTAACAATTTAAGGAACTTATTTTTCTCTAATGGTGATTATTCTAAAGTCAGGCGCCAGCCTCCAAAAAAGCACTGGACAAAGCTTCATTCCTATAGGGCAAAGGTGAGGTGGGCTCAATCAAGAAAAGAATTAACTCAAGGGTCCAAGGTTACAAACATTGAATCTACTACTTACATTTCTATACACCCATTGTATCAATCAATACCCTGCCAAGGATACAGTAGGTAAGGGCTATGGAGACTTAGCAGCAAACATTGGCCCAATAAGTGAAAAACCCTTCAACAATACAATTTCTAATCAATCTTTTAACTACTCAAAGGAATCTGTGTTTAGACAGTTTAAAACATCTCTTGCCTCTCACAGGTGGGAGGCTCTGAACAATCACATGTGGCCGGAAAAACCTATTCAGGCAGGCTAGAGGAATTCCACAGGAGTTTGCAGGTTGAAACACTGTCACACCCAGGAATTATTAACTGGAGCTGTAACGTAACTCCTTTTTTCACAGAGAGGTAATGGGCGACAGCCCCGTGTAAAGTCAGAGGTGTAGGTGAGAGCACAAAGCAGAAAGTAGGAAGACTCTGGTTTTGGGGGTAGATGCCCAAGAATTTCCAGGGGGACTCCTGAGGCTCGATCCCACCTTTGCGTATGCCAAGTCTCCTTCCTCATGACCTTTGCCATGGGCAGAGTGCCTCACCCTGGCTCTCGGCAGGGATAGATTTCTAGTTGAGCTATTCCAGATCCTGAAATATGATGCTGTGGAAAGTGCTGCACTCAATATGCAATATGCAATCAATATGCAATATGCCGGCTCCCGGCATCTCCCCCTTTTTTATTTCTTAAAACAGCCAGATGCAGCTCAGTTGCGAGCTTCTGAATGTTCTGCTGAAGAATCCTGACAATACTAGGAAGAATGATTATGAGAAGTAAATTTAAAGCACCAGCAGAAACGTATCCAAGGATATTAGACAGAATGCTTTTTCCTGAACTGAAGTTAGAGAAAGTGTGAAAAAAGTCATTAGCTGCTCCAGTGGCGGTAAAATCCAGTCGAGAGTGTTCCAGGGTCTGTATTTGATTATGAAGTTTCCCTAAGTCCAGACCAATGTCAGAGCTGTTCCAAACACCTAAGATATGATTTTTTTATTTTTTCCCATTCATAATCTGTCTCGTTTACCTTTAAAGATGTCACGCATATCCATCGGTAATAGCGTGGCAAGACAGAGACATTTTCACTTTTAAAGCCTGGAACTCAGTCCCAATATGCATTATTGCCTCTTCTAAGGCGTCTACTCTCATCTCCAATTTTCTATCTATAACTTCCTGTGTTGTTAGAGTTAAAGAGACATTTTTAGACATAGTATCAAACATATTGGGCAGTATGCACTTGTTGAGTCAATGATATTGCTGCCACAGTAACAAGCAATTGCTGCTATTAAAGCTGATGTTCCTAAAATAAGTAAGCCCACAAATCGTCACGATCACATTAAAGCTTGTAGTTGTAACACAGCGAGACCATAATTAACATATCAACAAGTGGTTACATCATAAGATAAGGTGGACGTTGTAACACTACAAAGGAGCAAACATTATATTGAGGGTTTAAACAAAATGAGAGCATGCATTGTTCACAAGTCACTACATTGGGTCCATCAGTGGAAGTCACATGTACATTAAGTTTTCCAGAATCATTGGTAAAGAGAAAAACATAAGGAGAGGGTAGACAAGCCAAAACAGAATAACTAGAATTATTTCCTGGTTGGAGTTCACGCTGCAGCAGCCCCGTCGGGTCCACCGGGATCTCGATGTTTATCTTGCCTCCCCTTCTGGCGGGCTCCTCTTTTGTGATCGAAGCAATGGGGGAACTGGATGTCTGGGGAACTGCAACATGGTGAATCAGCCTGTCCCAGATCTAAATTGGAGAATCTGCATCCTGTGGAAAAATACAAGCACATCCTTGACCGCTAGTTAATAATGGGTCAGGACCCTTCCACTGTCCTGAGAGGAGGTCCTTCCATTTAACTAATGGTTTTGCATTCAGCTGCTCTGGGCACCAATGGCGAAGCATTGCAGTAATTCCAGCTGAATCAGTATTTAAGATATTTATTACAAAAAGAGCATGTTGCAAGAGGTGATGGGGAGAACTATATTTAAACTCCCCTTCTTTTAATTTTTGAATTTGGATTTTTAATGTTTGATGTGCTCTTTCAACAATGGCCTGTCCCTGGGGGTTATAAGGGATGACAGTATTATGTTTAATTTGAAACTTTATACAAAATTCCTGAAAAGACTTAGAAGTGTAAGCAGGAGCATTGTCAGTTTTCAGAGCTTTTGGCAGGCCCAAATATGAAAAACAGGAGATGCTGTATCACATCTTTAACTGCCTCTCTGGTGCGAGCAGTTGCAATAATAATGTGAGAAAAGGTATCTACAGTTACATGAACAAAGGACAGTTTTCCAAATGAAGAGACATGAGTTACATCCATTTTCCAGAGTACGTTAAGTTTGAGACTGCGAGGGTTAACTCTCATAGGTAGACTATTATAAACAGTGGGGCAATATAAACAAGAATGCACAATCTCTCAAGCAGTCTCTCTGGGAATTTGGAATTGATACCTTAAGGCAGTAGCATTTGGATGATGAAGCAAGTAAGAGGCTCTGGCCTCCTCAATCACAGTAGCCACTGTATTTCTGGTTAACAAGTCAGCCAAATCATTAAAAGCATTTAAAGGGCCGGGCAATCTGAAATGAGCCCGAATGTGTCCAATGAAAAATATTTTATTTCTTTTCCAAATTTGTTGCTGTAATTTACTTAACAAATGAAATATGGTAGTTTTATTTTCAGGCAAAACCGCAGTTTCAATTTGTGGAAACAACCTGACAATATACTGTGAATCAGAATAAAGGTTAAATTCCTCATCTGCAAACATAGCAAAAGCCTCTATGACTGCTGTGATTTCAGCTCTTTCAGCTGAAGTTTCCTGTGTTTCTAGAACCTTTTGGTGATTTTTAGTAACTATGGAGGCTTTACCGTTTGCTGCCCATCAGTAAAGGCTATCTGAGCATTTGGAATAGGAGATTGTTTACATCTCACAGGAAAAATAACTGGATATCTGGCTATAAAATTTAGCAAAACATGTGAAGGTAAATGATGTAAAAATTAGACCAAAATAGTTTTTTATAGCAATCTGTCAATTTTTAAACATTAGAAGAGCATCAGATTGTTCCTTATTATATGGAATTACAATTTCTGATGGCTCTTTACCAAATAATTCAATGTTCCACTTTTTCCCTTTAATATCAAAGTAGCTGTCAATCCTGGATAAGAAGCCACTACTTTTTTAATTTGAGCTGGAAGATGGACCCACTCTAGGGGGCCATTTTGCCATAAAACCAATTTTTTGTCTGGCCACCCCAGTTACACCTATGGGGGTTTTATGGCAAAGGAATTGTCAAGCAGTTGTCAATTTAATTTTTAAATTTTTTTAAATTTACATTTTAACAACATAAATTTAGAGATATGTTAATTTAGGTCTAATGTTTAGGTCTCTGTATAAATTTAAATAATAAATATATAACCTCCTTATCTCATTTTGGTATACAGTTATACCTAAATGCAAAATGTATTTATATATGGCAACAAGTATAAACTTACTGACATAATCAATATACTTGAATTAATCTTTATAATTAATACATTAATTAATATATATTACAGCAATACAACACGTACACAGCTAATACCAACACAAACCAATGTACTGTAATAATACATGTCACACATATATAATTATACAGTATATAGAACATATATCATCACAGCACATCAATCCATACCAATTAATATCAGCCACACACACATTATATTACTGCAATACATATTTAATTATACAGTATATATATAATATACACATTGATTTATATACAAATAAGTAAGTATAGATCTATAAATAGAATTAGGTATACCTTTATTATGTTTTATTTATACCCATACCTAATTAGGCAAACTGTAATAAGGTAAATATATTTATATTATGTATTTATAACAATATATAAAGTATTGTTAATTGTACCGCCTATTGATAACTAAGAAACTGAGAAAACCCTTCTCTGAGTATCTCCTATTTGTGACAGCACGTCCCTCCCCCATAGGGTAAAGGGGAGTGTAGGAACTACATAGGGTTGGAAAGTTCCACAGGAATCCTCAAACTGCCAATCTAACATTTTTGAACTTCTAACTACTATGGGGGCTTGAGGGCAAATGAAACAAAATTTGACCTCTGAAATCTATAAGGGCAACTTGCCAATCATCACTGTTTTGTAGAAGACTTTCTAGCTGATCCTTATTGAATGGAATTACTATATTCGCTACTTCTTTTCTAAAAAGTTCCACACTTCTTTTTTCCTCCTTTTATAATTAATTGTGCCACCAAGCTGGGATAAGATAAAACTATTTTTCTTGGGGTCACTGGTAGATGGAACCAATGGGCCTTTTTGTCACAAGCACCTTGTAGGTGTATGTTTTGTGGCAAGAATAATTTAACTTCATCTTTTGGTAATATTAATCCTAATTAACTGATCATTTAAAGTCTCATCTACTTTAACAAGAGCCAACTCTGTCTCATTAGTCAACTTTCTCTTAGAACTGGAATTAGGATCGCTTTTTAAGCAACCAAACAAAGGCTTTAAATCTGCAGTAGTCAGTTTTAAATGTGGGCATATCCAATTAATGTCCCCTAATAATTTTTGGAAATCATTTAAAGTTAGTAAACAATCTCTCTGCAGCTTCAAAGGGGCATTATCAGTTTTCAAAAGTTTTGGCAGACCTAAATATGAGAAGCAAGTAAAGAGGTGTCACACAACATCTTTATAAGCTTCTCCAGTTATCACTTTGTAAACTAAATCTGGTCTATAGCTTTTTAGATGACAAGTAACCATCTAATCTTTGCTTGAATACTTCCAGCAATGGGGAACTCACTACTCTTCAGGGTTTTAAATGCTCCCTCACCTTTTTCTCTGCAGCATTCCCACCCTGCATACCACTTTCTCTAATCCAACCAACTCATTTTCAGTAGTATGTGTTGGCCAGGAGCTGGGTCAGTCTTTCCCAGCAATGTTAACAGACGTCTGTTCCTGTGTCTAATAGCCCTGTCATTTTATTTTCTTGAATTAAAAGATCTTTTAAAGGCCTTGGAGCTGTAATTTCTTGCATCCAAAAGGCTAGATCACTAGATCTAAACGCTCTGTGGCTCTTAGCTTGAGAAGTCAAGTTTTTTCCTGTCTGATAAGGTAAAAGCAAAAACTGTGTTATGCTTTGACCTTTATTAATTTGCACAGTTTTGGTAGGTGGCGAGATCAAAACTTTAATTTCTCCAATATAATCAGAATCTACTACACCATGCACGACCGAAATTTTTTTAAAAGAAAGTGAGCTACGCCCTAGCACAAGTCCTACAATGCCCTCAGGCAGGGGGCCAGCCACTCGAATTGGAATCGGAGCAACTAGCAAGTCAGGGGTTAATAGTGTTGCTAAATCCCCTTACCGTTCTGCTTTTCTCTTAGCCTGGGTGAGAGCCCCCTGAGGGGGTTTTCTCCAAGGAGCACGCTCTGCATATTGTGCATGCAGTCTGTTTTAAAAGCTCCACTGTTGAAAAAACTTTTTATCTTCCTCAGGCTTAGGCAACACTTTGAGAGGCTTTGGGGGCAAAGTGGGGAACTCTTGGGCCCTGGAAGGTGCAAGCAGAAGTGGGGTAGTCACCTTAAATCAGAAATTGTTGGATAAATTTTTAAAGGTTTGTGTAGAGGGGGAGGGGGCTCGCCAGGGCGTCCGGCCGCAGCGCCCTGTAAGCCCTCTCCTTCCTCCTTTTCTTCGTCAATGGCAGAAAATATGATCTGCGCAGAAGGTGGAGACCCACTACCATCCATAGGCTATCCCACAGCCTCATAGCTAGGATCCAGAACATTTTAAATCATATTTATAGGGTAAGTTTTTAGTTGTTTTTTACCTTCACCCAAGTATCTAAATTAACAGTAGCCTCTTTAACAGTTTCAAGATTACTTGTATAAAGAGTTGCCATTCTTAGTTTGAGTGTTGGCCATATCAGAAAATTAAGTATAATAGAAGATAAGGCTTTTAGCCTTTAAAAGATCAGGCTTTTCTTTGGCCTTTTAACTTCAGAAACCGTTTTCTCTCTCTAAGTCTAACTGTTTAACACTTTCAACACTTCACAGTCCTCTCGCCCTGTCTATTCTACAGGGGTGTCTGCGGCACCCTGAGTGGGGTCCTAGCCATCCCGAACACTGGAAGAACAATAGGGCTGATGACCCAGATTGTTCCGAGGGAGGAGCAGTAGGGCTGATGACCCAAACTGTTCTGAGGGGGAACAAGAGGGCTGATGACCCAGATTGTACCGAGAAGGGGGGGGGGGCAATAGGGCTGATGACCCTACTTGCTTTGGGGAGCTTACCTTCGAATAGTCTGTATCGGGCACCACCTGCCGGGGCCCAGCCCCGGCTGATCAAGGGTATTCAAAGGAGAGACTGCATTGGCGATCTATTTATTTAAATATTTATCAAAGATATAAAGAGTAATAGAATGAGGATAGCTCAGTGAGGAAATTCAGTGGAGAAAAGAGGCTGAATAATTCAGCCAGAAGGTAAGAGAAAGAACGACATGGGGAGACCAAGTTTCGGTGAACAAGGCCCGCACTTCATTTTCCAAAGTAGTTTTTATACCTTAAGTTGTGCATAGAGGATAATGGGGGAAGGGGGGGTGTCATGTAAGGACAGCAGTTCCTGATCCTAATCCAAGCCAGGCTTTCAAACTTATCATATGCAAAAGTTCAGGTGATTTACATCATCTTCTGGCCAGGAGGCCTGTTAACAATTTAAGAAAGTTATTTTTCTTTAAAGGTGATTATTCTAAAGTCAGGCGCCAGCCTCCAAAAAAGCACTGGACAAAGCTTCATTCCTATAGGGCAAAGGTGAGGTGGGCTCAATCAAGAAAAGAATTAACTCAAGGGTCCAAGGTTACAAACATTGAGTCTACTACTTACATTTCTATACACCCATTATATCAATCAATACCCTGCCAAGGACACAGTAGGTAAGGGCTATGGAGACTTAGCAGCAAACATTGGCCCAATAAGTGAAAAACCCTTCAACAATACAATTTCTAATCAATCTTTTAACTACTCAAAGGAATCTGTGTTTAGACAGTTTAAAACATCTCTTGCCTCTCACAGGTGGGAGGCTCTGAACAATCACATGTGGCCGGAAAAACCTATTCAGGCAGGCTAGAGGACTTCCAAAGGAGTTTGTAGGTTGAAACACTGTCACACCCAGGAATTATTAACTGGAGCTGTAACCTAACTCTTTTTTTCACAGAGAGGTAATGGGCAACAGCCCCCTGTAAAGTCAGAGGTGTAGGTGAGAGCACAAAGCAGAAAGTAGGAAGACTCTGGTTTTGGGGGTAGATGCCCAAGAATTTCCAGGGGGACTCCTGAGGCTCGATCCCACCTTTGCGTATGCCGAGCCTCCTTCCTCATGACCTTTGCCATGGGCAGAGTGCCTCAAGCTGGCTCCCGGCAGTGACAGAATTCTAGTTGAGCTATTCCAGATCCTGAAAGATGATGCTGTGGAAAGTGCTGCACTCAATATGCAATATGCACTCAATATGCAATATGCCAGCTCCCGGCAAGTCAGGTCTCCATTCCAGTTGCGAGGGGGAGTGCGGCAGTGCTCTCGAGTCATGGTAGGGGAATTGGGCCTCAAGAGGCATTGAAGAAGGAGTCTCGAGGTCTTTCTTGGGTTGCGGCAGGAAACCCTGTGTTCCCTCGCCTTGTGCCAGTGACTTCAGGGAGCTTCTCAGGGTTCCTATGAGAAGTCAGGGAAACTGTGGAGTTGGGCGGGGCCTCTCGGGATTCCACTGGGTTTGGTGCAATGGAAGAGGGCCTCATCTCGAGTTGAGGCAGGAACCTCAGGGTTCCTCTCCATTTCTGACTCCGATCCCAGGGTCTCTGCAGAGTTGGAACAGGAGAGTCAGGCCTCGTCCTGTGTTGAGGAATGGAACTCCGCTTGCCTCTTGAGTTGTTCACGGGGTGACAGGCCGCTTGTGGAGTTGTAATTGGAACCTGTGGGTTTTTCTGGATGCTGCACTGGGGTGTCAGTTCCCCTTCCTGTTGTGACTTCATCCACAGGATTACATTCGAAGAGGTGTCTGTGCATCAGATTCTCATCAAGAGCAGACCAGGAAATCAGGGTCTTTCAGAATGTGGCACTACCCATGATGCTACATCTCGTATTTCTTCGTGTGACCGGCCTCATCCTTAGGTGCGACAGGGAGGTCGGGATCCCCTTCCAGACAAAGCAGGGAAATCGACCCTCATGTCGAGATCAGGAGGGGAGAAGGGGCTCAGATGAAGTGGTGCCGGGAACCTCGGTGTTCCTCTCGAGTGAGACTGGTAAGTCGGGGAGCATTTTGGTTTGCATCAAGGGTGTCAAGTACCGTTTCTAACCTCAAGATGGAACGTGGGATTTCTCTTGAGACGCTGTAGCGGAAAAGAGCTTCATCTTGGATGACGGGGGAACCACGTGGTTTTTCTCAAGTTGCGGCAGCATTCTCGAGTTACGATGGGGAACTCAGAATGCCTCTCGTGTTGGCCCAAGGAAGTGCAATCTCCATTAGAGTTGCGAGGGAGAGCTGGGAATTGCTCTCGAGTCACTGCAGGCAAATAGACCTCATCTAGGCTTGTGTGTAGAAACTCCATGTTCCTCTCCAGTGGTGACAGGGATCTCGGCATTGCATTCAAGTTTCACCCTGGGAGTCAGGCCTCGTCTCGAGTGGATGCAAAGATCTCCGATCTCCTCTCGAGTTAAGAGGGGTAGTTCTTGGAGCCCATTGAGTGGCCTAATGGGAGTCAAGCCTCCTGTGGAGTTCTGAGAGGACTCGGGATTGCTCTCTAGGTCCTGCAGGAAAAGAAGGGCTTATCTCACGATGATGGGGAACCTCATGGTTTTTTTCTAGCTGCAGTGCGACGTGTGTGGCTTTGCTCGAGTTACGATGGGGAACTCAGGGAGCCTGTTGTGTGGCCCCATGGAAGTCCAGTCTCCATTCGAGTTGTGAGGGGGAGTGCGGCAATGCTCTCGAGTCACGGCATGGGAATCGGGCCTCAAGACACTTTGAAAGTGGAATCTCGAGGTCTTTCTGGAGTTGCGGCTAGAAACCCTAGGTGTCTTGATTTGTGACGGTGACCTCAGGGAGCTTCTTAGGGTGCCTAAGGGAAGTCAGGAATACTGTGTAGTCGGAAAAGGCCTCTCAGGACTCCACTCGGTTTGGTGCAATGGAACAGGGCCTCATCTTTATTTGAGGCGAGAACCTCAGGTTTACTCTCCTGTTCTGACGTGGGTGTTGGGCTGTGTATGCCATTTCAAATGGGGAGTCAGGTCTCGACGTGTGTGAAGGCATTGAACTCTGCTTTCCTGTCTAGTTGTCAAAGGGGTTTCAGGCCTTGAGCCGAGTATAATTTGGGACCTGGGGTTCTTTTTGGATTAACAACAGGGGCATCGGAACTCCCTTCTTGTTGCAAGTTGATTCTTGGACTACATTCAAATCGGTAGAAGGAAATCAGGCCTGATCTCGAGTGGATGGGGAAATACCTGCCTTTCGAATTGTGACAAGGCCCCCGGGTTCCCCTCCAGTGGCACGTAGATACCAGCCTCCTCTCAAGGTGTGACGGGGATGTTGGCATTCCTTTCCAGGCGAAGCAGGGCAATCGACCCTCATCTCCACTTGAGGCAGGGAAAACAGGGCTCTTCTTGACTTGTGGCGGGAAACTCGGCGTTCCTCTGGAGTGGGGACAGGTATCTCGGGAAACTTCTGTAGTTTCATTAAGCATGTCAAGGACCCTTTTGAGTTCCAAGGGAAACTTGGGCTTTTTTTGGAAGCGCTGCAGCATAAAATGTCCTCTTCAAGCGTGCAGGGTAGAATTTTGTAGTTTGCTTGCAGTTGTGACGGGAACCTTAGGGTTCTGCTCGAGCTGCCTGTCGACTTGGGGGACCACTCGTGTCTCCTTAGGGAAGTCAGATCTCCTTTGGTGTTTCCAGGGGCACCTCGGGATTCCTCCCACATCACTGCAGGGATGAATAGGGCCTCATCTCGAGTCGAGGCCCGAACCTCAGGGTACCTCTCCATTTCTGACTTCGATCACAGTGTCTCTGCAGAGCTGGAACAGGAGAGTCAGGCCTCGTCTTGTGTTGAGAAATGGAAATCTGCTTGCCTCTTGAGTTGTTCACGGGGTGACAGGCCACTTTTAGAGCTGTATTTGGAACCTGAGGGTTTTTCCAAATGATGCAGGGGGGTGTCAGTGCCCCTTCATATTTTGACTTCATCCACAGGGTTCCATTCGAAGAACTGTCCTGGCATCGGGTTCTTATCAAGAGTGGACTGGGAAATCGGGGTCTTTCGGAATGTGGCATGAGCCAAGAGGCTTTCTCTTGAGTTTCAATGTAAGCCCGGCCTCCTCCTGAGGTGAAAAGGGAAAGTCAGGATCCCTTTCCAGATGAAACATGAGAATCGATCCTCATGTCAAGATCAGCAGGGGAGAAGGGGCTCAGATTCACTGGTGCCGGAAACTAGGTGTTCCTCTCGAGTGAGTACGATATGTTGGGGAACTTTTTGGGTTGCATCAAGGGTTTCAAGTACCGTTTTGAATTTCAAGAGCGAACGTGGGATTTCTCTTGAGACGCTGCAGTGGGAAAGGGCCTCATCTCGCGATGACGGGGGAACCACGTGGTTTTTCTCGAGTTGTGGCGGGATTCTCGACTTATGACGGGGAACTCAGGGAGCCTCTGGTGTTGGCCAGGGAAGTCCAATCTCCATTCAAGTAGCTAGCGGGAGCTGGTAATTGCTCTCGAGTCACTGCAGGGCAAATAGACCTCATCTAGGGTTCTGTCCAGAAACTCCGTGTTCCTCTCCAGTGGCGACAGGGATCTCGGGGTTGCATTCAAGGTTCACCCGGGGAGTCTGGCCTCGTCTCGAGTGGAAGCAAAGAACTCCGCTCTCCTCTCAAGTTGCGACGGGTATCTCTTGGAGCCCATTGAGTGGTGTAAAGGGAGTCAAGCCTCCTTTGGAGTTTTGAGAGAGGACTCGGAATTGCTCTCTGGGTCCTGCAGGAAAAGAAGGCCTCATCTCACGATGACACGGGGATCTCATGGTATTCTTCGAGCTGCTTCCCAACGTGTGCGGTTTATCTCGAGTTACGTCGGGGAACTCAGGGAGCATCTCGTGTTGCCCCACGGATGCACAATCTCAATTCGAGTTGCTAGTGGGAGCATGGCATTGCTCTCGAGTCACGTCAGGGGAATCTGGCCTCAAGATGCGTTGAAGGGGGAATCTCGAGATTTTTCTCGAGTTGCGGCATGAAACCCTGGGTTCCCTCGACTTGTGATGGTGACCTCACAGAGCTTCTCAGGGTGCCTATGGGAAGTCAGGAATACTGTGGAGTTGGGATGGGCCTCTCGGGACTCCACTGGGTTTGGTGAAATGGAAGACGGCCTCATCTCGAGTTGAGGCAGGAACCTCAGGATTCCTCTGCTGTTCTGACATGGGTCTCGGGCTGTGTATGCCATTTCAAACAGACAACTAGATCTCGATGTGTGTGGAGGCATGGAACTCTGCTTTCCTCTCGAGTTGTCAAAGGGGTTTCAGGCCTCCAGACGAGTTGAATTTGGGACCTGGGGCTCTTTTCGAATTACCAACCAGGGCATCAGAAGTCTCTTCGTGTTGTGAGTTGATTCTCAGCCTACATTTGAATCGGTGCAAGGAAATCAGGACTGATCTAGAGTGGATGGGGAAATACGTGGCTTTCGAATTGTGAAAAGCCCCCCAGGTTCCCCTCCAGTGTCAAGTAGATACCAGCATCTTCTCGAAGTGCAACGGGAACGTCGGCATTCCTTTCTATGCGAAGCAGAGCTATCGACCCTCATCTCGACTTGAGGCGGGGAAAACGGGGCTTTTCTTGACTTGTGGCAGGAAACTCAGCATTCCTCTGGAGTGGGGACGGTTATCTCGGGAAACTTCTGGAGTATAGTAAAAAGTGTTGAGGACCCTTTCATGTTCCAAGGGAAACATGGGCTTTCTTTGGAAATGCAGCAGTGTAAAAGGGCCTCCTCAAGCGTGCAGGGGAGAATCTTAGTTTGCGTGGAGTTGTGGCGGGAACCTTAGGGTTCCTCTCGAGTTGTGTGTCGACCTGGGGGACCGCTCGTGTCTCCTCAGGGAAATCTGGTCTCCTTTGGCATTGGGAGGGTCACTTCGGGATTCCTCGCACATCGCTGCAGGGACAAATAGGGCCTCATCTCGAGTTGAGGTGGGAAATTCAGGGTTCCTCTCCTGTTCTGACGTGGGTCTTGGGTTTCAGGCCTCCAGCTGAGTTGAATTTGGGACCTGGGTCTCTTTTCGGATTAGCAACCGGGGCATCAGAACTCCCTTCGTGTTGTGACTTGATTCTCGGCTGACATTCAAATTGGTGCAAGGCATCAGACCTGATCTTGAGTGGATGGCAAAAAACGTGGCTTTCGAATTGTTACAAGGCCCCGGGTTCCCCTCCACTGTCAAGTAGATACCAGCCTCCTCTCGAGGTGCGACGGCGACGTTGGCATTCCTTTCCATGTGATGCAGGGCAATTGACCACTCGTGTCTCCTCAGGGAAATCAGATCTCCTTTGGCGTTGCGAGGAGCACCTCTGGATTCCCCGCGCATCCCTGCAGGGATGAATAGGGCCTCATCTCGAGTGGAGGGGGCAAACTCAGCGTTCCCCTCCATTTATGACTTAGATCACAAGGTCTCTGCAGAGTTGGAACAGGAGAGTCAGGCCTCATCTTGTGTTGAGGAATGAAACTCCACCTGCCTCTATATTTGTTCAGGGTGTGACAGGCTACTTTTTAAGTTATTTGGAACCTGCAGCTTTTTCCGGACGAAGCAACTGGGGTGTCAGTTCCCCTTCATGTTGTGACTTCATCCTCAGGGTTACATTGGAAGAGGTGCCTGGGAATCGGGAATTATCTTGAGTGGACGGGGAAATCGGTGTCTTTCGGAATGTGGCACGACCCATGAGGCTTTCTCCCTAGTTTCACTGTGAGCATGCACTGATCACGTGGCTGAGAGGCACTGATCAAGTGACTCAGCAGGCACTAAACCCGTGACTGAGCAGGCACAAGTCATAGAGCTGAGCAGGCACTAATCAGTTGGCAAGCAGGCACTAAACCCGTGACTGAGCAGACACTAATCACACAGCTCAGCAGGCAATAATCCTGGAGGTGAGCAGGCTGTAATGACGTGGCTATGCAGACACTAATCACGTGACTCAGCAGGAACCAATGATGTGACTGAGCAGGCACTGATCACGGGAATCAGCAGGCACTAAACCTGTGACTGAGCAGGCAGTAATCACGGAGCTGAGCAGGCACTAATCACGTGACTCAACAGTCACTAAGGACGTGGCTGAGCAGTCACTGATCACGTGACTGAGCCGGCACTAAACCCGTGACTGAACAGGCACTAATCATGGAGCTGAGCAGACACTAATCACTTGGCTGAGCAGGCACGAAACCCGTGACTGGGCAGGCACTAATCACGCAGCTCAGCAGACAATAATCAAGGAGCTGAGCAGGCACTAATTACGTGACTCAGCAGGCACTATTGACGTGGCTGAGCAGGCTCTGACAATGTGACTGAGACGGCACGAATCATGGAAATGCGGAGGCACTATCACTTAGCTGAACAGTAACTAATCACGCAGCTGATCAGGTACTAATCAAGCAGTTGAGCAGGCACTAATCATGTGACTCAGCAGGCACTAACGTCGTGGCTGAGAAGGTACTGATCACATGACTGAGCAGGCACTAAACATGTTACTGAGCAGACACCAATCACGGAGCTCAGCCTGCACTAATGACTTGGCTGAGCAGGCACTAATCAAGCAGCTGAGCAGGCACTAGTCCCGTGACTCAGCAGGCACTGATCACCTAACTGAACAGGTACTGATCACGTGACTGAACAGGTACTGATCACGTGACTGAGCATGCACGGATCACGTGGCTGAGAGGCACAGATCACGTGACTGAGCAGGCACTAAACCCGTGACTGAGCAGGCACTAATGACTTGGCTGAGAAGGCACTAAACACGCGACTGAACAGACACTAATCACACAGCTCAGCAGGCAATAATCAAAGAGCTGAGCAGGCACTAATGACGTGGCTAAGCAGGCAATAATCACGTGACTCAGCAGGCACTAAACCCGTGACTGACCAGAAACTAATCACGGAGCTGAGCAGGCACTAATCAAGCAGCTGAGCAGGCACTAATCATGTGACTCAGCAGGCACTGATCACGTAACTGAGCAGGCACTAATCACGTGACTGAGCAGGCACTGATCACGTGACTCAGCAGGCACTAAACCCATGGCTGAGCAGGCACTAACGACTTGACTGAGCAGACAGTAATCAAGCAGCTCTGCAGGCAATAATCAAGGAGCTGAGCAGGCACTAATGACGTGGCTAAGCAGGCAATAATCACGTGACTCAGCAGGCACTAAACCCGTGACTGACCAGAAACTAATCACGGAGCTGAGCAGGCACTAATCAAGCAGCTGAGCAGGCACTAATCCTGTGACTCAGCAGGCACTGATCACGTAACTGAGCAGGCACTAATCACGTGACTGAGCAGGCACTGATCACGTGACTCAGCAGGCACTAAACCCATGGCTGAGCAGGCACTAATGACTTGGCTGAGCAGGCACTAAACCCGAGACTGAGCAGACACTAATCACGCAGCTCAGCAGGCAAAAATCAAGGAGCTGAGCAGGCTGTAATGACGTGGCTAAGTAAACTCTAATCATGTGACTCAGCAGGCACTAAACCCGTGACTGAGCAGACACTAATCACACAGCTCAGCAGGCAATAATCAAGGAGCTGAGCAGCCACGAATCACGCAGCTGAGCAGGTACGAATCACGCAGCTGAACAGGAACTAATCATGCAGCACTGCAAGCACTAATCATGCAGCTGATCAGGGACTAATCAAGCAGCCTAGAATGCGCTAATCCCGTGACACAGCAGGCACTGTTCACGTGGCTGAGCAGGCGCTGATCATGTGACTAGCAGGCACTGATCACGTGACTGAGCAGGCCATGATCATGTGACTGAGCAGGCACTGACCAGGTGACTGAGCAGGCACTGATCACGTGACTGAGAGGCACTGATCACGTGACTGATCAGGCACTGATCATGTGGCTGATCATGCACTGATCTCCTGACTGAGCATGTACTGATTACCTGGCTGAGAGGCACTGATCACCTGACTGAGCATACACTGATCAGGTGAATGAGCAGACACTGATCACGTGGCTGAGAGGAACTGATCACGTGGCTGAGAGGCACTGTTCACGTGGCTCAGCAGGCACTAAACCCGTGACTGAGCAGGCACTAATGATGTGGCTGAGAACGCACTGATCACGTGACTGAGCAGGCACTAAACCCTTGACTCTGCAGACACTAATCACGGAGCTGATGACTTGGCTGGGCAGGCACTAATCATGCAGCTGAGCAGGTACTATTCATGCAGCTGAGCAAGGACTAATAAAGCAACTGAGCAGGCACTAATCCCGTGACTCAGCAAGCACTGATAACGTTGGTGAGCAGGCACTGATCACGTGACTGATCATGCACTGATCAGGTGGCTGATCATGCACTGATCACGTGACTGAGCAGGCACTGATCACATTGCTGAGAGGCACTGATCACGTGACTGAGCAGGCACTAAACCCGTGACTGAGCAGGCACTAATCTCGGAGCTGAGCTGGCACTAATCACTTGACTGAGCTGACACTAAACCCGTGACTGAGCAGACACTAAACACGCAGCTCAGCAGACAATAATCATGGAGCTGAGCAGGCTGTAATGACGTTGGTAAGCAGAAACAAATCACGTGACTGAGCGGGCACTAATGATGTGCCTGAGAAGGCACTAATCACCTGACTGAGCAGGCACTAAACCCATGACTGAGCAGACACAAATCACGGAGCTCAGCAGGCACTAATGACTTGCTGGGCAGGCACTAATCACCCAGCTTATCAGGCACTAATCACGCAGCTGAGCAGGGACTAATCAAGCAGCTGAGCAGGCACTGATCACGTGGCTTAGCAAGGAGACCCTCATCTCCACTTGAGGCGGGGAAAACGGGGCTCTTCTTGACTTGTGGCAGGAAACTCAGCATTCCTCTAGAGTTGGGACGGGAATCTCTTGAAACTTCTGGAGTTTCGAATTTATGAGGGAACGTGGGATTTCTCTGGAGACGCTGTAGCGTGAAAGGGCCTCATGTCTCAATGACGGGGGAACCTCGTGGTTTTTCTCGAGTTACGGTGGGATTCTCAAGTTATGATGGGGAACACAGGGAGCCTCTCGATTTGGCGCAGGGAATTCCAATCTCCATTCGAGTTACGAGTGGGAGCCAGGGATTGCTCTCGAGTCACTGAAGGGCAAATAGACCTCATCTAGGCGTGTGTCCACAAATTCCGTGTTCCTTTCCAGTGGCGACAAAGATATCAGGGTTGCATTCAAGGTTCACCCGGGGAGTCAGGCCTCCCTCAAGTGGAAGCAAAGAACTCCGCTCTCCTCTCGAGTTGCAACGGATATCTCTTGGAGCCAAGTGAGTGGCCGAAAGGGAGTCAAGCCTCCTGTGGAGTTTTGAGAAAGGACTTGTGATTGCTCTCTAAGCCCTTCAGGAAAAGAAGGGCCTCATCTCGCAATGACGGGGGAATCTCCTGGGTATTTTTTTGAGCTGCAGCTGGACGTGTGGGGTTTCTCTCAAGTATCGACGGGGAACTCAGGGAACCTCTCGTGTGGCCCCAGGGAGGTTCAGTCTCCTTTTGCATTGCGAGGGGGAGCACGGCAGTGCTCTCGAGTGGTGGCAGGGGTATCGGGCCTCAAGATGCAATGAAGAGGGAATATCGAAGTCTTTCTGGAGTTGCAGCAGGAAACCCTGTCTTCCCTCAATATGTGACAGTGACCTCAGGGAGCTTCTCAGGGTGTTTATGGCAAGTCAGGAATGTTGGAGAGTTGGAGGGGCCTCTTGGGACTCCACTGGGGTCATTGCAAAGGAAGAGGGCCTCATCTCGAGTTGAGGTGGGGAAATCGGGGCTCTTCTTGACTTGTGGCAGGAAACTCATTGTTCCTCTCGAGTTGGGATGGGTATCTTTTGAAACTTCTGGAGTTTTGTAAAGCATGTCGAGGACCCTTTCAAGTTCCAAGGGAAACGTGGGCATTCTTTGGAAACGCTGCAGCGTAAAAGAGCCTCCTCAAGTGTTCAGGGGATAATTTCGTAGTTTACCTTGAGTTGTGCGCCAAATGGAGAGGCTCCCTGAGTTCCCCGTCATAACTCGAGAAGCCCATCGTAACTCGAGAAAAACCACGAGGTTCCCCCGTCGTCGCAAGATGAGGCCGTTTCCAGCTGCAGCATCTCAAGAGAAATCCCATGTTCCCTCGTAAATTCGAAACGGTACTTGAAACCCTTAATGCAACTCAAAAAGTTCCCTCACATACCGTTTTCATTCGAGAGGAACACGGAGGTTCCCATCACAACTTAATCTGAACCCCTTCTCCCCTCCTGATCTTGATACGAGGGTCAACTCACCTGCTATGTCTGCAAAGGGATCCAGACCTTACCATCGCACCTCAGGAAGAGGCAGGTCTCATATTGAAATTCGAGAGGAAGCCTCGTGGGTCGTGACACTTAAAGAAAGACAACGATATCCCTGTCAACACAAGATAAGTCCCGATGCCCAGGCACCACTTCGAATGTAACCCTGAGGATGAAGTCACAACACCAAGGGGAATGACATCCCCGTTGCACTGTCCGGAAAAAGGTGAAGGTTCCAAATACAATTCAATAAGTGGCCTGTCACCCGGTGAAGAACTACAGAGGCAAGAGGAGTTCCATTCCTCAACACAAGACGAGGCCTGACTCTCCTGTTCCAACGCGGCAGGGACCCTGTGATCGAAGTCAGAAATGGAAAAGAATCCTGAGGTTCCTGCCTCAACTCGAGATGAGGCCCTCTTCCATTGCACCAAACCCAGTGGAGTCCCAAGAGGCCCCTCCCAAATTCACAGTATACCAGACTTCTCAGAGGCACCCTGAGAAGCTCCCTGAGGTCCCCTGCACAAGTCGAGGGAACTCAGGGTTTCCTGCCGCAACTCGAGAAAGACCTTGAGATTCCTTCTTCAACGTGTCTTGAGGCCCAATTCCCCTACCATGACTCGAGAGCAATGCCGAGCTCCCCCTCATCACTCGCATGGGGACCTGACTTCCCTGGCGCCACACGAGAGGCTCCCTGAGTTCCCTGTTGTACCTCGTGAGAAACCCACACTGGCACCGCAGCTCGAGAAAAACCACGAAATTCCACCGTCATTGCGGTATGAGGCCCTTCTTTTCCCACAGGGCCTAGAGAGCAATCCCGAGTCCTCTCTCAAAACTCCACAGGAGGCTTGACTCCTTTAAGGCCACACAGTGAGCTCCAAGAGATACCCATCACGACTTGAGAGGAGGGCAGAGTTCTTTGCTTCCACTCCAGTTCCTCTTCACTTTCATCCATAAGGATGGTGTCATCTGCATATCTGAGGTTATTGATATTTCTCCCGGCAATCTTGATTCCAGCTAGTGTTTCTTCCAGTCCAGCATTTCTCATGATGTACTCTGCATATAAGTTAAATAAACAGGGTGACAATATACAGCCTTGACGAACTCCTTTTCCTATGCGGAACCAGTCTGTTGTTCCATGTCCAGTTCTAACTGTTGTGTCCTGACCTGCATAACATTTCTTAAGAGGCAGATGAGGTGGTCTGGTATTCCCATCTCTTTCAGAATTTTCCACAGTTTATTGTGATCCACACAGTCAAAGGCTTTGGCATAGTCAATAAAGCAGAAATAGATGTTTTTCTGGAACTCTCTTGCTTTCTCCATGATCCAGAGGATGTTGGCAATTTGATCTCTGGTTCCTCTGCCTTTTCTAAAACCAGCTTGAACATCAGGAAATTCACGGTTAACATATTGCTGAAGCCTGGCTTGTAGAATTTTGAGCATTACTTTACTAGTGTGTAAGATGAGTACAATTGTGTGGTACTTTGAGCATTCTTTGGCATTGCCTTTCTTTGGGATTGGAATGAAAACTGACTTTTTCCAGTCCTGTGGCCACTGCTGAGTTTTCCAAATTTGCTGGTATATTGAGTGCAGCACTTTCACAGCATCATCTTTCAGGATTTGGAATAGCTCAACTGGAATTCCATCACCCCCACTAGCTTTGTTCGTAGTGATGCTTTCTTAGGCCCACTTGACTTCACATCCCAGGATGTCTGGCTCTAGATCAGTGATCACACCATCGTGATTATCTGGGTAGTGACGATCTTTTTTGTACAGTTCTTCTGTGTATTCTTGCCATCTCTTCTTAATATCTTCTGCTTCTGTTAGGTCCATACCATTTCTGTCCTTTATCGAGCTCATCTTTGCATGAAATATTCCTTTCGTATATCTGATTTTCTTGAAGAGATCCCTAGTCTTTCCTATTCTGTTGTTTTCCTCTATTTCTTAGCATTGATCACTGAAGAAGGCTTTCTTATCTCTTCTTGCTGTTCTTTGGAACTCTGCATTCAGATGTTTATATCTTTCCTTTTCTCCTTTGCTTTTCACTTCTCTTCTTTTCACAGCTATTTGTAAGGCCTCCCCAGACAGACATTTTGCTTTTTTTCATTTCTTTTCTATGGGAATGGTCTTGATCCCTGTCTCCTGTACAATGTCACGAACCTCATTCCATAGTTCATCAGGCACTCTATCTATCAGATCTAGGCCCTTAAATCTATTTCTCACTTCCACTGTATAATCATAAAGGATTTGATTTAGGTCATACCTGAATGGTCTAGTGGTTTTCCCTACTTTCTTCAACTTAAGTCTGAATTTGGCAATAAGGATTTCATGATTTGAGCCACAGTCACCTCCTGGTCTTGTTTTTGCTGACTGTATAGAGCTTCTCCATCTTTGGCTGCAAAGAATATAATCAATCTGATTTAGGTGTTGACCATCTGGTGATGTCCATGTATAGAGTCTTCTCTTGTGTTGTTGGAAGAGGGTATTTGTTATGACCAGTGCATTTTCTTGACAAAACTCTATCAGTCTTTGTCCTGTTTCATTCCGTATTCCAAGGTCAAATTTACCTGTTACTCCAGGTGTTTCTTGACTTCCTACTTTTGCATTCCAGTTCCCTATAATGAAAAGGACATCTTTTTTGGGTGTTAGTTTTAAAAGACCTTGTAGGTTTTCATAGAACCGTTCAATTTCAGTTTCTTCAGCGTTACTGATTGGGACATAGACTTGGATTACTGTGATATTGAATGGTTTGCCTTGGAAATGAACAGAGATCATTCTGTCATTTTTGAGACAACCCTAGATGAGGTCTATTTGCCCTGCACTGACCCGAGTTGTGGGCCACACCTCGAATGGAGATTGGACTTTCCTGGGGCAACACGAGAAGCTCCCTGAGGTCCCTGTTGTAACTCGAGAATCCTGGCCAACTTGAGAAAAACCACGAGGTTCCCCCGTCATCGCGAGATGAGATCCTTTCACGCTGCAGTGTTTCAAGAGAATTCCCACATTCCCTCTTGAATTTTGAAACGGTACGTGACAGCCTTGATGGAACTCAAAATGTTCCCCAACACAACAGTCTCACTCGAGAGGAACACCAAATTTCCCAGCACAACTTAATCTGAGACCTTTGTCCCCACTGATCTCGACATTAGGATCTATTCCCCTGCTTTGTCTGGAAAGAGATCCCGACTGTCCCGTTGCACGTCAGCAGGAGGTCGCTCTCACATTGAAACTTGAGAGGAAGCCTCGTGGTCGTTACACATACCAAAAGATACCGATTTCCCTGTCAACTCAAGATAAGTCCCGATGCCCGGGCAATTCTTCCAATGTAACCCTGAGGATGAAGTCACAACACGAAGGGGCACTGACACCCCAGTTGCATGGTCTGGAAAAAGCTGCAGGTTCCAAATACAACTTGACAAGTGTCCTGTCAACCTGAGAACAACTGGAGAGGCAAACGGATTTCCATTCCTCAACACAAGAGGAGGCCTGTCTCTCCTGTTACAACTCTGCAGAGACCCTGCGATCGAAGTCAGTAATGGAGAGGAACCTTGAGGTTCCTGCCTCACTCGAGATGAGGCCCTCTTCCATTGCACCAAACCCAGTGGACTCCCGAGAAACCCCTCAAAACTGTACAGTATTCCTGACTTCCCATAGGCACCCTGAGAAGCTCCCTGAGTTCACCAGCACAAGTCAAGGGAACGCAGGGGTTCCTGCCACAACTCGAGAAATAACTCGAGATTCTCCCTTCAACACGTGTTGAGGCCTGATTCCATGCCGTGACTGAAGAGCAATGCCACACTTCCGATCACAACTTGAATGGAGATTTGACTGCCATGGGACCACATGAAAGGCTCCCTGAGTTCCCCATCGTAACTCGAGAGAAACCTCACACATCTCGCCGCAGCTCGGAAAAAACCACGAGATTCCCCCATTATCGCAAAATGAGGCCCTTTCCCGCTGCAGCATCTCAAGAGAAATCCCACGTTCCCTCTTGAAATTCGAAAAGGTACTTGACACCTTTGATGCAACTCAAAAAGCTTCCCGACATACCTGTCTCAGGAACACCAATTTTCCGGCAAAACTTTATCTGAGCCCCTTCACTGCTCCTAATATCAACATTAGGGTGGACTCCCCTGCTTTCTGGAAAAGTATCCTGACCGTACCATCCACCCTCAGGAGGAGGCCAGTCTCACATTGAAACTCGAGAGGAAGCCTCGTGGGTGGTGCCACATTCTGAAAGAAACCAATTTCCCCTTCCCGATGCCTGGGCACCTCTTCGAATGTAACCCGATGCCTGGGCACCTCTTCGAATGTAACCCTGAGGATACAGTCACAACACGAAGAGGCACTGACACCCCAGTTGCATCGTCCGGAAACAGCCGCAGGTTCCAAATACAACTCAACAAGTAGCCTAGCAACCCGTGAACAACTGGACAGGCAAGAAGAATTCCATTCCTCAACACAAGACGAGGCCTGACTCTCCTGTTCCAACTCTGCAGAGACCCAGCGATCAAAGTAAGAAATGGAGAGGAACACTGTGGTTCCCGCTTCAGTCGAGATGACGCCCTATTCAACCCTGCAGCGATGCACGAGGAATCCGGAGATGCCCCTCGCAATGCCTAAGGAGATCTGACTTCCCTGAGGAGACACGAGTGGTCCCCCAGGTTGACACACAACACGAGATGAGCCCTCAGCTCCCTGCCTTAACTCCACACAAACTAAGAAATTCTCCCCTCCTTCTTGAGGAGTCCCTTTTACACTGCAGCGTTTCCAAAGAAAGCCCACGTTTCCCTTGGAACTTGAAAGGGTCCTTGACACACTTTACCGAAAATGAAAGTAGAGTTCCATGCCTCCACAGACGTCGAGACCTGACTCCCTGTTTGAAACGGCATACACAACCCGAAACCCACATCAGAACAGGAGAGGAACCCTGAGGTTCCCGCATCAACTCGAGATGAGGCCCTCTTCCATCGCACCAAACCCAGTGGAGTACCGAGAGGCCCCTCCCAACACCACAGTATTCCTGACTTCTCATAGGCACCCTGAGAAGCTCCCTGAAGTCACCGACACAAGTCTAGGGAACACAGAGTTTCGAGCCGCAACTCGAGAAAGACATTGAGATTTCTTCTTCAACGCATCTTGAGGCCCGATTCCCCTGCTGTGACTCGAGAGCAATGCCGCACACCCTGTTGCAACTGGAATGAAGACAGGACTTCCCTGGAGCCACACGAGAGGCTCCCTGAGGTTCCCGTCTTAACTCGAGAGAAACCACACACTCGCGTCGCAGCTCGAAAAAACCCACGATATTCACCCGTCATCGCGAGATGAGGCCCTTCTTTTCCTGCAGGGCATAGAGAGCAATCCTCAGTCCTCTTTCAAAACTCCACAGGAGGCTTGACAACCTTTAGGCCACTCAATGGGCTCCAAGAAATACCCGTCGCAACTGGAGGAGAGCAGAGTTCTTTGCTTCCACAGGAGATGAGGCCTGACTCCCCGAGTGAAGCTTGAATGCAACCCAGAGATCCCTGTCGCCACTGGGAGGAACATGGAGTTTCTGGACACAACCCTAGATTAGGCCTATTTGCCCTGCAGTGTTTCAAGACCAATCCCAAGCTCCACCTCATGACTCGAATGGAGATTGGATTTCCCAGGGGCAACACATGAGGCTCCCGGAATTCCCCATCAAACCTTGAGAATCCCGCCGCAACTCGAGGAAAACCACGAGGTGCTCCTGTTATCACGAGGTGAAGCCATTTCCCGCTGCAGAGTCTCGAGAGAAATCTCACGTTCCCTCTTGAAATTCGAAATGGTACTTGACACCTTTGATGCAACTCAAAAAGTTCCCCGACATACTGGTCTCTCTCGAGAGGAACACTGATTTTCCCGGCACCACTTAATCTGAGCCATTCTCCCCTCCTGATCTCGACATGAAGGTCAATTCCCCTGATTTGTCTGGAAGGGGTTCCAGACCTTCCTGTCTCACCTAAGGATGAGGCCGATCTCACGAAGAAATACGAGATGTAGCATCGTGGGTAGTGCCACATTCTGAAAGACCCTGATTTCCCGGTCTGCTCTTGATAAGAATCCGATGCACAGACACCTCTTCGAATGTAACCCTGTGGATGAAGTCACAACATGAAGGGGCATTGACACCCCAGTTACATCATCCGGCAAAACCCTCAGGTTCCAAATATAATTCGACAAGTGGCCTGTCACCCCATGAACATGTTGAGAGGCAAGCGGAGTTACATGCCTCAACACAAGACGAGGCCTGACTCTCTTGTTCCAACTCTGCAGAGACACTGCGATTGAAGTCAGAAATAGAGAGGAACACTGAGTTTCCCGCCTCAACTCAAGATGAGGCCCTCTTCCATTGAACCAAACCCAATGGAGTCCCGAGAGGCCCCTCCCAAGTCCACAGTATCCCAGACCACTCATAGGCACCCTGAGAAGCTCCCTGAGGTCTCCGGCATAAGTCGAGGGAACCCAGGGTTACCTGCTGCAACTAGAAAAGACCTCGAGATTCCTTCTTCAATGCGTCTTGAGACCTGATTTCCCTACCGTGATTCGAGAGCAATGCCGTGCTCCCCCTCACAACTCGAATGGAGACTGGACTTCCCTTGCACCACACGAGAGGCTCCTCGAGTTCCCCGTCTTATCTCGTGAGAAACCCCACACTCGTGCTGCAGCTCGGAAAAAACCAGGTGATTTGCCCATCATCGCGAAATGAGGCCCTTCTTTTCCTGCAGGGCCTAGAGAGCAATCGCGAGTCCTCTCTCAAATCTCCACAAGAGGCTTGACTCACTTTAGGCCACTCTATGGGCTCCAAGAGATACCCGTCATAATACGAGAGGAGAGCAGAGTTCTTTGCTTCCACTGGAGACGAGGCCTGACTCCCCGGGTGAATCTTGAATGCAACCCCGAGATCCCTGTCGCCACTGGAGAGGAACATGTAGTTTCTGGGCAAAAGCCTAGATGAGGTCTATTTGCCCTGCAGTGACTCGAGAGCAATCCCCAGCTCTCCCTCACAAATCGAATGGAGATTGGACTTCCGTGGCAACACGAGAGACTCCCTGAGTTCTCCGTTGCAACTCGAGAATCCCGCCCAACTCGAGAAAAACCACGAGGTTCCCCCATCATCACGAGATGAAGCCCTTTCCCGCTGCAGCATCTCAAGAGAAATCCCACGTTCCATCTTGAAATTCGAAAAGGTACTTGACATCCTTGATGCAACTCAAAAAGTTCCCAGACATACCAGTCTCACTTGAGAGGAACACCAAGTTTCCTGGCACCACTTAATCTGAACCCCTTCTCCCGTGCTGATCTCGACATGAGGGTCGATTCCCCTGCTTTGTCTCGAGGGGATATCGACCTTCACGTGCCACTTCATGAGGAGGCCAGTCTCACTCGGAAACTTGAAAGGAGGCCTCGTGTGTCGTGCCACATTCCAAAAGACACCAATTTCCCAGTCCACTCAAGAAAGGTACCGATGCCCGGGCACATCTTCGAATGTAACCCTGAGGATGAAGTCACAACACGAATAGGCACTGACACCCCAGTTGCATCGTCCAGAAACAGCCGCAGGTTCCAAATACAACTCGACAATTGGCCTGTCACCCTGTGAACAACTAAAGAGGCCAGCAGAGTTCCAACCTCATAACAAGACAAGGACTGACTCTCCTGTTCCAACTCTGCAGAGACCCTGCGATCCAAGTCAGAAATGCAGAGGAACACTGAGGTTCCTGCCTCATCTCGAGAAGGATGAATCTCTATTCATCCTTCTAGCGATGTGCGAGGAATCCTGAGGTGGCCCTCGCAATGCCAAAGGAGATCTGACTTCCCTGAGGAAACACGAGTGGTCCCCCAGGTCGACAGGCAACTTGCGAGGAACCCTAATCTTCCAGCCACAACTCCACTCAAATGACAAAATTCTCACCTGCAAGCTTGATGAAGCCCTTTTACCCTGCAGTGTTTCCAAAGAAAGCCCACGTTTCCCTTGGAAGTCGAAAGGGTCCTCAATACGCTTTACAAAACTCCAGAAGTTTCCTGAGATACCCGTCCCCACTCGAGAGGAACACTGAAATTCCCGCCACAAGTCAAGAAGAGCCCCGTTTTCCCCACGTCAAGTCAAGATGAGGGTCGATTGCTCTGCTTCGCCTGCAAAGGAATGCCGACGTCCCCGTCACACCTCGAGAGGAGGATGGTATCTACTTGAAACTGGAGGGGAACACTGGGGCCGTGTCACAAGTCAAAAGCTTCTTATTTCCCCATCCACTTGTGATCAGGACTGATTTCCTTGAACCGATTTGAATGTCAGCCGAGAATCAACTCACAACACGAAGGAGTTCTGATGCCCTGGTTTTTAATCTGAAAAGAGCCCCAGGTCCCTAATTCAACTTGGCTGGAGGCCTGAAATCCCTTTGACAACTCGAGAGGAAAGCAGAGTTCCATGCCTTCTCACATGTCAAGATATACCTCCCTGTTTGAAACGGTATACACAGCCCGAGACCCACATAAAAACAGGAGAGGAAACTTGAGTTCCCCGACATACCGGTCTCACTCAAGAGGAACACCGAGGTTCCCAGCACCACTTCATCTGAGCCCCTTCTCCCCTCCTGATCTCCCAAGATGAGGCCCTTCTTTTCCTGCAGGGCCTAGAGAGCAATCCCGAGTCCTCTCTCAAAACTCCACAGGAGGATTGACTCCATTTAGGCAACTCTATGGGCTCCAAGAGATACCCACCACAACTGAAGAGGAGAGTGAAATTGTTTGCTTCCACTCGAGACAAGGCCTGACTCCCCAAGTAAACCTTGAATGTAACACCGAGATCCCTGTTGCCATTGGAGAGGAACACGGATTTTCTGGACAAAAGCCTAGATGTTGACTATTGGCCCTGAAGTGACTCGAGAGCAATCCCCAGCTCCACCTCCCAACTCGAATGGAGTTTGGACTTCCCTGGGGCAACACGAGAGGCCCCCTGAGTTCTCCGTTGTAATTCGAGAATCCTGCCACAACTCAAGAAAATCCACGAGGTTTCCCTGTCATCGTGAGATGAGGCCCCTACCCGCTGCAGTGTCTCGAGAAATCCCACGTTCCATCTTGAAATTTGAAACGGTACTTCATACCCTTGATGCAACCCAAAAAGTCCCATGACATACTGATCTCACTCGAGAGGAACACCAAGTTTCCCAGCACCACTTAATCTGAGCCCCTTCTCCCCTCCTGATCTCGACATGAGGGTCGATTCCCCTGCTTTGTCTGGAAAGGGATCCCAACATTCCCGTCGCCCCTCAGGAGGAGGCTGGTCTCACAAAGAAATTCGAGAGGTAGCCTCGTGGGTCGTGCCACATTCCGAAAGACACCGAATTCTCAGTCCACTCAAGAAAGGTCCAGATGCCTGGGCACCTCTTCGAATGTAACCCTGAGGATGAAGTCACAACACGAATAGGCACTGACACCCCAGCTGCATCGTCCGGAAACAGCCGCAGGTTCCAAATTCAACTCGACAAGTGGCCTGTCACCCCGTGAAAAACTCGAGAGGCCAGCGGAGTTCCAACCTCATCACAAGACGAGGCCTGACTCTCCTGTTCCAGCTCTGCAGAGACCAGGGGATCGAAGTCAGAAATGCAGAGGAACACTGAGGTTCCAGCCTCATCTCGAGATGAGGCACTCTTCATCCCTGCAATAAATGACGAAATTCTCGCCTGCACGCTTGAGGAGGCCCTTTTATATTGGAACATTTTCAAAGAAAGCCCACGTTTCCCTTGGAACTTGAAAGGGTCCTCCACACACTTTACAAAACTCCAGAACTTTCCCGAGATACCCATCCCCACTGGAGAGGAATGTTAAAATTTTCGGCACAAGTTAAGACGAGCCCCGTTTTCCCCGCCTCAAGTCGAGATGCGTGTCGATTGCCCTGCTTCGCCTGGAAAGGAATTCCGACATCACCGACGCAACTCGACAGGAGACTGCTATCTACTTGACACTGGGGGGGAACACGTGGTCCTTGTCACAATTTGAAAGGCACTGATTTCCCCATCCACTCAAGATCAGGCCTGATTTCCTTGCACCGATTCGAATGTCAACTGAGAATCAACTCACAACACGAAGGAGTTCTGTTGCCATGGTTGTTCATCCGAAAAGAGCCCCAAGTCCCAAATTCAACTCGGCTGGAGACCTGAAACCCCTTTCACAACTCGAGAGGAAAGCAGAGTTCCATTCAATCACACACATCGAGACCTACCTCCCTCTTTGAAACGGCATACACAGCCCGAGCCCCACGTCAAAACAGGAGAGGAAACCTGAGGTTCCCACCTCAACTTGAGAAGAGGCGCTCTTTCATTGCACCAAACACAGTGGAGTCCAAGAGGCCCCTCCCAAGTCCACAGTATTCCTGACTTCCAATAGGCACAATGAGAACTTCCTGAGGTCACCCTCACAAGTTGAGGAAACCCAGGGTTTCCTGCCGAATGTCGAGAAAGACCTCGAAATTCACCCTTCAACGCATCTTGAGGCTGGATTCCCCTGCAGTGAATCCAGAGCAATGCCACGCTCCCCCTCGCAACTCGAATGGAGACTGGACTTCCCTGGGGCCACACGAGAGGCTCCCTGAGTTCCCAGTCGTAACTCGAGGAAAACATCACACGTTTCACCGCAGCTCGAAAAAAACCCACAAGATTCTGCCGTCATCACGAGATGAGGCCTTTCTTTTCCTGCAGGGCATAGAGAGCAATCCCGAGTCTTCTCTCAAAACTCCACAGGAGGATTGACTCCCTTTAGGCCACTCTATGGGATCCAAGAGATACCCGTTGCATCTGGAGAGGAGAGTGGAATTCTTTGCTTCCACTCGAGACCAGGCCTGAGTCCCCAGGTGAACCTTGAATGGAACACCGAGATCCCTGTTGCCATTGGAGAGGAGCGCAGATTTTCTGGACACGAGCCTAGATGAGGTCTATTTGCCCTGCAGTGATGTGAGAGCAATCCCCAGCTCCCCCTCGCTAATCGAATGGAGATTGGACTTCCCTGGAGCCACACGAGAGGCTCCCTGAGTTCCCTGTCGTAACTCAGGAATCCCACCGCAACTCAAGAAAAACCACGAGGTTCCCCCGTCATCGTGAGATGAGGCCCCTTCTCGCTGCAGCATCTCAAGAGAAATCCCATGTTCTCTCTTGAAATTCGAAACGGTACTTGCCACTCTTGATGCAACCCAAAAAGTTCCCTGACATACCCACTCACTTGGAAGGAACGCTGAGTTTCCCGGCAGCACTTAATATGAGTCCCTTCTCTCCTGATTTCGACATGCGGGGCCATTCCCCTGCTTTGGCTTGAAAGGGATCCCGACCTTACCATCGCACCTCAGGAGGAGGCCGGTGTCACACACAAAAAATCGAGAGGTAGCCTCCTGGGTCGTGCCACATTCTGAAAGACACCAATTTCTCGGTCCACTCTTGATAAGAACCCAATGTCCGGACACCTCTTCGAATGTAATCCTGTGGACGGAGATAAAATACGAAGGGGCACTGACACCCCAGTTGCATCGTCAGAAAAACCCCGCAGGTTCCACATACAACTCGACAAGTGGCCTGTCACCCTGTAATCAACTCATGAGGCAAACGGCGTTCCATTCCTCAACACAAGACGAGGCCTGACTCTCCTGTTCCAACCCTGCAGAGACCCTGCAATTGAAGTCAGAAATGCAGAGGAACCCAGAGGTTTCCTCCTCAACACGAGATGAGGCCCTATTCAACCCTGCAGCAATGCATGAGGAACCCGAGGTGCCCCTCCCAACGGCAAAGGAGCTCTGTCTTCCCTGAGGAGACATGAGAGGTCCTCTAGGTCGACACGCAACTTGAGAGGAACCCTATGCTTCCTGCCACAACTCAAGGCAAACTAAAAAATTCTCCCCTGCACGCTTGAAGAGGTCCTTTTATGCTGAAGTGTTTCCAAAGAAAGCCCACGTTTCCCTTGGAACTCGAAAGGGTCCTCAACATGCTTTACAAAACTCCAGAAGTTTCAAGAGATACACATCCCAACTCGAGAGCAATGCTGAGTTTACTGCCTCGAGTCAAGAAGAGCCCCGTTTTCCCCACCTCAATTCGAGATGAGGCCCTCTTCCTTTGCACTGACCCCAGAGGAGTCCCTAGAGGCCCCTCCAATTCCACAAAATTCCTGATTTCCCATAAACAGCCTGAGAAGCTCCCTGAGGTCACTGTCACATGTCCAGGGAAGCCAGGGTTTCCTGCTGCAATGCCAGAAAGACCTCGGTATTCCCCCTTCAACACATCTTGAGGCCCGATTCCCCTGCCATGACTTGAGAGCAATGCCGTGCTACCCCTTGCAACTTGAATGGAGACTGAACTTCCCTGGGGCCACATGCGAGGCTCCCTGAGTTCCCTGTCATTACTCGAGAGAAACCCCACACGTCCCGCTGCAGCTCAAAACAAACCCCACGAGATTCCCCCCTCATCGCGAGATGAGACCCTTCTTTTCCTGCAGGGCCTAGACAGCAATGCCTAGTCCTCTCTCAAAACTCCACAGGAGGCTTGACTCCCTTTAGGCCACTAAATTGCCTCCAAGAGATACCAGTTGCAACTTGAGAGGAGAGCGGAGTTCTTTGCTTCCACTCGAGTGAGGCCTGACTACACAGGTGAACCTTGAATGAAACCCGGAAATCCCTGTCACCACTGGAAAGGAACATGGAATTTGTGGACACATTCTTAGATGAGGTCTATTTGCCCTGCAGTGACTCGAGAGAAATCCCTGGCTCCCACTCGTAACTCGAATGGAGATTATACTTCCCTGCACCAAATTGAGAGGCTCCCTGAGTTCCCCGTCGTAACTCGAGAATCCCGCTGTAACTCGAGAAAAACCACGAGGTTCCCCCGTCATCACAAGATGAGGCCCTTTCCCGCTGCAGCATCTCAAGAGAAATCCCACGTTCCCTCGTAAATTAGAAACGGTACTTGAAACCCTCGATGCAACTCAAAAAGTTCCCCAACATACCGTTCTCATTTGAGAGGAACACCAAGTTTCCCGGCACCACTTCTTCTGAGCCCCTTCTCCCCTTCTGATCTTGATACGAGAGTCGACTCGCCTGCTATGTCTGCAAAGGGATCCACACCTTACAGTCGCACCTCAGGAAGAGGCACGTCTCATATTGAAATTCGAGAGGAAGCCTCCTGGGTCGTGCCACTTTAAGAAAGACAAAGATTTCCCTGTCCGCTCAAGATAAGTCCCGATGCCCGGGCACCTCTTCGAATGTAACCCTGAGGATGAAGTCACAACACCAAGGGGAATGACACCCCCGTTGCATTGTCCGGAAAAAGCTGCAGGTTCCAAGTACAACTCGACAAGTGGCCTGTCACCCGGTGAAGAACTCCAGAGGCAAGCAGAGTCCCATTGCTCAACACAGGACGAGGCCTGAATCTCTTGTTCCAACTCTGCAGAGACCCTGTGATTGAAGTCAGAAATGGAGAATAACCCTGAGGTTCCCGCCTCAACTCAAGATGAGGCCCTATTCATCCCTGCAGCGATGCTCGAGGAATCCCGTGGTGCCCCTCGCAATGACAAAGGAGATCTGACTTCCCTGAAGAGACACGAGCGGTCCCCCTGGTCGACGCGCAACTTGAGAGGAACCCTACACTTCACGCCACAACTCAAGGCAAACTAAGAATTTCTCCCCTGCACGCTTGAGGAGGCCCCTTTACGCTGCAGCATTTCCAAAGAAAGACAACGTTTCCTTTGGAACTCGAAAGGGTCCTTGACATGCTTTATGAAACTCCAGAAGTTTCAAGAGATACCTTTCCCAACTCGGGAGGAACACTGAGTTTCCTGCCACAAGTCAAGAAGAGACCCGTTTTCCCCGCCTCAGCTCGAGATGAGGGTTGATTGCCCTGCTTCATGTGGAAAGGAATGCCGACATCGCCCTCACCCTCGAGAGGAGGCTGTTATCTACTTGTAACTGGAGGGGAACCCGTGGGCCTTGTCAGAATTCGAAAGCCACGTGTTTCTCCATCCACTTGAGATCAGGACTTATTTCCTTGCAGCGATTCCAATGTCAGCTGAGAATAAACTCACAACATGAATGGAGTTCTGATGCACCGGTTGCTAATCCTAAAAAAGCCCCAGGTTCCAAATTCAACTCAGCTGGGGGCCTGAAAACCCTTTGACAATTCGAGAGGAAAGCAGAGTTCCATGCCTCCACACACGTCGAGACCTGACTCCCTGTTTGAAACGGCATACACAGCCCGAGACCCATGTCAGAACAGGAAAGTAACCCTGAGGTTCCCAACAACTCGAGATGAGGCCCTCTCCCATTGCATCAAAGCCAGTGCAGTCCAGAGAGGCTGCTCCCAACTCTCAGTATTACTGACTTCCCATAGGAACCCTGAGAAGCTCACTGAGGTCACCGTCACAAGTCAGGGAACCCTGGGTTGCCTGCCGCAATTTGAGAAAGACCTCGAGAGTCCCCCTTCAATGCGTTTTGAGGCACGATTCCCCTACCGTGACTCGAGAGCAATGTCGCGCTCCCCCTAGCAACTCGAATGGAGACTGGACGTCCCTGGGGCAAGACGAGAGGCTCCCTGAGTTCCCTGTCATAACTCGAGAGAAACCCCACATGCCGTGCCACAGCTAGCAATAAACTACGAGATTCCCCTGTCGTCGCAAGATGAGGCCCTTCTTTTCTTGCAGGGCCTAGAGAGGAAATCGAGTCCTCTCTCAAAACTCCACAGGAGGCTTGACTCCCTTTTGGCCACTCAATGGGCTCCAAGACATACCCGTCGCAACTCCAGAGGAGAGCGGAGTTCTTTGCTTCCACTCGAGATGAGGCCTGATTCCCCGGGTGAACCTTGAATGCAACCCTGAGATCCCTGTCGCCACTGAAGAGGAACACAGAGTTTCTGGACACAACACTAGATGAGGTCTATTTGCCATGCAGTGACTCGAGAGCAATCCCCATCTTCCTCTAGCAACTCGAATGGAGTTTGGACTTCCCTGGGGCAAAAGGAGAGGCTCCCTGGGTTCCCCGTCATAACTCCACAATCCAGCCGCAACTCAAGACATACCACGAGGTTTCCCCGTCACCGCGAGATGAGGCCCTTTCCCGGTGCAGCGTCTCAAGAGAAATCCCACGTTCCCACTTGAAATTCGAAACGGTACTTGTCACCCTTGATGAAACTCAAAATGTTCCCTGACAAACCGTTCTCCCTCGAGAGGAACACCGAGTTTTTTGGCACAACTTAATCTCAGCCCCTTCACCCCTCCTGATCTTGACATGAGGGTTGATTCTCCTGCTTTGTCTGGAAAGGGATCCCGACCATCCTGTCGCACCTCAGGAAGAGGCCGGTCACACGCTGAAACTCGAGAGTAAGCCTCATGGGTTGTGCCACATTCTGAAAGACACAGATTTGCCCGTGCACTCAAGATAAGTCCCAATGCCCAGGCACCTCTTTGAATGTAACCCTGAGGATGAAGTCACAACACGAAGGGGCTCTAACACCCCAGTTGCATAGTATGGAAAAAGCTGCAGGTTCCAAATACAATTCGACAAGTGGCCTGTCACCCGGTGAACGACTCGAGAGGGAAGTGGAGTTCCATTCCTCAACACAAGACGAGGCCTGACTCTCCTGTTCTAACTCTGCAGAGACCCTAGTGATCGAAGTCAGAAATGGATAGGAACCCTGAGATTCCTGCCTCAATAGATGAAGCCCTATTCATCCCTGCTGTGATGCACAAGGAGTCCCGAGGTGCCCTTCACAACGCCAAAGGAGATCTGACTCCCTGAGGAGACAATAGCAGTCCCCCAGGTAGACTTGCAACTCGAGAGGAACACTAAGTTTCCCACCACAACTCCACACAAACTACAAAATTCTCCCATGCATGCTTGAGGAGGCCCTTTTACACTGCTGTGTCTCCAAAGAAAGCCCACATTTCCCTTGGAACTCAAAAGGGTCCTTGACTCGCTTTACAAAACTCCAGAAGTTTGCCAAGATACCCGTCCACACTCGAGAGGAACGCTGAGTTCCTGCCACAAGTCAAGAAGAGCCGCATTTTCCTCGCATCATGTTGAGATGAGGGTCGATTTCCCTGCTTCGCCTGGAAAGGAAATCCTATTTCCCCATCGCTACTCGAGAGGAGGCTGGTATCTACTTGACACTGGAGTGGAACCTGGGGGTGTTGTCACAATTCAAAAGCCACGTATTTCCCCATCCACTCGAGATCAGGCTTGATTTCCTTGCACCGATTCGAATGTCAGCTGAGAATCAACTCAAAACAGGAAGGGAGTCCTGATGACCCAGTTGCTAATCTGAAAAGAGTCCCAGGTCCCAAATTCAACTTAGCTGGAGGCCTGAAACCCCTTTGACAACTCGAGAGGAAAGCAGAGTTCCATGCCTCCACACACGTTGAGACCTGACTCCCTGTTTGATACGGCATACACAGCCTGAGACCCATGTCAGAACAGGAGAGGAACCCTAAGACTCCCGCCTCAACTCAAGATGAGGCCCTCTTCCATTGCACCAAGCCCAGGGGAGTCCCAAGAGGCCCCTCCCAACTCCACATTATTCCTGACTTCCCATAGGCACCTTGAGAAGCTCTCTGAGGTCACTGTCACAAGTCGAGGGAACCCAGGGTTTCCTGCCGCACCTCGAGAAAGAACTCGCAATTCCCCCTTCAATGCATCTAGAGGCCCGATTCCCCTGCTGTGACTTAGAGCAATGCCACGCTCCCCCTTGCAAATCGAATGGAGACTGGACTTCCCGGGGGCCACACCAGAGGCTCCCCAAGTTCCCTGTTGAAACGCAAGAGAAACACCACATGTCACGCCGCAGCTCAAAAAAAAAAACCACTAGATTCCCCCATCATCACGAGATGAAGCCCTTCTTTTCCTGTAGGCCCTACAGAGCAATCCTGAGTCCTCGCTCAAAACTCCACAGGAGGCTTGACTCCCTTTATGCCACTCAATGGGCTCCGAGAGATATCTATCGCAACTCAAGAGGAGAGCGAAGTTCTTCGCTTCCACTCAAGATGAGGCCTGACTCCCCGGGTGAACCTTGAATGCAACCCTGAGATCCCTGTCACTACTGTAGAGGAACACAGTTTCTGGACACAACCCTCGATGAAGTCTATTTGCCCTGCAGTGACTCGAGAGCAATCTCCAGCTCCCCCTCCCAATGGGAGTGGAGATTGGACTTCCCTGGGGCAACATGAGAGGCTCCCTGAGTTCCCCAGCATAACTCGAGAATCTCGCCACAACTCAACAAAAACCACAAGGTTCCCCAGTCATCGCGAGACAAGGCCCTTTCCCGCTACAGCATCTCAAGTGAAATCCCACGTTCCCTCTTGAAATCCGAAACGGTACTTGACACCCTTGATACAACTCAAAAAGTTCCCGACATACCATTCCCACTCGAGAGGAACTCCGAGATTCCTGGCACAACTTAATCTGACCCCTTCTACCCTCCTGATCTCAACATGAGGGTCGATTCCACTGCTTTGTCTGGAAAGGGATCCCGACCTTCCCGTTGCACCTCAGGAGGAGGCTGGTCTCATACTGAAACTCGAGAGGAAGCCTCGTAGATAATGCCACATTACAAAAGACACCAATTTCCTCCTTGACTCAAGATAAGTCCTGATGCCTGGGCACCTCTTCGAATGTAACCCTGAGGATGAAGTCACAACAAGAAGAGGCACTGACACCCCAGTTGCATCATCTGGAAAACACCGCAGGTTCCAAATACAACTGGACAAGTGGCCTGTCACCACGTGAACAACTCAAGAGGCAAGAGGAGTTCCATTTCTCAACACAAGACAATGCCTGACTCTCCTGTTCCAAATCTGCAGAGACTCTGCGATCGAAGTCAGAAATGGAGAGGATCACTGAGGTTCGTGCCTCAGCTCGAGATAAGGCCCTATTCATTCCTGCAGTGATGTTCGAGGAATCCCGAGGAGCACCTGGCAACACTAAAGGAGATCTTACTTCCCTGAGGAGACAAGATTGGGCCCCACAGATCGACATGCAACTCAAGAGGTACCCTAAACTTCCCACCACAACTCCACGTAAACTATGAAATTCTCCCAAGCATGCTTGAGGAGGCCCTTTTATGCTGCAGTGTGTCCAAAGAAAGCCCATGTTTCCCTTGGAACTGGAAAGAGTACTTGACACGCTTTATGAAATTGCAGAAGTTTCCCCAGATACCAGTCCCCACTGGAGAAGAATGCTGAGATTCCCGCCACAAGTCAAAAAGAGCCCCGTTTTCCCCACCTCAAGTCGAGATGAGGGTCTATTGCCCTGCTTCACTTGGAACTGAATGCCAGCATCCCCTTCGCACATCAAGAGGAGGCTGGTATCTACTTGACACTGGAGGGGAACCCAGGGGTCTTCTCACAATTAGAAAGACACGTATTTCCCCATCCACTCGAGATCATACACACTCCGAGATCCAGGTCAGAAAAGAAGAGGAACCCTGAGCTTCCCGCCTCAACTCGAGATGAGGCCCTCTTGCATTGCATCGACCCCAGTAGAGTCCCGAGAGTCCCCTCCAAACTCCAGAGTATTCCTGAATTCCCTTAGGCACTATGAGAAGCTCCATGAGGTCACTGTCACACGAGGTGACAAGTTAAGGGAAGCCAGTGTTTCTTGCTGCAACTCGAGAAAGGCCTCAAGATTCACCCTTCTAAGCATCTTGAGGCCCAATTGCCCTGCTGTGACTTGAAAACAATGGCTCGATCCTCCTCGCACTTCAAATGGAGGCTGGACTTCCCTGGGGCCACACGAGAGGCTCCCTGAATTCCCCGTCATAACAGGAGAGAAACCCCACACGTTACGCCGCAGCTAGAGAACAACCACAAGAGTCCCAGGTCATCACGAGATGAAGCCCTTCTTTTCCTGCAGGGCCTAGAGAGCAATCCCAAGTCCTCTCTCAAAACTCCACAGGAGGCTTGACTCCCTTTAGGCCACTCTGTGTGCTCCAAGAGATACCCGTCGCACTCAAGAGGAGAACGGAGTTCTTTGCTTCAACTCGAGACAAGGCCTGACTCCCCAGAGGAACCATAAATGCAACCCCGAGATCCCTGTCGCCAATGGAAAGGAACACGTAGTTTCTGGACACGAGCCTAGCTGAGGTCTATCTGCCCTGCAGTGACTCGAGACCAATCCCCAGCTACCCCTCGCAACTCGCATGCAGATTGGACTTCCCTGGGCCAACAGGAGAGGCTCCCTGAGTTCCCAGTTGTAACTCCGGAATCCCAAGCAACTTGAGAAGAACAATAAGTTCCCCATCCTCGAGAGAAGAGGCCCTTTCCCACTGACCACTGCATGCTCAATCACGTGATCAGTGCCTGACCAGTTACGAGATCAGTGCCTGCTCAGGCACATGATTAGTGCCTGCTCAGCTGCTTGATTAGTGCCTGCTCAATTGCATGATTAGTGACTGCTCAGCCAAGTTATTAGTGCCTGCTCAGCTCGGAGATTAGTGCCTGCTCAGTCACGGGTTTAGTGCCTGCTCAGTCACGTGATCAGTGCCTGATCAGCCACGTCATTTGTGCCTGCTGAGTCACGTGATCAGTGCCTGCTTAGTCACATGAACAGTGCCTGTTAAGCCACGTGATCAGTGCCTGCTGACTCACGGGATTAGTGCCTGCTCAGCTGCTTGATTAGTCCCTGCCCAGCTGCGTGATTAGTGCCTGCTCAGCTGCATGATTAGTGTCTGCCTAGCCAAGTCATTAGTGCCTGCTCAGCTCCGTGATTAGTGTCTGCTCAGTCACGGGTTTAGTGCCTGCTCAGTCACGTGATCAGTGCCTTCTCAGAAATATCATTAGTGCCTGCTGAGTCATGTGATTAGTGTCTGCTTAGCCACGTCATTTCAGTCTACACATCTCCATGATTATTGCCTGGTGAGGTGGGACATTAGTGTCTGCTCAGTCACGGGTTAAGTGCCTGATTAGCCAAGTGATTAGTGCTTGCTCAGCTCAGTGATTAGTGCCTGTTCAGTCATGGGTTTAGTGTCTGTTGATTCACGTGATCAGTGCCTGCTCAGTCACAAGATCAGTGCCTCTCAGCCACATGATCAGTGCATGCTCAGTCACATGATCAGTGCCTGATCAGACACGTGATTAGTGCCTGATCAGTCAGGTGATTAGTGCGTAGTCAGTCATGTGATCAGTTCCTGCTGATTCACGGGATTAGTGCTTGATCAGCTGCTTGATTAGTGACTGCTCAGATGCGTGATTAGTGCCTGATCAGTCACGTGATCAGTGTCTGCTGAGTCATGGGATTAGTGTCTGCTTAGCCAAGTCATTACAGTCTGCTCAGCTCCATGATTATTGCCAGCTGAGCTGTGTGATTAGTCTGTGCCCAGTCATGGGTTTATTGCCTGCTCAGCGAAGTGATCAGTGGCTGATGAGCTCCATGCTTAGTGCCTGCTCAGTCACAGGTTTTATGTCTGATGAATGAGGTCATCAATACCTGTTCAGTCATGTAATCACTGCCTCTCAGCCACGTGATCAGGGCATGCTCAGTCACGTGATCATAGCATGATCAGGCATGTAATCAGTGCATGCTAAGTCACGTGATCAGTGCATGATCAGATACATGATAATAGCATGCTCAGTTATGTGATCAGTGCATGATCAGCCACGTGACCAGTGCTTGATCAGATACGTGATCAGTGCATTCTCAGTCACGTGATCAGTGTCTGATCAGTCACGTGATCAGTGCCTTTCAGCCACGTGATCAGTGCCTACTCAGTCACATGATCATTGCCTGATCAGTCACATGATCAGTGCTTGATCCGTCACGTGATCAATGCTTGCTCTGTCACGTGATAATTGTGTGCTAGTCACCTGATCAGTACCTGCCCAGTAACGTGATCAGTGCCTGCTGAGTCACAGGATTAGTCACTGCTCAGGAGCTTCATTAGTCGCTTCTCACCTGGGTGATTAGTGCCTGCTCAGCAGCGTCATTAGTGCCTGCTCAGTCATGGGTTTAGTGCCTGTTCAGCCTTGTGATCAGTGCCTCTCAGGTATGTGATCAGAGCATGCTCAGTCACGTGATCAGTGCTTGATCAGCCATGTCATCAGTGCAAGATGACACACGTGATCAGTGCCTGCTCAATCACGTGATTGGTGCTTCTCAGCCACGTGGTCATTGCATTCTCAGTCATGTAATCAGTGCATGATCACCCACGTGATCAGTGCCTTCTCAGTCACGTGGTCCATGTCTGCTCAATTATGTGATTAGAGCATGATGAGTCACGTTATCAGGCATGCTCAGTCATGTGATCATTGGATAATCAGCCATGTGATCAGAGCATGCTGAGTCATGTGATCAGTGCATGATCAGCCACGTGGTCAGAACATGCCCAGGCACATGATCAGTGCCTTATCAGACATGTCATCAGTGCCTGCTAGTCACGTGATCATTGCTTGCTGAACCACTCTGTCAGTGCTTGATGATGCACAGGAATAGTGCCTCCTCAGCTCCTTGATTAGTCCCTGCTTGGCTGCATGATTCATGCCTGCTCAGCTGCATGATTAGTGCCTGCCCAGCCAAGACATTAGTGCCTGCTCAGCTCCGAGATTAATGTCTACTCAGTTAGGGGATTAGTGCCTGCTCAGTCACGTGATCAGTGCCTTCTCAGAAATATCATTAGTGCCTGCTGAGTCACGTGATTAGTGTCTGCTTAGCCACATCATTACAGCCTGCTCAGCTCCATGATTATTGCCTGCTGAGCTGTGTGGTTACTGTCTCCTCAGACGCGGGTTTAATGCATGCTTTCGAAGTGATAGTGCCTGCACAATTCTCTGATTAGTGCCTAATCAGTCATGGGTTTAGTGCTTGCTGAGTAAAGTGATCAGTGCCTGTTCAGTCACATGATCAGTGCCTCTCAGCCACGTGATCAGTGCATG
This sequence comes from Bos taurus, assembly GCF_002263795.3. Lineage (NCBI taxonomy): Eukaryota > Metazoa > Chordata > Mammalia > Artiodactyla > Bovidae > Bos > Bos taurus. The sequence continues at coordinate 84,820,499 of NC_037342.1, read as the reverse complement.
CTTAATCATGTGATCAGGGGCTGATCAGTCATGTGGTCAGTGCATGATCAGTCACGAGATCAGTGCCTGATCAGCCACGTGATGAGTGCATGCTCAGTCACATGATACAGTGCAAGATAAGTCACGTGATCAGTGCATGATCAGCCACGTGATCAGTGCCTGTTCAGTCATATGATCAGTGCCTGTCCACCACGTGATCAGTGCATGCTTAGTCACAGGTTTAGTGCCTGTTTAGTCTCGTGATCAGTGCCTTTCAGGCACGTGATCAGGGCATGCTCAGTCACATGATCAGTGCCTGCTCTATCATGTGATTAGTGCCTACTAGTGACGCAATCAGGGCATGATCAGTCAGGTGATCAGTGCATGACCAGCCACATGATCATTGCGTGCTTAGTCCCTCGATCAGTGCCTGCTAAGTCACGTGATCAGAGCCTGAGGAGCCATGTGATCTGTGCCTGCTCAGTCAGGTGATTAGTGCCTGATGAGCCACGTGATCAGTGCCTGCTCAGTCACGCTATCAGAGCCTGATCAGCCACGTGATCAGTGACTGCTGTCATACGATCAGTGCGTGATCAGTTACGTGATCAGTGCCTGCTCAGTCATGTGATCAGTGCCTGCTCATTCACGTGGTCCATGTCTGCTGAATTACGTGATCAGAGCATGATAAGTCACGTGATCAGGGCATGCTCAGTCATGTGATCATTGCATAAACAGCCAAGTGATCAGGGCATGCTCAGTCACGTGATCAGTGCCTTATCAGACACATTATCAGTGCCTGCTTAGTCATGTGCTCAGTCCTTTTTCAGTCACATGATCAGTGCCTGTCCTGTCAAGTGATCAGTGCCTGCTAGTCACGTGATCATTGCTTGCTCAGCCACTTGGTCAGTGCTTGCTGATGCACAGCAATAGTGCCTGCTCAGCTCCTTGATTAGTCCCTGCTTGGCTGCATGATTCGTGCCTGCTCAGCTGCATGATTTGTGCCTGCCTAGCCAAGTCAGTAGTTCCTGCTAGCTCTGAGATAAGTGTCTACTCAGTCAGGGGATTAGTGCCTGCTTAGTCACGTGATCATTGCCTTCTCAGAAATATCATTAGTGCCTGCAGAGTCACATGATTAGTGTCTGCTTAGCCACATCAAAACAGCCTGCTCAGCTCCATGATTCTTGCCTACTGAGCTGTGTGGTTAGTGTCTCCTCAGATGCGGGTTTAGTGCCTTCTTATGAAATATTGCCTGCTCAATTCTCTGATTAGTGCCTACTCAGTCATGGGTTTAGTGCTTGCTGAGTAACGTGATCAGTGCCTGTTCAGTCACGTGATCAGTGCCTCTCAGCCACGTGATCAGTGCATCCTTAGTGACACTATCAGTGCATGATCAGCCACGTGTTGGGTGCTTGCTCAATCACATGATTAGTGCCTGCTCTGTCACGTGATTAATGCCTACTAGTCACGTGATCAGTGACTCATCAGTCATGTGATCAGTGCCTGATCAGTCAGGAGATCAGTGCCTGATCAGCCACGTGATCGGTGCCTGATCAGCCACGTGATCAGTGTATGCTCAGTCACGTGATATAGTGCGTGATAAGTCACGTGATCAGTGCATGATCAGCCACGTGATCAGTGCCTATTCAGTCACATGATCAATGCCTCTCCACCACGTGGTCAGTGCATGCTTAGTTATGCGTTCAGTGCGTGATCCGCCACATGATCAGTGCCTGCACAGTCACGTGATCAGTGCCTATTCTATCACGTGATTAGTGTCTACTAGTGACGTAATCAGGGCATGATCACTCAAGTGATCAGTGCCTTATCAGTTAGGCGATCAGTGCATGATCAGACACATGATCAGCACTTGGTTATTCCCGAGATCATTTGCTGCTCAGTCAGGCCATCAGAGCCTGAGGAGCCACATGATCAGTGCCTGCTCAGTCACGCAATCAGTGCATGATCACTTATGTGTTCAGAGCCTGCTGAGTCATGTGATTAGTGTGTGCTTAGCCATGTCATAACATCCTGCTCAGCTCCATATTAATTGCATGTTGAGTTGCATGATTAGTGTCTGCTCACTCACGGGTTTAGTGCCTGTTCAGTCTCGTGATCAGTTCCTCTCAGGAAAGTGATCAGTGCATGCTCAGTCACGTGATCAGTGCATGATCACCCACATGATCAGTGCCTTCTCAGTCACCTCGTCCATGTCTGCTCAATTACGTGATCAGAGCATGATAAGTGATGTGATCAGGGCATGCTCAGTCATGTGATCATTGCATAATCAGCCATGTGATCAGGGCATGCTCAGTCATGTGATCAGTGCATGATCAGCCACGTGATCAGAACATGCTCAGTCACCTGATCAGTGCCTTATCAGACACGTCATGAGTGCCTGCTTAGTCATGTGATCAGTGCCTTTTCAGTCACATCATCAGTGCCTGTCCCGTCAAGTGATCAGTGCCTGCTAGTCACATGATCAGTGCTTGTTCTGTCATGTGATTAGTGCCTACTAGTCACGTGATCAGTGCATGCTCAGTCACATGATACAGTGCATGATAAGTCACGTGATCAGTGCATGATCAGCCACGTGATCAGTGCCTGTTCAGTCACATGATCAGTGCCGCTCCGCCACGTGATAAGGGCATGCTTAGTCACGCGATGAGTGCATGATCAGCCACGTAATCAGTGCCTGCTCAGTCACGTGATCACCGCCTGCCCTATTACGTGAGTAGAGCCTACTAATGACCTAATCAGGGCATGATCAGTCACGTGCTCAGTGCATGATCTTTTATGTGATCAGTGCCTCCTCAGTCACATGATCAGTGCCTGCTCAATCACGTGATCAATGCCTGCTGAATCATGTGATTAGTATCTGCTTAGCCACGTCATAACAGCCTGCTCAGCTCCATATTTATTGCTTGTTGAGCTTCGTGATTAGTGTCTGCTCAGTCACGGGTTTATTGCCTGTTCAGTCTCGTAATCAGTGTCTCTCAGGCATGTGATCAGTGCATGCTGAGTCACATGATCAATACATGATTAGCCATGTCATCAGTGCATGATGATACACGTGACCAGTGCCTGCCTAGTCACCTGATGGGTGCCTCTCAGCCACGTGGTCTTTGCATTTCAGTCATGTAATCACTGCATGATCACCCACGTGATAAGTGCCTCTTCAGTCACGTGGTCCATGTCTGCTCAATTATGTGATCAGAGCATCATAAGTCACGTGATCAGGGCATGCTCAGTCATGTGATCACTGCATAATCAGCCATGAGATCAGGGCATGCTCAGTCACGTGATCTGTGCATGATCAGCCACGTGATCCGAACATGCCTAGTCACTCGATCAGTGCCTGATGAGCCACATGATCAGTGCCTGGGCAGTCACGCAATCAGTCACTGATCAACCACGTGATCAGTTCCTGCTCAGTCACGCTATCAGTGCCTGATCAGCAGCATGATCAGTGACTGCTCAGTCAAGAGATCAGTGCATGATCAATTATGTTATCAGTGCCTCTCTGACACATGATCAGTGCATTCTTAGTCCCGCGATCAGTGCATGATAAGTCACGTGATCAGTGCATGATCACCATGTGATCAGTGCCTGTTCAGCCACGAGATCAGTGCCTGCTCAGTCAAGTGATCAGTGCCTGCTCTATCACGTGATTAGTGCCTACTTGTGATGTAATCAGGGCATGATGAGTCACGTGATCAGTGCGTTATCAGTCACACAATCAGTGTATGATCAGCCTGTTTAGTCCCTCGATCAGTGCCTGCTCCTTCACGTGATCAGAGCCTGAGGAGCCACGTGGTCTGTGCCTGCTCAGTCAGGCGATCAGTGCCTGATCAGCCACTTGATCAGTGACTGATCAGTCACTCGATCAGTGCATGATCAGTTACATGATCAGTACCTGCTCAGTCACGCAATCCATGCCTGCTCAATCACGTGATCAGTGCCTGCTGAGTCATGTGATTAGTGTCTGCTTAGCCATGTCATAAAAGCCTGGACAGCTCCATATTTATTGCCTGTTGAGCTGCGTGATTAGTGTCTGCTCAGTCACAGTTTAGTGCCTGTTCAGTCTTGTGATCAGTGCCTCTCAGGCACGTCATCTGCGCCTGCTAAGTCATGTGATCAGTGCCTTTTCAGTCACATGATCAGTGCCTCTCAGGCACGTGATCAGTGCATGCTAAGTCACGTGATCAGTGCATGAAGACACACGGGATCAGTGCCTGCTCAGTCACGTGATCGCTGCCTCTCAGCCACGTGGTCATTGCATTCTCAGTCATGTAATCAGTGCATGATCACCCACGTGATCAGGGCCTTCTCAGTCACGTGGTCCAAGTCTGCTCAATCACGAGATCAGAGTATGATAAGTCACGTGATCAGGGCATGCTCAGTCATGTGATCAGGCATGCTCAGTCATGTTATCAGTGCATGATCTGCCACGTGATCAGAACATGCTCAATCACGAGATCAGTGCCTTATCAGACACATTATCAGTGCCTGCTTTGTCATGTGATCAGTGCCTTTTCAGTCACATGATCAGTGCCTGTCCCATCAGGTGATCAGTGCCTGCTAGTCACGTGATCAGTGCTTGCTCAGCTACTTGGTCAGTGCTTGCTGATGCACAGGAATAGTGTCTGCTCAGCTCCTTGATTAGTCCCTGCTTGGCTGCATGATTAGTGCCTGCTCAGCTGCGTGATTAGTGCCTGCCCAGCCAAGTCATTAGTGCCTGCTCAGCTCCGAGACAGATGTCTACTGAGTTAGGGGATTAGTGCCTGCTCAGTCACGTGATCATTGCCTTCTCAGAAATATCATTAGTGCCTGCTAAGTCACGTGATTAGTGTCTGCTTAGCCACATCATTACAGCCTGCTCAGCTCCATGATTCTTGCCTGCTGAGCTGTGTGGTTAATGTCTATTCAGATGCGGGTTTAGTGCCTGCTTGTGAAGTGATAGTGCCTGCTCAATTCTGTGATTAGTGCCTACTCAGTCATGGGTTTAGTGCTTGCTGAGTAACATGATCAATGCCTGTCTTTGTGCCAGTACCATACTGTCTTGATGACTGTGGCTTTGTAACAGAGCTTGAAGTCAGGCAGGTTGATTCCTCCAGTTCCAGTCTTCTTTCTCAAGATTACTTTGGCTATTCAAGATTTTTTGTATTTCCATACGAATTGTGAAATTATTTGTTCTAGCTCTGTGAAATATACCATTGGTAGCTTCAACATATATAGTTTTGGAAGTTTTGGCCACAGCAACCAAAGCAGAAAAAGAAATAAAAGGAATCCTAACTGGAAAAGAAGAAGTAAAACTCTCCGCTTTTCAATATGCTGTCTAGGTTGGTCATAACGTTTCTTCCAAGGAGCAAGTGTCTTTTAATTTCATGGCTGGAGTCACCATCTGCAGTGATTTTGGAGCCCTCAAAACAAAGTCAGCCACTATTTCCACTGTTTCCCCATCTATTTCCCATGAAGTGATGGGACCATATGCCATGATCTTAGTTTTCTGAATGTTGAGCTTTAAGCCAGGTTTTTTACTCTCCTCTTTCACTTTCTTCTTGTTGTTATTATTTTGAGTTGGATCTTAATGAGAAGTATTTCATTTTTTAAATTTACGTATTTAAATTGGAGGCTAATTACTTTACAATATTGTAGTGGTTTTGCCATACATTGACATGAATCAGCCATGGATGTACACGTGTTCCCCATCCTGAACCCCCCTCCCACCTTCCTCCCATCCCATTCCTCAGAGACATCCCAGTGCACCAGACCTGAGCACCCTGACTCATGTATTGAATCTGGACTGGTGATCTTTTTCACATATGATAATATACATGTTTCAATGCCATTTTCTCAAATCATCCCACCCTCGCCTTCTTCCTCAGAATCCAAAAGACTGTTCTATACCTCTGCATCTCTTTTGCTGTCTTGTACATAAGGTTATCATTACCATCTTTCTAAATTCCAGATATATGCCTTAGTATACTGTATTTGGTGTTTTTCTTCCTGGCTTACTTCACTCTGTAATATAGGCTCCAGTTTCCTACACCTCATTAGAACTGATTCAAATGTATTGTTTGTAATGGCTGAGTAATATTCCATTGTGTATACGTACCATAGCTTTCTTATCCATTCGTTTAACTTTCATTAAGAGGCTCTTTATTACACATACAATAATTGCTTAATTAAAATTATATGGCATGATACATGAGAAACATATTTTTTTCAGATTCCTAAATGAACAATTATTTGTATTTACCCCATTGTTAAGAAATATTGCAGTTCCCCTCACATGTTATGCTAAGTATGTGGCCAGAGTCTCTATATGGCACTTGCAATTTTTGAAAAAGCTTTTGACATTTCTAATTGTGCTAATACTGGAGCAATTTTGCATTCAAACATTACTTCAATTTCACTAAGACATTTTGCATTTACTGAACAATCTTCCAGCACTTAGGTTCTTGATATTTTATAGTATATATTTTTAGATTCTATATTAATGAATTTAAGTTGGTACTAGTATTAGACAATAATGAATGAAGCAGTCACGTAAATAATAATTGGATGTAAAATTATTATGGAATAAAAAATTGAGTGCTGTAAATCCAAAAGCAAAATATCTAAAACTAGTGTACAGGAAAAGCATGTTTGGATAAAGATATTCAGTCTCATATCTAAAAAGATCCATTTTGGAGTGATGAAAGATAGCAGTCAGAGGATGTGACAATTGGACAGGTCTTTTTTTTTATTTTTAAACTTTACAATATTGTATTAGTTTTGCCAAATATCGAAATGAATCCACCACAGGTATACCCGCATTCCCCATCCTGAACCCTCCACCCTCCTCCCTCCCCTCCCCTCCCTCTGGGTCGTCCCAGTGCACCAGCCCCAAGCATCCAGTACCGTGCATCAAACCTGGACTGGCGACTCGTTTCATACATGATATTATACATGTTTCAATGCTATTCTCCCAAATCTCCCCACCCTCTCCCTCTCCCACAGAGTCCATAAGACTGATCTATACATCAGCATCTCTTTTGCTGTCTCGTACACAGGGTAATTGTTTCCATCTTTCTAAATTCCATATATATGCGTTAGTATACTGTATTGGTGTTTTTCTTTCTGGCTTACTTCACTCTGTATAATAGGTTCCAGTTTCATCCATCTCATTAGAACTGATTCAAATGTATTCTTTTTAATGGCTGAGTAATACTCCATTGTGTATATGTACCACAGCTTTCTTACCTATTCATCTGCTGAGAATCCCCTGCCTTTAGCAGTAAAGAAGTCATATTTTCTGCAACATGGGATCATCTAAAGGATGTAAATCTAAGTAAAATATGTCAATAAGAGAAAAACTAGTACTGTATGAACTCAGGTATATGTGGAATCTAAAAAGGTAGAATGAACTCATAGAAACAGAAAGAAGATTATTGGTTGCTAGGAGTTGGAATGTGGGAGAAATGGGTGATGCTATTCAAAGTGTGCAAACTTTCTGTTATTACATTTGATGAATAAGTTCTGGGAATCTAATATACATGGTTACTCTAGTTAACCATACCATAATATAAACCTGGAATTAGCTACAAAAGTAGATCTTAAATGTTCTCACTATACACACTTTACAATGATAGCTATGTGAAGTGATGAATGTGTTAACCAATTTTAGTGTGGTTATCATTTCACAATGTATACATATATCAAATCATCACCTTGTATATCTAATGAATGTAAATGCTATTTGACAGTTCTATTTGAATAAATCAGGGAAAACAGAAGAAAAAAAGTTGAAAGTTAGGTTACAAAGAGCAATAAGAAGAACTTTGGTAATGTACATTATTGTGCTGCCATTATCAGCTATCAACACTGTGTCTTATCATCTAAGGTAATTTCCTTTCCTTTTTCCTCATTTTCAGCCCTGGTTTCACATCTTTCTTTGTCTCTTTGAGTTCCAAAAACAACCATCTATTTAAGGTATTATTTACTTTCTGTGACCTTGGGAAGCAGCCCAATCACACCAGATACCAAGATGGTGGACCATGTTTTAGGAGTTTGGAGAATTCCATTGCTATCTGGGAGGACTTAAGGAGGACATAAAGGTGTAACTTCTGAGATATTTTCCCAATTTTGTATATAACTAGTATAAATAGCAGTAAAAAAATTATTTTAAGAGGAGTAATAGAACTCTGTTGATTTAGAAAAAATTGTCACCATGCACAATTTTTAAAATGAGACATCTTCACTCATATGTTCTATATACATAGAAAAATACCCAAAGCAAGTATGTTGTTATCCTTTTCATGGTTCTCTGTTCTTCATTTGATAGTGAAAAGTGCATAACAATAAATATTTATAAACCACTACCTTTACAAATCCTAGTACCATGTAGTTTAGGAAATACAAAGCAACCATTGATTTTATTCCTGTGGCCTTTAATGTAGTAAAAAAAAAACTTAAATAAATAAAATAAACATAATTCAGAAAAATAAACACAATTTATCACATTAGACAATGTGATAAAGTCACAAAATCAGTGAAATGTCCTTGGGTGATATGTGGTTGGAGAATGGGAAAAAGCTGATATTTAGTAATGAGGGCTATCTTGAAAGGGATTGAAAGGATGTTTATAGTGTCATTATTCATATCAGCTGAAAGGTAGAAACAAGTCAATGTTCATCTTTCTGAAAAATGGATTGCCAAAGTGTATGAAATGCTATTCAGCCACATAATGAAACAAAATTCTAACACATGTAACAGCATGGATGAAACTTGAAAATATTTTACCAAAGAAGATAAACCTGACAGGAAACACACACACACACATATATACACACACTGCATGATTCTCTTTATATGCAAGGCCAATAACAGGAAACTGTAGAATCAGAAAGTAGATTAGCAGTTGCCAGGCTTGAGAGGGACGAAAGGAGAGTGAGAGGTAGTAGGTGCAGATTTTTTCTTGAGCTGATGAAGATGTTCTGGAAATAGATAGCAGTAATGGCTGAACAAACTTGAAAGTGCACTAAAAAACAAAGAACTGTATAGATTAGAAGGATGATTTTTATGACATAGGATTAAATATGACCAAAGTGTAATATTCCAACATGAGGAACAATCAAAAAGAGTTGGACGAAGGGGGATCTTTTAGAATTTCACAAGGTTTCCCCTTTGACTAAAGAAGGAGGAGTTTCCAAGTAGCTGACACACACCATACAAATCATTTGCACTACCCTTCCTTCCATAGAGCATTTGGACATAATAATGAAGCACAAGAACTTAGCTTCTGCTAAGTTGTTTCTGAATTCACAAGGGAATATTGTGATGGTTGTTCTGTTTCAAAGTCTGTCTGATTCTTTGAAACCTCAGGGATGGCAGCACACCAGCCTCCTCTGTCCTCCACTATCTCCCAGAGTTTGCATAAATTAATGTCCACTGAGATAGTGATGCTATCTAGCCCTGTCTTCCTCTGCCAGGGGAATATACGGAAGCAGAAATATTCAAACACTTTGAATAACATTTGAATAACATTAAATAACATTTAAGCTTGAAGCAACAGTTAGAACTGGACATGGAACAACAGACTGGTTCCAAATAGGAAAAGGAGTATGTCAAGGCTGTATACTGTCACCCTGCTTATTTACCTTATATGCAGAGTACATCATGAGAAACTCTGGGCTGGAAGAAGAACAATCTGGAATCAAGATTACCAGAAGAAATATCAATAACCTCAGATATTCAGATAACAGCACGCTTATGGCAGAAAGTGAAGAAGAACTAAAGAGCCTCTTGATGAAAGTGAAAGAGGAGAGTGAAAAAGTTGGATTAAATCTCAACATTCAGAAAACTAAGATCATGGCATCTGGTACCATCACTTCATGGGCAATAGATGGAGACACAGTGGAACAGTGTCAGACTTTCTTTTTTTTTTTTGCTCCAAAATCACTGCAGATGGTGACTGCAGCCATGAAATTAAAAGATGCTTACTCCTTGGAAGGAAAGTTTTGACCAACCTAGATAGCATATTCAAAAGCAGAGACATTACTTTGCCAACAAAGGTCCATCTAGTCAAGGCTATGGTTTTTCAAGTGATCATGTATGCATGTGAGAGTTTGACTGTGAAGAAAGCTGAGCGGCGAAGAATTGATGCTTTTATTTTTTTTTTTTTACTTTTATTTTATTTTTAAACTTTACAATATTGTATTAGTTTTGCCAAACATCGAAATGAATCCACCACAGGTATACCCATGCTCCCCATCCTGAACCCTCCTCCCTCCTCCCTCCCCGTACCCTCCCTCTGGGTCATCCCAGTGCACCAGCCCCAAGAATCCAGTATCGAGCATCAAACCTGGACTGGCGACTCGTTTCATCATGATATTATACATGTTTCAATGCCATTCTCCCAAATCTCCCCACCCTCTCCCACTCCCACGGAGTCCATAAGATTGATCTATACATCAGTGTCTCTTTTGCTGTCTCGTACACAGGGTTATTGTTACCATCTTTCTAAATTCCATATACATGTATTAGTATACTGTATTGGTGTTTTTCTTTCTGGCTTACTTCACTCTGTATAATAGGCTCCAGTTTCATCCACCTCATTAGAACTGATTCAAATGTATTCTTTTTAATGGCTGAGTAATACTCCATTGTGTATATGTACCCCAACTTTATTATCCATTCATCTGCTGATGGGCATCTAGGTTGCTTCCATGTCCTGGCTATTATAAACAGTGCTGCGATGAACATTGGAGTACACGTGTCTCTTTCCCTTCTGGTTTCCTCAGTGTGTATGCCCAGCAGTGGGATTGCTGGATCATAAGGCAGTTCTATTTCCAGTTTTTTAAGGAATCTCCAGACTGTTCTCCATAATGGCTGTACTAGTTTGCATTCCCACCAACAGTGTAAGAGGGTTCCCTTTTCTCCACACCCTCTCCAGCATTCATTGCTTGTAGACTTATGGATCGCAGCCATTCTGACTGGCATGAAATGGTACCTCATAGTGGTTTTGATTTGCATTTCTCTGATGAGTGATGTTGAGCATCTTTTCATGTGTTTGTGAGCCATCTGTATATCTTCTTTGGAGAAATGTCTATTTAGTTCGTTGGCCCATTTTTTGATTGGGTCGTTTATTTTTCTGGAGTTGAGCTGTAGGAGTTGCTTGTATATTTTGGAGATTAGTTGTTTGTCCGTTTCTTCATTTGCTATTATTTTCTCCCATTCTGAAGGCTGCCTTTTCACCTTGCTAATAGTTTCCTTTGTTGTGCAGAAGCTTTTAAGTTTAATTAGGTCCCATTTGTTTATTTTTGCTTTTATTTCCAATATTCCGGGAGGTGGGTCATAGAGGATCCTGCTGTGATGTATGTCGGAGATTCTCCTCTAGGAGTTTCATAGTTTCTGGTCTTATGTTGAGATCTTTAATCCATTTTGAGTTTATTTTTGTGTATGGTGTTAGAAAGTGCTCTAGTTTCATTCTTTTACAAGTGGTTGACCAGTTTTCCCAGCACGACTTGTTAAAGAGATTGTCTTTAATCCATTGTATATTCTTGCCTCCTTTGTCAAAGATAAGGTGTCCATAGGTGCGTGGATTTATCTCTGGGCTTTCTATTTTGTTCCATTGATCAATATTTCTGTCTTTGTGACAGTACCATACTGCCTTGATAACTGTAGCTTTGTAATAGAGCCTGAAGTCAGGTAGATTGATTCCTCCAGTTCCATTCTTCTTTCTCAAGATCGCTTTGGCTATTCAAGGTTTTTTGTATTTCCATACAAATTGTGAAATTATTTGTTCTAGCTCTGTGAAGAATACCGTTGGTAGCTTGATAGGGATTGCATTGAATCTATAAATTGCTTTGGGTAGTATACTCATTTTCACTATATTGATTCTTCCAATCCATGAACATGGTATATTTCTCCATCTGTTAGTGTCCTCTTTGATTTTTTTCACCAGTGTTTCATAGTTTTCTATATATAGGTCTTTAGTTTCTTTAGGTAGATATATTCCTAAGTATTTTATTCTTTCCGTCGCAATGGTGAATGGAATTGTTTCCTTAATTTCTCTTTCTGTTTTCTCATTATTAGTGTATAGGAATGCAAGGGATTTCTGTGTGTTGATGTTATATCCTGTAACTTTACTATAATCATTGATTAGTTCTAGTAATTTTCTGGTGGAGTCTTTATGGTTTTCTATGTAGAGGATCATGTCATCTGCAAATAGTGAGAGTTTTATTTCTTTTTTTCCAATTTGAATTCCTTTTATTTCTTTTTCTGCTCTGATTGCTGTAGCCAAAACTTCCAAAACTATGTTGAATAGTAATGGAGAAAGTGGGCACCCTTGTCTTGTTCCTGACTTTAGAGGAAATGCTTTCAATTTTTCACCATTGAGGATAATGTTTGCTGTGGATTTGTCATATATAGCTTTTATTATGTTGAGGTATGTTCCTTCTATTCCTGTTTTCTGGAGAGTTCTTATCATAAATGGATGTTGAATTTTGTCAAAGGCTTTCTCTGCATCTACTGAGATAATCATATGGTTTTTAGTTTTCAATTTGTTAATGTGGTGTATAACATTGATTGATTTGCAGATATTGAAGACTCCTTGCATCCGTGGGATAAAGCCCACTTGTCATGGTGTATGATCTTTTTAATGTGTTGTTGGATTCTGATTGCTAGAATTTTGTTAAGGATTTTTGCATCTATGTTCATCAGTGATATTGGCCTGTAGTTTTCTTTTTTTGTGGGATCTTTGTCAGGTTTTGGTATTAGGGTGATGGTGGCCTCATAGAATGAGTTTGGAAGTTTACCTTCCTCTGCAATTTTCTGGAAGAGTTTGAGCAGGATAGGTGTTAGCTCTTCTCTAAATTTTTTGGTAGAATTCCGCTGTGAAGCCGTCTGGACCTGGGCTTTTGTTTGATGGAAGATTTTTGATTACAGTTTCAATTTCCGTGCTTGTGATCGGTCTGTTAAGATTTTCTATTTCTTCCTGGTCCAGTTTTGGAAAGTTGTACTTTTCTAAGAATTTGTCCATTTCTTCCACGTTGTCCATTTTATTGGCATATAATTGTTGATAGTAGTCTCTTATGATCATTTGTATTTCTGTGTTGTCTGTTGTGATCTCTCCATTTTCATTTCTAATTTTATTGATTTGATTTTTCTCCTTTTGTTTCTTGATGAGTCTGACTAATGGTTTGTCAATTTTATTTATCCTTTCAAAGAACCAGCTTTTGGCTTTGTTGATTTTTGCTATGGTCTCTTTTGTTTCTTTTGCATTTATTTCTGCCCTAATTTTTAAGATTTCTTTCCTTCTACTAACCCTGGAGTTCTTCATTTCTTCCTTTTCTAGTTGCTTTAGGTGTAGGGTTAGGTTATTTATTTGACTTTTTTCTTGTTCCTTGAGGTATGACTGTATTGCTATGAACTTTCCCCTTAGGAGTGCTTTTAAAGTGTCCCATAGGTTTTGGGTTGTTGTGTTTTCATTTTCATTAGTTTCTATGCAAATTTTGATTTCTTTTTTGATTTCTTCTGTGATTTGTTCGTTATTCAGCAGCATGTTGTTCAGCCTTCATATGTTGTAATTTTTAATAGTTTTTCTCCTGTAATTGAGATCTAATCTTACTGCATTGTGGTCAGAAAAGATGCTTGGAATGATTTCTTTCTTTCTTTCTTTTTTTTTTTTGAATTTACCAAGGCTAGATTTATGGCCCAGGATGTGATCTATCCTGGAGAAGGTTCCATGTGCACTTGAGAAAAAGGTGAAATTCATTGTTTTGGGATGAAATGCCCTATAGATATCAATTAGGTCTAACCGGTCTATTGTATTGTTTAAAGTTTGTGTATCTTTGTTAATTTTCTGTTTAGTTGATCTATCCATAGGTGTTAGTGCGGTATTTAAGACTCCCACTATTATTGTGTTATTGTTAATTTCTCCTTTCATACTTGTTAGCATTTGTCTTACATATTGTGGCACTCCCGTGTTGGGTGCATATATATTTATAATTGTTATATCTTCTTCTTGGATTGATCCTTTGATCATTATGTAGTGACCATCTTTGTCTCTTTTCACAGCCTTTGTTTTAAAGTCTATTTCATCTGATATAAGTATTGCTACTCCTGCTTTCTTTTGGTCCCTATTTCCATGGAAAATCTTTTTCCAGCTCTTCACTTTCAGTCTGTATGTGTCCCCTGTTTTGAAGTAGGTCTCTTGTAGACAACATATATAGGGGTCTTGTTTTTGTATCCATTCAGCCAGTCTTTGTCTTTTGGTTGGGGCATTCAACCCATTTACGTTTAAGGTAATTACTGATAAGCATGATCATGTTGCCATTTACTTTATTGTTTTGGGTTTGATTTTATACACCGTTTCTGTGTTTCCTGTCTAGAGAATATCCTTTAGTATTTGTTGGAGAGCTGGTTTGATGGTGCTGAATTCTCTCAGCTTTTGCTTGTCTGAAAAGCTTTTGATTTCTCCTTCATATTTGAATGAGATCCTTGCTGGGTACAATAATCTGGGCTGTAGGTTATTTTCTTTCATCACTTTAAGTATGTCTTGCCATTCCCTCCTGGCTTGAAGAGTTTCTATTGAAAGATCAGCTGTTATACTTATGGGAATTCCCTTGTGTGTTATTTGTTGTTTTTCCCTTGCTGCTTTTAATATTTGTTCTTTGTGTTTGATCTTTGTTAATCTGATTAATATGTAAACTGTGGTGTTGGAGAAGACTCTTGAGAGTCCCTTGGACTGCAAGGAGACCCAACAATTCCATCCTGAAAGAGATCAGTCCTGGGTGTTCTTTGGAAGGACTGATGCTGAGGCTGAAACTCCAATACTTTGGGCGCCTCATGTGAAGGGTTGACTCATTGGAAAAGACTCTGGTCCTGGGAGGGATTGGGGGCAGGAGGAGAAGGGGCCAAAAGAGGAGGAGATGGCTGGATGGCATCACTGACTTGGTGGACATGAGTTTGGGTGAACTTCAGGAGTTGGTGATAGACAGGGAGGCCTGGCATGCTGCAATTCATGGGGTTGCAAAGAGTCGGACGTGACTGAGGGACTGAACTGAACTGAAAGCCTAAGGGCCATAGCACAGGGATTTATGTCCCAATATACTTGGCGAAATAAAAGACCACATGCTCATTACTGTTCAGCTACCCAAGACCTGCTCTTTCCAGGTACATTTCCAGATCATAACTTAAGAAAAATAAGAGCAAATATTTAAATTGGGGGAAAAATATAAGTTTGTAAATGAAGGACTTTATGCCTATCTACTCACTAAATGCGCATTTAATGGCAGAAATAATATTTTCTTCACAAAATTGGAAGAATCTGTCTGAACTTGATAACATTCATAATGTAATTTTATTTTTCTGTTGGCTCACATAAGTGTCTTTTTTCCTTTTTTCACTGAGCCACTGCACATGAATTTAAGGTGTTTTTTTGTTTTATAGAAACAAAAAAAAATAAGTATATTTTGTTTTATAGCATGGATACCACAATGAAACCAAAAATGTACAAATTCACCTCCATGTAGACCACATACTATATTTAGTTAGGTCTAAAGAAAAAGTCCATTGCTTTCATTTACATTAAGTTATATACACAGGCATACACATAAATACAACAGAGATAGCAAGGTCTTTGCATTTTAGAAGCATTTATTGTCCCTCATCTAACTTACATTCAATTAAATTGAAAGTCATTTAAAATATAAAGTGATGCATTCTGTTGTTTTCACTTCCTTTTAGCTCTTTTCTTCCACTGCTCAAGAGAGTCATCCTAGACAATAACCTCTCCATAAAGAGGTAATGAGCATTATGGGAAAGCAATAGCAAATTTCTAGAAAGCATGTAAGTAATAACTTATTTCATGTCTCCCCAAATGCTAAGCAGAAGATAAGCTAAAACCAGTAACATATGATTTTTATTATTACTAGTCAGTGATGTTCTCACTGTTTCTGGAACTAAGAACATTCTTAAACCAATCATGTTTTTTGGAGAGACAAAAAATAGTAACCATTTTTTTTTAATTCAAGTGAACATTTTTTTATTTTTTTTAATTTTAATTGGAGGCTAATTACTTTAAAATATTGTATTGGTTCTGCCACACATCAATATGAATCTACCACGGGTGTACACGTGTTCCTCATCCTGAACCCCTCTCCCCTCTCCCTCCCTGTATCATCCCTCTGGGTCATCCCAGTGCACCAGCCCCAAGTACATATTTTTAAACAAAGGGAAAGCTCAGTCCTAAGTCTTAGAATCTGGTCTTGCTAACACTGGTGTCTCTTCCATGTGATTTTAAAGATTGAAGAAAGGTAAATCCATCCAGCTTTACTTTCTGATATAAGAAAAGTAAGACTCAGAGAAGAGTTTGTAGAAAGTAGCAAATCTCATGAATGGCATCTAGATTGACTTGAAACGTTCTCAAAGGTCTTCCTCCTATGCCTTTTATTGTTGCATAATAGACAGCTATGTCTCTTTAAAGAGTAGGTACAAGACTGGATTATTTTCTAAGTATAAAAAGACAATTAAGAAAAAAAAACATGCTCTACCTTATGATTTTTTTTTTTTTAGATGTGCAGAAGCATTAAACATGCATGTGTGATTTTCTTGATAACTTTCTCAAAAGTTTACACAAGATCTAACAAGAATGGAAAGAGAGAATTTCTCCTCCTCGACTGAATTTATTTTCTTGGGAATTACTGATAACACTGAGAACAAAGTGATCCTATTTACAATGTTTCTCCTTGTTTATCTCATCAATCTTACGGCAAATCTTGGAATGATAATCCTGATTAGGATGGATCCCCAGCTGCACACACACATGTACTTTTTCTTCAGCCCCTTCTCCTTCTGTGACCTCTGCTATTCCACAGTCATCGACCTTAAGATGCCGGTAGACCTATTTGCCAAGATCGAATCAATCTCCTCCTATGGCTGTCCTCTGCAATTCTTGGTTCTCTGTACCTTTGTAGATTCTGAGTGTCTCCTGCTGGCAGTGATGGCCATGACCAGTACAAGGCCGTCATCATCCCCTTGCTCTATGCAGTCAGCATGTCCAGCGGGGTGTATTCCCTGCTCATGGTTGGGGTTTACCTGGTGGGAATGATAGATGCTTTGATAAACACAACATTGGCATTCCATTTATGCTTCTGTGGGTCAAATAAGATTAACCACTTTTTTGTGTGATGTTCCTCCTCTCCTGTTGATATCTTGCTCAGACACACAGGTCAATGAGTTAGTGATATTCATGATTTTTGGCTTTTTTGAATTAAGCTGCATTCCAGGAGTCCTTGTCTCTTATTGTTATATCATCCTATCGGTCTTGAAGATCTACTCTGCTGAAGGGAGCTTTAAAGCTTTCTCCACTTGTACCTCCCACCTAACTGCTGTGGCAATTTTCCAGGGAACTCTGCTCTTTATGTATTTCAGGTTGAGTTCTTCATACTCTCTAGATGAAGACAAAATGACCTCATTGTTTAAAACCCTTGTGATTCCCATGTTAAACCCTCTGATTTACAGCCTAAGGAATGAAGATGTGAAACAGGCCTTGGAAAAATTGAAAAATAAATGGTTTTAATTATTTGTATTAAGCATTTGTGTACACATATGCATTCATATGCATATATTTATTGTTGATTTACTAAAATTAAATGATAGGATAATTGAGAATAATTTCTCAAATTTTTAAAGTGATATTTGTATTAAATCCTAATTTTGTTTTCCCACATGTTATGTTTCACAATGCTTTAAGGATTTATATATATGTATATATATACACACAAACACACATATACATATATATACATATGGCACTTTGTCTATGTGAAAAACTTTACTGTCTTTTGCATTGTAGTATTTTTTGTTCATTGTTTAATTCAAACACTGTTTTAAATTGCACTAAGATTTATTGTGCAGTTACTCAATGATCTTTGAGCCTGTAGCCTTTTTATATATTATTGTAGATTTTATAATTTATGCACTACTGAAGTTAGTACTAAAAACAAATTTAAAAAACAGTCAAGTAATTCATAATTGGCCTCAAATTCATCATGAAATAAAACATAAAGGACTATAATTTCAAAACAAAAATATGTAAAACTAGTCAGAAAGAAAAGCTACTTTGGATAGAGATCTACAGTAAAATTTTAAAAAGATTCAATCTGGGAAATGAAAAGGTTGTAGTCAGAAGATCTGACAGGTATTCAAATCTTGAAATGGCATCACTGACTCAATGGACAGGAGTTTAAGTAAACTCCGGGCATTGGTGGTGGACAGGGAGGCTTGGCATGCTGAAGTCCATGGGGTTGCAAAGAGTTGGACACAACTGAGCGACTGAACCCAACTGAAATGAAGTGCATACGTCCATATTTTTATGAAGTCATGTTTGCTACAACAAGGAAGAACTGTGAGGTTATGTGCTAAATGAAATATTAATACAGAGGAAGAAAAATACTATATATCTCACATATATGTAAAATCTAAAAGGTAAAATTCATAAATTCCCTGGCAGCCCAGTGATTAGAACTCAATACTTTCATTATCTGGGTTCAGTTTAATCCCTGATAAGGGAATTAAGATCATGGCAAGCTGAGTGCTATAGTCAAAAAAAAAAAAAAGATGAAATTCATAGAAACACAGTGAGTTGAATGTTTCTAGGGCCTGAAAGGTAGGGGAAATTGGTGATAATGGTAAAAGTGTACAAACTTTGTTATTTGATGAATAATTTAGGGGGAATCTAGAAGAACTGTACAAAAAAGAACTTCACGACCAAGATAATCATGATGCTGTGATCATTCACCTTGATCCAGACATCTTGGAATGTGAAGTCAAGTGGGCCTTAGAAAGCATCACTATGAACAAAGCTAGTGGAGGTGATGGAATTCCAGTGGAGCTATTTCAAATCCTGAAAGATGATGCTGTGAAAGTGCTGTACTCAATATGCCGGCAAATTTGGAAAACTCAGCAGCAGCCAAAGGACTGGAAAAGGTCAGTTTTCATTCCAATCCCAAAGAAAGGCAATGCCAAAGAATGACCTACCACACAATTGCACTCATATCACACACTAGTAAAGTAATTCTCAAAATTCTGCAAGCCAGGCTTCAGGAGTATGTGAACCGTGAACTTCCAAATGTTCAAGCTGGTTTTAGAAAAGGCAAAGGAACAAGAGATCAAATTAACAACACCTGCTGGATCATGGAAAAAGCAAGAGAGTTCCAGAAAAACATCTCTTTCTGCTTTATTGACTATGCCAAAGCCTTTGACTGTGTGGATCACAATACACTGTGGAAAATTCTGAAAGAGATGAGAATACCAGACCACCTCACCTGCCTCCTGAGAAACCTATATGCAGGTCAGGAAGCAACAGTTAGTACTGGACATGGAACAACAGACTGGTTCCAAATAGGAAAAAGAATACATCAAGGCGGTATATTATCACCCTGCTTATGTACCTTATATGCAGAGTACATCATGAGAAATGCTGGGCTGGAAGAAGCACAATCTGGAATCAAGATTGCCAGAAGAAATTTCAATAACCTCAGATATGCAGATGACACCATCCTTATGGCAGAAAGTGAAGAGGAACTAAAAACCCTCTGGATGAAAGTGAAAGAGGAGAGTGAAAAAGTTGGCTTAAAGCTCAACATTCAGAAAACTAAGATCATGGCATATGGTCCCATCACTTCATGGGAAATAGATGGTGAAACAGTGGAAACAGTGTCAGACTTTCTTTTTTGGGGCTCCAAAATCACTGCAGATGGTGATTTTAGCCATGAAATTTAAAAAAAGAAAAACGCTTACTCTTGGGAAGGAAAGTTATGACCAACCTCGATAGCATATTAAAAAGCAGAGACATTACTTTGTCGACAAAGGTTCATCTAGTCAAGGCTATGGTTTTTCCATTAGTGAACCCCACGTTCAAGCAGAGGTGGCTGCATGAGCACAGGAAGGCTGAGAGGAGCTACTCCACGTTCAAGGTCAGGAGGGGCGGCTGTTAGGAGATACCCGTCGTCCAATGTAAGGAGCAGTGGCTGTGCTTTGCTGGAGCAGCCGTGAAGTGATATCCCATGTGCAAGGTAAGAGAAACCCAAGTAAGTTGGGAGGTGTTGTGAGAGGGCATCAGAGGGCAGACACACAGAAACCAAAACCACAGAAAATCACACAAAATCACAATCTACTCACACAGACCACAGCCTTGTCTAACTCAATGAAACTAAGCCATGCCATGTGGGGCCACCCAAGATGGGCGGGTCATGGTGGAGAGGTCTGACAGAATGTGGTCCACTGGAGAATGGAATGGCAAACCACTTCAGTATTCTTGCCCTGAGAACCCCATGAACAGTATGAAAAGGCAAAATGATAGGATACTGAAAGAGGAACTCCCAAGTTGGTAGGTGTCCAATATGCTACTGGAGATCAGTGGAGAAATAACTCCAGAAAGAATGAAGGGATGGAGCCAAAGCAAAAACAATACCCAGTTGTGGATGTGACTGGTGATAGGAGCAAGGTCTGATGTTGTAAAGAGTAATATTGCATAGGAACCTGGAATGTTAGGTCCATGAATCAAAGCAAATTGGAAGTGGTCAAACACGAGATGGCAAGAGTGAACATCAACATTCTAGGAATCAGCAAATTAAAATGGACTGGAATTGGTGAAGTTAATTCAAATGACCATTATATCTACTACTGTGGTCAGGAATCTCTTAGAAGAAATGGAAACTACAGACTAATCTCTGTTCGTTTCCAAGACAAACCATTCAATATCACAGTAATCAAGGTCTATGCCCCAACCAGTAGCGCTGAAGAAGCTGAAGTTGAATGGTTCTATGAAGACCTACAAGACCTTTTAGAACTAACACCCCAAAAGATATCCTTTTCATTATAGGGGACTGGAATGCAAAAGTAGGAAGTCAAGGGGCACCTGGAGTAATAGGCATATTTGGCCTTGGAGTATGGAATGAAACAGGGCAAAAGCTAATAAAGTTTTGCCAAGAGCACGCACTGATTATAGCAAACACCCTCTTCCCACAACACAAGGGAAGACTCTACACATGGATATCACCAGATGGTCAACACCGAAATCAGATTGATTATATTCTTTGCAGTCAAAGATGGAGAAGCTCTATACAGTCAGCAAAAACAAGAGCGGGAGCTGACTGTGGCTCAAATTATGAACTCACTATTGCCAAATTCAGACTGAAACTGAGGAAAGTAGGGAAAACCACTAGACCATTCAGGTATGACCTAAATCAAATGCCTTGATTATACAGTGGAAGTGAGAAATAGATTTAAGGGCCTAGATCTGATAAATAGAGTGCCTGTATACCTGTGGTGGATTCATTTTGATATTTGGCAAAACTAATACAATTATGTAAAGTTTAAAAATAAAATAAAATTAAAAAAAGAAATAAAATAAAATAAATAAATAAATAAAATGTCTTCCCTCAAAAAAAAAAAAAAAAATAGAGTGCCTGACAAACTATGGAATGAGGTTCGTGACATTGTACAGGAGACAGGGATCAAAAACATCCCCATGGAAAAGAAATGCCAAAAAACAAAATGGCTGTCTGAGGAGGCCTAACAAATAGCTGTGAAAAGAAGAGAAACTAAAAGCAAAGGAAAAAAGGAAAGATATAAGCATCTGAATGCAGAGTTCTGAAGAATAGCAAGAAAAGATAAGAAAGCCTTCCTCAGCGATCAATGCAAAGAAATACAGGAAAACAACAGAACTGGAAAGACTAGAGATCTCGTCAGGAAAATTAGAGATACAAAGGGAACATTTGATGCAAAGATGGGCTCGATAAAGGACAGAAATTATATGGACCTAACAGAAGCAAAAGATATTAGGAAGTGGTGGCAAGAATACACAGAAGAACTGTACAAAAAAAGAGCTTCACGACGAAGATAATCACAATGGTATGATCACTGACCTAGAGCAAGACATCCTGGAATGTGAAGTCAAGTGGGCCTTAGAAAGCATCACTATGAACAAAGC
This sequence comes from Bos taurus, assembly GCF_002263795.3. Taxonomy (NCBI): domain Eukaryota; kingdom Metazoa; phylum Chordata; class Mammalia; order Artiodactyla; family Bovidae; genus Bos; species Bos taurus. The sequence continues at coordinate 84,798,538 of NC_037342.1, read as the reverse complement.
TAGTGGAGGTGATGGAATTCCAGTGGAGCTATTTCAAATCCTGAAAGATGATGCTGTGAAAGTGCTGCACTCAATATGCCAGCAAATTTGGAAAACTCAGCAGTGGCCACCGGACTGGACAAGGTCAGTTTTCGTTCCAATCCCAAAGAAAGGCAATGCCAAAGAATGCTCAAACTACCGCACAATTGCACTCATCTCACACGCTAGTAAAGTAATGCTCAAAATTCTCCAACCATGCTTCAGCAATATGTGAACCATAAACTTCCATATGTTCATGATGGTTTTAGAAAAGGCAGAGGAACCAGAGATCAAATTGCCAACATCTGCTGGATCATGGAAAAAGCAAGAGAGTTCCAGAAAAACATCTCTTTCTGCTTTATTGACTATGCCAAAGTCTTTGACTGTGTGGATCACAATACACTGTGGAAAATTCTGAAAGAGATGGGAATACCAGAACACCTGGCCTGCCTCCTGAGAAACCTATATGCATGTCAGGAAGCAACAGTTACAACTGGACTTGGAACAATAGATTGGTTCCAAATAGGAAAAGGAGTACATCAAGGCTGTATATTATAACCCTGTTTATTTAACTTATATGCAGAGTACATCATGAGAAATGCTGGGCTGGAAGAAGCACAAGGTGGTATCAAGATTGCCGGGAGAAATATCAATAACCTGAGACATGCAGATGACACAACCCTTATGGCAGAAAGTGAAGAGGAACTAGAAAGCCTCTTGATGGAAGTGAAAGAGGAGAGTGAAAAAGTTGGCTTCAAGCTCAACATTCAGAAAACGAAGATCACGACATCTGGTCCCATCACTTCATGGGAAATAGATGAGGAAACACTGAAAACAGTGTCAGACTTTCTTTTTGGGGGCTCCAAAATTATTGTAGATGATGACTGCAGCCATGAAATTAAAAGACCTTATTCCTTGGATGGAAAGTTATGACCAACCTAGATAGCATATTCAAAAGCAGAGACATTACTTTGCCAACAAAGATCTGTCTAGTCAAGGCTATGGCTTTTCCAGTGGTCATGTATGGATGTGAGAGTTGGACTGTGAAGAAGGCTGAGCACTGAAGAATTGGTGCTTTTGAACTGTCGTGTCGGAGAAGACTCTTGAGAGTCCCTTGGACTTCAAGGAGATGCAACCAGTCCATTTTAAAGGAGATCAGTCCTGGGTGTTCTTTGGAAGGAATGATGCTAAAGCTGAAACTCCAGTACTTGGCCACCTCATGCGAAAAGTTGACTCATTGGTAAAGACTGATGCTGGGAGGGATTGGGGGCAGGAGGAGAAGGGGACTACAGAGGATGAGATGGCTGGATCGCATCACTGACTCGATGCACGTGAGTTTGAGTGAACTCCAGGAGTTGGTGATAGATAGGGAAGCCTGGTGTTCTGCAATTCATGGGTGGCAAAGAGTCGGACATGACTGAGTAACTGAACTGAACTGAACTGAACTGAAATGTATATGGTGCCTCTATTTATAAATAATGAAAACTTGATAAATTTGAGGGAAAAAAAGTAGATCTTAACAGTCCTCACTATACCCACACTAAAAATGGTAACACTGTGAGGTGAAGCATGTGTTAATCAACCTTATTGTGGTAATCATTTCACAATGTATACGTATATCTCATGGGGTACTTATAATTACACATGGTATTAGCCAATTACATTTGAATAAAGTTAGATAAAAATAAGATATCTAAAGATTAGACTTTAAAGATATGCATAATAGCTGTCTACTTGTTAAAGTACAATATTGTGCTGTTGTTATCAAGTATCAATTCTTCTGCACTTCTTCCAAGATAATTTTATTTCCTTTCTCCTCATTGTCAACCCTGGTTAAATGTCCACCTTTCTATGGTTTACAATCACCTTTAAGGTATTGCTTTATATCACCCTGTTTGTGTGAATTGTTTGCTAAAGAACTGAGCATCCCATCCTTGTTAACCAAGCGCTGAATTTTGCCTGGGATATAAAATAAATAAATGTGAATTTACCTAAAACCAGTAGGCAAATTTTTTGGCTATTACTTATATCTCAATAACACAAAATTAACTGAAGATTTGGTAAGTACCTTAACACACACACACAGCCATACATCTCACAACAGTGTGTACATATTGTATGCATATACACAACAGTTTTTTGAAAGGTGCATAAAATTGTTGTGGACACTAAGATAATATTATTATAAAGATACATGTATTTGTTAATTGCACTGCAAGTAAGAAGCTATAACTTCTTTGATATTTGACTGTTACATCTGACTTTGATATGGTTTCCTGAAGGCTAAAACACTGAATCAGTTTGCTCAGAAAGCTAGGCTACAATCCAATCATATATTTGCAATATCATAAACTACTGAAGAACACTCTTATTTACACATTAAAATTGTGTAAATAAAAGCCACAGATGGTCTTACATTTTCCAGCTGCCATTGTAAAATGCCCTTATGTAAAAATATTTCACAATGAAAAAATAAAGCCTATGAAATTCCTTTGTTATTCATGATGGTATTTGTAAAACACTATGGCATATTAAGAATAGTTCTTTTGGTAAAAACACCAAAATATAAAAGATTTATAGGTTTCTATTTCTGGTATATTTTATTAATTTATATTTATTAATTTACTCAAACTTCTTTTGAACTGTTGCTTATGAGGAGTAACATGGCAGAAAACATTGGCTGGAATATATTAAAGTCAGATAAAATATGGTGTCAACGAGTGAGTGAAAGGCATTCAGTCGTGTCTGACTCTTTGCCACCTCATGGACTAAACAGTCCATGGATTTCTCCAGGCCAGAATACTGGAGTGGGTAGCCATTCCCTTCTCCAGGGGATCTTCCCAACTCAGGGATCAAACCCAGGTCTCACACATTGCAGGCGGATTATTTATCAGCTGAGCCACAAGGAAAGCCCACGGTTTCAATGTTTTGCCATTAATTATTGGTTTACTAATATACTATATTAACACTCTATCTATTTCAATAGTCGTCATTCTTTTCCCATTTAATCTTTCAACACCACATTCTTCTCACAAAACCAGTGCAATGTGTGATGGTAAATATCATTGTCCAAATGCAATTTATCAATAAGTGTGTCATGTGTTAATGTTATAGTCATATATCTTGACCTATTCCTTCATCCATGCCACTGAAATAATGAAGTATAAATATGGCAAAAACTATGTTAGATTTGGGTAAATGTCTAACATAGAAGACAGATAACAGCATACTAGTTATGGGTTGAACAGGTATATTCATTATAAATCGTGAATAATATTCAGTACACCAGTAAGTAGGAGGTTCTGTGTTATAGCCAGAGGCAGCAACATTTGACTTCCCTGAACACCTCTCTCTTTAGTTAGAAACATGCTATGGGCCAGACATCCAAGTCCACTCTAAATTTAACACATCACTCTTCCTTTCTATCCCCCAGGTTCCCTGAAGTTAAATACAGGCTTCAGCTATATTACCTCTAAGGTCCTTTCCAGCTGGTACAATCTGTCTCTACAAAATATGCCTCTACTTCTGTGTAAATTCACCCCCAGTACTGGAAAGGACTTGAAAATGCAAAAAAATAAAAAACAAAAGAATCACTTCATATTCAAACAAGAAATTGTTTGATACATGTAATCTGTTTAACCTAAAGTAGTGGTGACATGAAGCCATCTAAGTAGTATAAGTTTCAGAAGGGCAAACATTTTCAAATGTGACCCTTTTGTGTGTTCTGTTATTCATATTCAGAAACTCATAGACTCATCACAAAAGTGGATATCCACCTATTTAGCACTGAAATAAATAAAATGTTAGAAATTGCATTATGCAAGGAGAGCACATCATTCAATCCTAAAAGAAGTTAGTCTTGAATATTCATTGGAAGGACTGATGCTGAAGAGGAAGCTCCAATACTTTGTCCACCTGATGTGAAGAACTGACTCATTGGAAAAGACCCTGATGCTGGGAAAGGTTGAAGACAGAAGGAAAAGGGGACGACAGAGGATGGCATCCTCAGTTTAATCGACATGAGTTTGAATAAGCTCCGGGAGTTGGAGATGGACAGGGAAGCCTGACATGCTGCAGTTCATGGGGTCACAAAGGGTCAGACACAACTGAGCGACTGAACTGACTAACCAAATGGCAAATTGTAAGCAAGTGCAGTATCCCTCACTGCACTGGTGAGGATGTGAATCAGCCATGGCTTTCACTCACTGGCAATAGATTGAGAATTGCCACTGCACTTAGTAAGCAGCATGTCAGTCTATTAATACTATAGCTGGACATAAATGTTCTAGAACCCCAAATTACCTCGCCTAGAATTATGTCCAAGTGAAGAATGAATATGTCCACTGAAATACATGTACAGAAATATTCACCATTGGGTTATTTGAAATTATGTAAAAATGGGACCAGTTCAAATTTGTTTCAACACATTAGATCATGACTTGAGAACTTTTCTTTGAAGTATTTGTATGCATGTTAAATGGCTTCAGTTGTGTCTGACTCTTTGTGACCCCATGGACTGTCACCCCCCAGGCTCCTCTGTCCATGGGATCCCCCAGGCAAGAATACTGGAGTGGGTTGCTGTGACCTTCTTCAGGAAATCTTCCCAGGCAAGAGACCAAACCTGTGTCTCTTGTCTCTTGCATTGGCAGGTGGGTTCCTTACCACTAGCACCGCCTGGGAAGCCCTTGAAGTATTTAATAGTGTTTATTTTAGGGGTTTAGGCCATAAATTTTAGTCACAACTAAACAGTTTTTCCTGTATCACAAAAGCAGATGCCCATAATATATAAATAAATAGTATGCCCCAGCTCCAATAAAACATTATGAGTCAGGTTCACTGACCCTTGATATAGATTAGATAAGCAATGTTATCACAGTCTGTGTGTAATAAAACTATAAAACAATGAGAATGAATTAATGACTTCTGCATATGATAACATAGAAAAATTTCACAAATATAATACTGATAAAAAAAAAAAGAAATAAAATAGTAAAAGCTCTATGATTTCACTACTGTATATCTCAAAAATATACAAACTAACATATCACATTGCACATCATTTATGATGGCTGCAGGGAGGATTTCTGGGAATCTATCAATGTGCCTTTTTTTCTGGTTCTGGGTGTAGGAATCTTTCCATTTTTGAAAGTTTTCTTGCAGTACACATTTTTAGATTAAAATTTTATGTATTTATTAATGCATTCATGCTAAGTTGCTTCAGACATGTCTGACTCTATATGACCCTATGGACTGTAGTCTGCCCAGTTTCTCTGTCCAAAGGATTCTCCAGGCAAGAATACTGGAGTGGGCTGCCACGTCCTTCTCAAGGGGATCTTCCCAACCCATGGATTGAACCCTAGTCTTTTATGACCCCTGCATTGGTAGGAGGATTCTTTATCACTAAAGCCACCTGGGAAACCCTTCTATGTGTATTAGTTCAGTCGCTCACATATGTCCGACTCTTTGCAAACCCATGGACTGCAGCACACCAGACCTCCCTGTCCATCACCAACTCCTGGAGTCCACCCAAATCCATGTCCATTGAATCGGTGATGGCATCCAACCATCTCATCCTCTGTCGTCCCCTGCTCCTCCTGTCCTCAATCTTTCCCAGCATAAGGGTCTTTTCAAATGAGTCAGCTCTTCGCATCAGGTGGCCAAAGTACTGGAGTTTCAGCTTCAGCATCAGTCCTTTCAATGAACACCCAGGACTGATCTCCTATAGGATGGACTGGTTGGATCTCCTTGCAGTCCAAAGGACTCTCAAGAGTCTTCTCCAACACCATTGTTCAAAAGCATCAATTATTCAGTGTTCAGCTTTCTTTACAGTCCAACTCTCACATCCATACATGACCACTGGAAAAACCATAGTCTTGATGAGACAGACCTTTCTTGGCAAAGGAATGTCTCTCTTTTTAATATGCTGTCTGTCTAGGTTGGTCACAATTTTCTTTCCAAGGAGTAAGTGTCTACTAATTTCATGGCTGTAGTCATCATCTGCAGTGATTTTGGAGCCAAGAAAATTAAAGTCAGCCACTGTTTCCACTGTTTCCCCATCTATTTCCCATGAAGTAATGGGACCAGATCCCATGATTTAGTTTTCTGAACGCTGAGCTTTAAGCCAACTTTCTCATTCTCCTCTTTCACTTTCATCAAGAGGATCTTTAGTTCTTCTTCACTTTCTGCCATAAGGGTGGTGCCATCTGCATATCTGAGGTTATTGATATTTCTCCTGAAAATCTTGATTCCAGCTTGTGGTTCTTCCAGCCCAGCATTTCTCATGATGTACTCTGCATATAAGTTAAATAAGCAGGGTGACAATATACAGCCTTGAAGTACTCCTTTTCCTATTTGGAACCAGTCTGTTGTTCCATGTCCAGTTCTAACTTTTGCTTCCTGACCTGCATATAGGTTTCTCAGGAGGCAGGTAAGGTGGTCTGGCATTCCCATCTCTTTTAGAATTGTCCACAGTTTATTGTGATCCACACAGTCAAAGGCTTTGGCATAGTTAATAAAGCAGAAATATATGTTTTTCTGGAACTCTCTTGCTTTTCTGATGATCGAGCTGATATTGGCAATTTGATCTTTGGTTCCTCTGCCTTTTCTAAATCCAGAAAATACCTTTTCTATGTGTATATTATACTCTAATAATGGCTTTCCATAAACAGAGTACATTTACTATGAGACTGTAGAAAACTGTTAATTTTTTATTTTTAAATAGAAAAGTTTCTTGTACAAATGTTCATTTTGTATTTATAAAATTGATGTAGTGTGTACTTTCTGGAGTCTCTCAATATATTATTAATCTTTATGTTACTCAAAGTGCTGCCTTGCTTGAGGAACAACACTGCCTTTATACACCCACTGGCTCTCCTAGTCATTCTCACAGCAGGAGAGAGCTACGATATACTTCATTTCAGAACCATGTCATGCATTCTATATCATTACAGATGTGGGGACCAGACAACTACATTCTAAGAAGACCTTAATATGAGTGATATTTGCCTACATAGAATTGTTTTAGTGTCACCAAGGCACAAGGAAAACTCTAAGCATAGATTTTTTTTTTCTCACTTACTTTAATCTGAGGGATATGTTTTCTCCTTAAGACAAGCTTTTAAACTATTTAAGATCTTCATTTTTAATGAAACACAAATTGCATTGTGAGATATTTCAGATTATCCAGTTTGTAATAATAAGCTAGCTACCCAAATTCAGGTTTCAGTTGTTGAGTGGGAGTAGATCAAAATGATCTACCATGAAGAAGTAGTCTTCATGGTTTTGAGGAGCAACCCTGTTAAAAAGGTATAGCAAGGTTCTGACTGAACAAAATGTAACTCAAGGGATTTTTACACCATGTAAGAAGTGGAAGTAACTGAGGGAGAAATTAGAAAGGAGAGGAATAGAATTAGGTGATCAAGGACAATTCTACATACTGTATGTGTAATACATAGTGTGTATTGCACTGTATACACATACACTGTATGTGTAGTGTAGAAACAATTCTACACTACTGTATGTGTAATAGAAAAGCAAATAATCATAGTAAAATTCTTTTGAAACAAGCTCATCACCTTCTGGATTTTAGTGGAGAACTATTAAAAATCGGTTATGGTTTAAGCTTTGCCTCAACAATATCTCCACAGGAGTACAGGGATATTTTAGTATTGGGATCCTCAGAACCAAGAATGACAGTGACGTATAAAAGGCATCAAAAATTGTCATTAAGGACCACTTTTCCAATATAAAATATGTACGATTTATATACATTTTAGCATAATAAATTTCCCAGATTTATAGAAATAAGTAAAAGAACAAACTGAGAAAAATATCAAAACTAACAAGAAAACCTTTGTTGCTGTTAATTTCCCAATGAGAAATCAGATGAAGCAGAGATGAACCAAGAATGACAGTGACGTATAAAAGGCATCAAAAATTGTCATTAAGGATCACTTTTCCAATATAAAATATGTACCATTTATATACACTTTAGCATAATAAATTTCCCAGATTTATAGAAATAAGTAAAAGAACAAACTGAGAAAAATATCAAAACTAACAAGAAAACCTTTGTTGCTGTTAATTTCCCAATGAGAAATCAGATGAAGCAGAGATTAATTATGATCAGTATTTAATTTTAGTCCATTTAGCATTTGTGTTATATTATCTTACTGTGGCTCTGTTGTCATTGCCTTAGTAACTAATGATTCTGAGAAAGTTTTTGTGTTTTAACTTATTTTTCATATACCTTTTTGATGAGAGTATCTGTTCAGTAGTTTGCTCATTTTTGTTGTTGTTTTTACTATTGACAAAAAAGCTTCATATATTTTGGATACATGTTTTGTGTCATATATATGAATAAGTGGTTTTCAAATACTTTATATTTTATGGAACTGTTTCTTTCTGATGTATTTACTCTTACTGTTCTAGTTATCGTTTGCTAAATAAACACTGTTTCAAAATTACATGTCTTAAAATAATGACCATTGATCCATTTTTTGCTATTGTTTTTCTTCTTCATGTTGACTGAGGTCACAATGAAATGTTCAGTTGAAAGATGGGCTAGGCTCTACAATCTCTCATGACAGGTACCAAGATGACAAACTTCCCCCTGATTTACTCACAAATCTTGCCTCCCTCTCATGCCTCCCCCTGCTGGTAACCAAACTATTAGATATAAAATAAGTAAGATACAAGATATGATGTACAAATAGAGAATATAGACCATATTTTATAACTATATATCGAGAATATAAAATATGGAATCACTAAGCTATATACCTGAAACTAATATAATATTGTATTCCAACTACACGTCAATAGAAAAAAGAAATTTCCAATATTTCTAATTATGAAAATCTAGTATGGATAATATCAGACAAGGAAAACAAAAATTAAACCTACTTAGAAAATCATTAAACCCACCAAAATTTTTTCAATGAGTTATCCTTGCATGTAAGAACAATGTAAGTAAGGAAAATCCCAAACCTAGTATGCTTCTATCCTTTGTACAGTATTATCCACGTTAACAGACAGAAATACTTAGCAATAAGTGTCTAGAAAGCAGTTAGCTCTGCAAGCCCTCCAGGTAATTTTAGAAAATAGAGATAATAAGTGCAGAATTATTTCCTAAAGACTTAAATGCAGTAGACATATATTTATGGAAAAATATAACATAATTCAAGAAAGAGCATACACAGTAGAGAATATGATGAACTCACAGATTTAATTAAATGTCCTTGGATGATATTGAGAGAGTTAATTCTTAAGTAGGTTGATAAGGCATCTGGGTCTTTGTCTTAGTCACATATTTTCTTTAATCCCAAAGCTAATGATTACACTGTATAGTCATAAAGGATTTGATTTAGGTCATATCTGAATGGTCTAGTGGTTTTCCCTACTTTCTTCAATTTAAGTCTGAATTTGGCAATAAAAGTGCATGATCTGAGACACAGTTAGGTCCTGCTTTTGTTTTTGCTGACTGTATAGAGCTTCTCCATCTTTGGCTGCAAAGAATATAATCCATCTGATTTCAGTATTGACCATCATGATGTCATGTTTAGAGTCTTCTTTTGTGTTGTTGGAAGAGAGTGTTATGACCAGTGCATTCTCTTGGCAAAACTCTATTAGCCTTTGCCCTGCTTCATTCCGTACTCCAAGGCCAAATTTGCCTGTTACTCCAGGTGTTTCTTGACTTCCTACTTTTATATTCCAGTCCCCTATAATGAAAAGGACATCTTTTTGGGGTGTTAGTTCTAAAAGGTCTTGTAGGTCTTCATAGAAACATTCAACTTCAGCTTCTTCAGCATTACAGGTTGGGGCATAGGCTTGGATTACCGTGATACTGAATGGTTTGCCTTGGAAACAAACAGAGATCATTCTGTCTTTTTTGAGATTAGATCCAAGTATGGCATTTCAGACACTTTTGTTGACCATGATGGCTACTCCATTTCTTCTAAGGGATTCCTGCCTGCAGTAGTAGATATAATGGTCATCAGATTAAATTCACCCATTCCAGTCCATTTTAGTTCGCTGATCCCTAGAATGCCAATGTTCGCTCTTGCCATCTCTGGTTTGACCACTTCCAATTTGCCTGGATTCATGGACCTAACATTCCAGGTTCCTATTCAATATTGCTCTTTACAGCATCGGACCTTGCTTCTATCACCAGTCACATCCACAAATGTTTTTTTTTTTTTTTTTTTTTTTGCTTTTGCTCTATCCCTTCATTCTTTCTGGAGGTATTTCTCCTCTGATCTCCAGTAGCATATTGGACACCTACCAACTTGGGAGTTCCTCTTTCAGTATCCTATCATTTTGCCTTTTCATACTGTTCCTGGGGTTCTTAAGGCAAGAATACTGAAGTGGTTTGCCCTTCCCTTCTCCAGTGGACCACATTCCGTCAGACCTCTCCACCATGACCTGCCCATCTTGGGTGGTCCCACATGGCATGGCTTAGTTTCATTGAGTTAGACAAGGCTGTGGTCTGTGTGATTAGATTGACTAGTTTTCTGTTATTATGGTTTGTGTGTCTGCCCTCTGATGCCTCTCATGACACTTTCCATCTTACTTGGGTTTCTCTTACCTTGGACGTGGGGTATCTCTTCACAGCTACTCCAGCAAAGCACAGCCACTGCTCCTTGCCTTGGGCTAGGGGTATCTCCTCACAGCAGCCCCCCTTGACCTTGAACATGGAGTAGCTCCTCTCAGCCCTCCTGCACCTGCCCAGCCATTGTACAGTGGAAGTGAAAAATAGATTTAAAGGACTAGATCTTATAGACAGAGTGCCTGATGAACTATGGACAGAAGTTCATAACATTGTACAGGAGACAGGTATCAAGACCATTCCCATGGAAAAGAAATGCAAAAAAGCAAAATGGCTGCCTGAGGAGACCTTACAAATAGCTGTGAAAAGAAGAGAAATGAAAAGCAAAGGAGAAAAGGAAAGATAAAATCATCTGAATGCAGAGTTCTAAAGAATAGCAAGGAGAGATAAGAAAGCTTTCCTCAGTGATCAAAGCTAAGAAATAGAGGAAAACAACAGAATGGGAAAGACTAGAGATCTCTTCAAGAAAATTAGGGATACCAAAGGAACATTTCATGCAAATATGGGCTCGATAAAGGACAGAAATGGTATGGACCTAACAGAAGCAGAAGATATTAAGAAGAGGTGACAAGAATACACAGAAGAACTGTACAAAAAGAGCTTCATGACCAAGATAATCACGATGGTATGATCACTCACCTAGAGCTATACATCCTGGAATGTGAAGTCAAGTGGGCCTAAGAAAGCATCACTGTGAACAAAGCTAGTGGAGGTGATGGAATTCCAGTGGAGCTATTTCAAATCCTGAAAGATGATGCTGTGAAAGTGCTGCACTCAATGTGCCAGCAAATTTGGAAAACTCAGCAGCGGCCAAAGGACTGGAAAAGGTCAGTTTTCATTCCAATCCCAAAGAAATGCAAAGTCAAACATTGCTCAAACTACCGCACAATTGCGCTAGTAAAACTCACCTCACACGCTAGTAAAGTAATGCTCAAAATTTTCCAAGCCAGGCTTCAGCAGTACATGAACCGTGAACTTTCAGATGTTCAAGCTGGTTTTAGAAAAGGCAGAGGAACCAGAGATCAAATTGCCAACATCTGCTGGATCATGGAAAAAGCAAGAGAGTTCCAGAGAAACATATATTTCTGCTTTATTGACCATGACAAAGCCTTTGACTGTGTGGATCACAATAAACTGTGGATAATTCTGAAAGAGATGTTAACACCAGACCACCTGACCTGCCTCCTGAGCAACCTATATGCAGGTCAGGAAGCAACAGTTAGAACTGGACATGGAACAACAGACTGGTTACAAATAGGAAAAGGAGTACATCAAGGCTGTATATTGACACCCTGCTCATTTAACTTATATACAGAGTACATCATGGGTAACGTTTGGCTGGAAGAAGCACAAGCTGCAGTCAAGATTGTTGGGAGAAATATCAGTAACCTCAGATATTCAGATGTATCACCCTTACGGCAGAAAGTGAAGAGGAACTAAAAAGCCTCTTGATGAAAGTGAAAGAGGCGAGTGAAAAAGTTGGCTTAACGCTCAACATTCAGAAAATGAAGATCATGGCATCTGGTCCCATCACTTTATGGGAAATAGATGGGGAAACAGTGGAAACAGTGTCAGACTTTCTTTTTTTGGGCTCCGAAATAACTGCAGATAATGATTACAGCCATGAAAGTAGAAGATGCTTACTCCTTGGAAGGAAATTTTTGACCAACGTTTATAGCATATTCAAAAGCAGAGACATTACTTTGCCAAAAAAGGTCCTTCTAGTCAAGGCTATGGTTTTTCCAGTAGTCATGTATGGATGTAAGAGTTGGACTGTGAAAAAAGCTGAGCACCGAAGAGTTGATGCTTTTGAAGTGTGGTGTTGGAGAAGACTCTTGAGAGTCCCTTAGATTTCAAGGAGATCCAACCAGTCCATTACAAAGGAGATCAGTCCTGGGTGTTCATTGGAAGGAGGGATTTTGAACCTGAAACTGCAATATTTTGGCCACCTCATGCGAAGTGTTGACTCATTGGAGAAGACCCTGATGCTGGGAGGGATTGGGGGCAGGAGGAGAAGGAGACAACAGAGGATGAGATGGCTGGATGGCATCACCGACTCAATGGATATGAGTTTGAGTGAACTGTGGGAGTTGGTGATGGACAGGGAGGCCTGGCGTGCTGTGATTCATGGGGTTGCAAAAAGTCAGACATGACTGAGCGACTGAACTGAACTAAATAGCAATTAACTTACAGTTGTTGTTGTTGTTGTTTTGATATTAATACAGTCCTTGTGTTTCTCCCTATCACTCACTGTGTTAATTTCTACATAATATCCACTGAATTGAATAATAAGACTCTATCATTTTTGTTTTAAGAGAAAAATATAATCTTGATGGCAAAAACTAACAAGTAAAGGACAACAAAAGAAAATTACAGAAGAATCTTACTAATGATCACAGAATTTTAAATTATACATAAAATATTAACACATTAAACCAATCAACTAATTAAAAAGTAAATACATAATGCTTATAGTAATTTTCTTAGGAAAATCCCATATTTTGACATTAGAACATTTTTATAAATATGTTACCATATCAAAATATTAAAGGAGTCAAAATGAGGGAAATTAGGTTGATAAATTCAACATTCACTCACTGAAAAACAAAAGTATTGATACTTTCCTTGTACTAATGTTTTCAGCGAGTTAACCAAACACAGGAAAAAATAAAAGGAATAACATTGGAAATAACATATCCAGAAAATGTTTAGAGATTGTATGATATGCACGTTGAAAATTCAAAATAATCTACAAATAAATTATATAATTATTATGAAATATTGTTAGAGTTGCCAAAATGCATTGAATCCTAATTGCAAAACAATAAACATTTTACAAATGACATTTTAAATAGTATGAAAAATAATCACACATCCAGATTAATTTTAAAATATATGTAAGGACTTTATAAAAATATGATATATCTTATATTGTAAAACATGAAGTAGATCTAAATAAACATAATAATGTAGCATGCTTATGATTTGGAAGACTTGAGGATGCAAACTTATCATTCTCTGCAAATAGATCTACAGTTCTAGAGCATTTCTACACTAAATCTATTCAAGAATAATTCTAAAGTTTGTTTTAAAGGTAAAGATAAAAAAGATCTTAAACATGCTGCAAGATAAAGAGTAACGTTTTAGGAGTTGCTGAACTTTATGTCAAAGCCTGTTAGTGAAGGGTAGTTTTGATTATAAAACAGCTAGAAGCATACAGAAAGTCTAGGAACAGAACTATAGATATACTGATATTTACTTTATGAATATTCTGGAACCATAGAGCAGTGTTAAAATGAGTGAATTTTTCAATAAGTACTTTTTTGGTAAATATATGCTAAGTCAAAATATAAAATCAGCTTATAGTCATACCCATAAAAATTTACTTTCAGTTTGAAATAAATTTAAAAATCAATGTAAAAAGATAAAATAGAAACTCAAATTGAAAATAGAGGAAGTAGAATATAAAATATAATACTGTATGAGATTTGTGATAATTTAGCACATAAAATATGAGAATATCTTTATTATTTTGGAGGTAAGAAGTGGATCTTAAGACATTAAAAGCAGTTAATGTAAAGAAACAGTTTGATAAACATTAATTCATTAAACATAAGGAAATGTGTGCACCTAAATACATCACCAACCGAGGGAATAGACACACCACAATCTAGGAGAAAATATTCATGATACATGTATCAAAGGACTTTTATTTAGAATGCATAATGAAATACATATTTCATAGTAAAATATTAAAAACCTAATAGAAAAATAGGTTAAAAAAAAAACCTAAATAGGCCCTTCACAAAGAAGTAAGACAAGTCAAATGACTAATAACTAAATTATAGGAATTTAACCACATTAGTAAAGTGGAATTGAATTCATAATCAAAATGAAGTACCCCTACTCATCCACCAACCTGAAAATATTAAAATGTCTGCTATGACAATATTAAATGTTGGCAAGAATAGACAATAATTAGAACCCACATGCAATATAATTGGAATTTAAACTAATCCATCTATTTTGGAAAATTGTTTGATGGTACCTAGCAAAAGATCAGAAACAAGCTCCCTTTGATCCAGAACATTCAGAGATGGGGCATACCTCACACAGTGAGTGCTCATGTGCAATGCAGCACATACTTGTGTAACAATGGTCATGCAGCACTTCCATTAAAGACAGAAAAGGTGAAATAACCAGGAGTGAAATTGCTGGCTCATATGGTAGTTCTATATTTAGCCTTTGTGTGTGTGTTTGTGTGCGTGTGTGTGCAAAACTCCATACTATTTTCCATACAGTATGCAACTAGCTATACCAATTTACATTCTCACCCACAATGTACAAGGTTTCTCTTTACTCTAATTCTCTCCAAAAATTGTTATTTGCAGACTTTATAGAGGAAAGGAGGAGGGGCAATTTAGGAGTATAAAGTATATAAAATACTCTGTATAAAATATATAAGCTATAATGATACCATTGTCTCACGCCGTAAGTTCTAGCTGTTATCCTTTGTATGCTGTGCCATGCTCAGTCACTTCAGTCATGTCCAACTCTTTGCGACCCTATGGACTGTAGCCCACCAGGCTTCTCTGCCCATGGGATTGGGTTGCCATGTACTCCTTCAGGGGATCTTCGCCACCCAGGAATCAAACTCATATCTCTGGCGTCGCCTGCATTGCAGGCAGGTTCTTTACCCACTGAGCCACTAAGTTTTAATAGTGTATAGTCTAAAAACATAATGAATCACTATATTGTGCACTAAAATTATTATAGCACTGTAAATCAATAATACTTCAATAGGGAAGAGGAAATAGGCAAAGTCCATTAGTATGAATAAACATTATCATATCAATATATTTGTTTTATGGAACATTCTTCAGCAATAAAAATGGAACTACTGTTACAATCACTTAAAAACTCTTTTAAAACAAAATGCTGAGCCAGATTAGCCAGACATAAGGGAATGTACTCTAAAATTTTATTAAAACAAATTTCAAAAGCAGCAGTTAAATTTTATACTCTCAATAACCTATTCTCCAGTTAGAAGACAAAGTTTTGAACACAGCAATGGAGTTTGCTCCTAGAGGTATCAGAGAGGCACAGTGACTAGAAAAATGCTTATAGAAATGCTGTCAAGAGCTGAAGATGTCTTTAAATTCTTGGAGAAAGTAACATACAGGATGATTATACAAAATTACTTGTCTACCTATTTATCACATTTCATAATTTGAGAGTGAGAAAAAGAGAAAGGAAAGGAAGAGAAAAAAGAAAGAAAGAAGACATGGAACAGAAATTATTTGCAAATTCTGAGGATTTTAGGATGTGGACAGCCTTTTGCTGTGCTGTGCTTAGTCACTCAGTCTTAACCGACTCTTTGCAACCCCATGGACTGTAGTCCACCAGGCTCCTCTGTCCATGTGGATTTTCCAGGCAAGAATACTGGAGTGCCTTGTCATGCCCTCCTCTAGAGGATCTTCCCTACCCAGGGAAAGAACCCAGGTCTCCCATATTGCAGGCAGGTTTTTTACCATCTGTGCCGCCAGGGAAGCCCATGGACAGCGTTAGATGATCATTATTTTTCCTATAACACTCTGAAAGTGAGACAGAAACATAATTTTATTTCTTTTTTCTTTTAAACTGAAGGGATATTTTAAAATCACATTGCAGTTTATATATAAAACTGCAATGTGATTATATATATATAATTTTCTCAAGAGATTGTATCCCATTGTGTCTCAGTCACTAAAGAATCAACATCCACTTCAGGAGACATGAGTTCCATCCCTGGCTTGGGAAGATCCCCTGGAAGAGAGCATGGCAACCCACTCCAGTATTCTTACCTGGAGATTCCCCATGGACAGAGAAGGGGTCACAAAGATCACACTAATCAGCGAATAAGCACACATTTGAAGAAAATGTAATATTCATCAACACACTGTATAAAGCACATTTAAGAAAGTGCTCTCCTCTATCTCTCTTCTCACTCAAAATTACATTGGGTTAGAAAACATTTTGGTGTTGACTAATTTTCTGATAGACTCCTTCACATCATTAGTTCTAAGGCTGTAGATAGGGGATTTAGCATGGGGATCACTACTGTGAAAAGCACAGTGGCTACTTTGATGAAGATCCATGAGCTTCTGGAGTTGGGTACACAGTAGAGAAGAAGGATGACCCCATGGAAAATGGTGATGGCAGTCAGGTGGGAGGCACATGTGGAGAAGGCTTTTTGGAATCCACCAGCTGAAGGCATCTTGATGATTGTGACAACTATGAAAATATAGGAGGCGAGAATAGTCAGGAGGCAACATACCTCATTGAGAGTAGAAATCATAAAACATGTCATCTGACTGAAATAAGAGTTAGAGCAAGAGGCAGAGATGATGGCAGAATACTCACAGACAAAGTGATGTATGACATTAGAACCACAGAAGGACAGCTCCAAAAGAGAACATGTGATTGTCAAGGAACACATTCCACCCCATGTGTAGGTTCCAGTGACCAGGAGGCTGCAGAGCTTAAGAGACACAGCAACTGTGTATAGCAGGGGGTTACAAACAGCCACAAACTGGTCATAGGCCATCACCGCTAGCATAAACACTTCTTTAATCACAAGTGTGCAACCAAAGAAGAATTGCATCATGCAGCCCACTTAAAAGATAGTCCTTGTGTCCACAACCAAGATCTCTAAGAGTTTGGGTGTGGTTATAGAAGAGTAACAAAAGTCAAGAAAGGAGAGATGGCTGAGAAAGAAATGCATGTGGGTATGAAGTTTGGGATTGATTCTGATGATCAAAATCATACCCAGGTTCCCCATCACAGAGACTGTATAGACAGCAAAGAAGACCAAGAATAGGGGCACCTGGAGTCAGAGAGGATGAAGGTGATTCCAGCACTCTGATTTATTTCATCCATCACTGTGCTTTCTGCCAGAGAAAACCAGAGTTCACCCTAAGCAAGCAGATATGACAGAAATAGAGGGTATTTTTTTTTTTTTTTCTGAGCCTGGAAAGGAGACTGGTTTGCAGTGGTGAAGTCTGAGATTTCCCAGGAATGCAAATAAGACACGTTTGGAGCCCAAATGGTATACCGTGTGTCTACAGGTGTGGAGAGTGGAAGTCAGTTTCTGATGGAGGGGCAAGGAAAGGATGGACTGGGAAGAACTGAGTGTCACGGTGACTCAGAAAATGTCCTTGTTTGAATTTTCCAAACTTCTCAGCTCTGTCTCCCTTTTCTCCACATGGATAATTCCTTTCTTTAGCTTCATTTAATTGAATTTGTTTATTACACTTGCAAATTTTTGTTTGTTCATGCCATTCTACCTGCTCAAGATGTCCTCTGTTTTTCTCTCACTTTTCTTTAGTGCTCTCCAATCAGAAAAAGGCTTCCTGCCAGGGACCAGCCCCGGCTGATCCAGGGTATTCGAAGGAGAGACAGCGTAGGCGAAGATCAGGAAACAATTGCTTAATTAAACGTTAATTAAGGATATAGAGTAATAGAATGAGGATAGCTCAGTGAGGAAATTTAGTGGAGAAAAGCGGCTGAAATAAGGATAGCTCAGTAGGAAAATTCAGTCAAGAAAAGAGGCTGAATAAAATTCCAAAGCAGGGAATTAATGTCACCTATGAAGGCCGCAGGCTTCCTCCCATTCTCCCGAAGGACAGGAGACACTAAGGCCTCCCCAGTCGGATCTTAGAAGCCCAGGCAAATTAAGTAGGCTTGACGAGCTTCCCCGCCTCAGAGGAAAAATTCAGCCAGAAGGTGAAAGAAAGAACGACATGGGGAGACCAAATTTCGGTGAACAAAAAGGAGTGTACTTTATTTTTCAAAGTAGTTTATACCTTAAGTTGTGCATAGAGGATAATGGGGGAAGGGGTGGAGTCATGCAAGGACAGCAGTTCCTGGTTCTAATCGAAGCCAGGCTTTCAAACTTATCATATGCAAAAGTTCAGGTGATTTACATCATCTTCTGGCCAGGAGGCCTGTTAACATTTTAAGAAACTTATTTTTCTCTAAAGGTGATTATTCCAAAGTCAGGCGATTATTCTAAAGTCAGGCACCAGCCTCCAAAAAGCATTGGATAGAGTTGCATTCCTATAGGGCAAAGGTGAGGTGAGCTCAATCAAGAAAAGAATTAACTCAAGCGTCCAAGGTTACAAACATTGAGGCTACTACTTACATTTCTATACACCCATTATATCAATCAATACACTGCCAAGGACACAGTAGGTAAGGGGTATGGAGACTTAGCAGCAAACATTGGCCCAATAAGTGAAAAACCCTTCACCAATACAATTTCTAATCAATCTTTTAACTACTCAAAAGAATCTGTGTTTAGACAATTTAGAACATCTCCTGCCTCTCACAGTTGGGAGGCTCTGAACAATCACATGTGGCTGGAAAAAACCTATTCAGGCAGGCTAGAGGACTTCCAAAGGAGTTTGTAGGTTGAAACACTGTCACACCCAGGAATTATTAACTGGATCTGTAAGCTAACTCTTTTTTTCAGAGAGGGGTAGTGGGGGACAGCCCCCCGTAAATCAGAGGTGTAGGTGAAAGCACAAAGCAGAAAGTAGGCAGACTCTGGTTTTGGGGGTAGATTGCTCGAGAATTTCCAGGGAGACTCCTGAGGCTCGATCCCGCCTTTGCGTATGCCGAGCCTCCTTCCTCATGACCTTTGTCATGGGCGGGGTTCCTCACGCTGGCTTCCGGCAGTGATAGAATTCCAGTTGAGCTATTCCAGATCCTGAAAGATGATGCTTTGGAAAGTGCTGCACTCAATATGCAATATGCAATATGCACCGAATATGCAATATGCCGGCTCCCGGCAGCTTCCCAGGTAGTGCGGTGGTAAAGAATCCTCCTGATAGTTCAGGTGATGCAAGGGACATGAGTTCAATCCCTGGGTCAGAAATATCCCCAGGGGAAAGAACTGGAAACCCACTCCAGTATCCTTGCTGGTGAAATCTGATGGACGGAAGAGTCTGGCAGACTACAGTCCATGGAGTCTCCAGTCACACAACTGAGATTCAGCACCCACCTCATCAGAGAAGCCTCCGGTTTATGTTCCCTTAATGATTTCACTAACTGGCCAATCCTTGGTAAAAGGTCACATATTGTATCTCCTAGAGAATATGAATGATGTCGTGTTAACAATCTAGACTCTTTAATCAAGTGAACTTGCCTTCAAATTTAACCTCAGTCACTTATTAATATGTCTCTCACAAGTTAAGCTCTCTGAAAGCTTACCTAGAGACTATAATTCTATTACAAGAATTTGTTTTTACTGAACAATTTGTATAAAATATAACTTAAATTAATGAATTATTTTTTAAAACGTTTAAGACTTTAATTTCACATGTAATAAATGCCCCCCCCCACCAAATCTAGTTTAGAATACTGAAGTGGATAGCTATTCCCTTCTCCAGGGAATCTTCCTAACCCAGGGATTGAACCCAGGTCTCCCATATTACAAGCAGATATTTTACCAGCTAAGTCACAAGGGAAGACCAGAAATACTTGAGTGGATAGCCTATCCCTTCTCCAGCAGATCTTCCTGACCCAGGAATCGAACTGGGGTCCCATGCATTGCAGGCAGATTCTTTACCAGCTGAGCTATCAGGGAAACCCAACTTTAATTATTTTCTAAAAATTTAAGACTTTAATTTCACATGTAATAAATGGCCCCCACCAAATTTAGTTTCCTCTCTTGTATTTCTAATGCTGTTGTTCATGTTTACTTTGAATTTGAAATATATGACCTCAAAATATTCTACAATGTAGCACTCCCTATAATTTTATGAAGTCTGAAATGGTGCAAATAGTGATTAAGAAGTAGAAAAAATGCATACATGGAGGAAATCTTTTTCTTACTTAATTATTTTCTAATGGTTCTTTCTTAGCTGCACATTTCCATTAATGTCTCAAGCCATCAAGGCATAAGCTTTGTTTTGTCCATTTTTCCCTGTCTTTGTCTGTATCTCTATGATTTCTTTTCCATCCAAGGTTAAAGCTGTGAAAAAATGTAATTAGGGCAAAATGAACATATTCTTCAAAATATACTCCCATCTCTATTGCTAGCTACCACCCATCTACTCAGCGGCCATCTTTATTTACCCTACCTACAGCCATCCTTCAGGACTAATTTTCATTCATTCTTAGTTTAAAATCATACTCAAATACTTACCCATATTCAAAATCATCTCCATACAAATTACCTTCAATCTGAACGCTTCTGTCTGGATTTCTGTGATGTCTCAAAGAACTAAACTATCAATGCAGTAGACATGAGACACGGGTTCTATCCCTAGGTTGGGAAAATCCCCTGGAGGAGTGTATGTATTCTTGCTTGGAGAATCCCATAGACAGAGGAGCCAGGCAGGCTATAGTCCATAGGTGTGTTTATAGAGTCAGAAAGGACTGAAGTGACTTAGCATGCACAGTATCACTGCATTGATAGCTACTTCTTTCACTTTACTCACTGCAGGAATTTTTATTTTTGTGCACAACACACACACATTTTGGTATATAAAAGCATTATGGCCTTTTATATCAAATACCAGGCAACATATTTTAGACTACTTTGGGGTTTAATTCAGAACTCAAATTTGCTGTATTGCTCCAACTTGCTTTCACCTGCATGATTTTAAACTCAAAAATATTAATGTGAAGTCTGATATATTTCTCTACAGTTTTATAGATTTATCTTTAATATTTCCCTATTTTTTATTTTTAATTGAAAACAAATACTACTATTTGAATGTCCACCAAAGACATCATTCAGCTATATAAGCAAAGTTCAAAACTAAATACATCCCATAAATATTAAAGATATAAGAAATAAGTTCAATATCTTATATTCTTACCCTTAAATGAATTAAATGAATACCATTTCATTGCAACTGGGGTTGCATAGGTGCTTCTCTGCCAAAATTATTGTTAATTTCAGAGTTTCCCACATCAGAATGAAAGCAAATCACTTAATTTAAACAACTCACCAGAAGCCATATTGTCTTTATAGATTGACTTACTGAAGACTTCTTTAATTTAAATAAGAATCTTGAAAAGTATTTAACAAAAATACTTACATTTAATTAAAATTGTTGTAGCTTGTAATAAGAGTATTGTAACCTCTTCTGAAGTATATTTCAGTAAAGTCATCAAGAAAATTACATTTTTTCTCATTAAAAAATAGAGACACTCCCAAGGGTAAGTGATACTTGTAAACTAAACTTAGGGATCATGCTGTATATTTACGTCTACCTGAGTGACTTTGCAGATTCACACCCCAGAGAATTTTGATTGGGGTGTTTTCCATGAGCTACAAACAAGACCATTTAAAGAAAATCCCGTACTCCTCATTTAAAGTATAATTTCTTTTAAATCATTAAATCATATAGGAAACTTGAGCATGTTTATCTTCTTATCTTAGATAAATAACACCAGCAATCAACCTGTTTATATTTATATTTATCATGGAAGACGTGAATTCCAAAATTCGGAAAGAGAAAATCACAATTACTGTCCAATAGACCAAGCATAGTGTTGTTCCTGTGTTATGTTTATTTCAGTATTTCCTCTAAGTTTTCTTATTTGGACATCTACATTTTCGTGAAAAAACACATTCAATATCACACTGAATAGAAATATGATATTATGGCATTTGCAGTTATTATTGTATCTCAATGTTTCCCTGTTTTATTAAAACTTGTTGAATATACATTTTTCAATAATGCAATTGATAAAACCTATCAATTATGTGGTATATTAATGGTCTATTTCATCATAATAAACTGCTGCAGATTCGATGGCTTGAAAAATACTCATTATTTCAGAATTTTGTATGCCCGAAGTTAGGCATAATACACCTGGTCCCTCTTTTCAAGTTATCAAAAGGCTGAAATCAAAGTGTCATCAAGTTTCTCATCTAGAAATTGGTTATCTTCCAAGCTCATTCATATTGTTGGAATTATGCACTTCCTTGAAGTTGTAGGAATAAGGTCTTGTTTCCTTGACATCTGTTTTGGGGTTATTCACAGTTCCTAGAATCCACTCCTTGGTATCCACTTTGTTTTATCCACTCAAGTCACTCTCACACTTCAAATCTCTCTTTCAACACACTCTTATAATTCATACATGTCTTTAAAGAGGGTTTCAAGCATTTTTAACAAGTCATCGGATTATATGAGACTCACCAATCAGGACAGTCTTCTTTTCTTGTGATCAACTGATTTAAACCAGTTATAATTTAAAATTATTTTCCAGCAGCTCCCAGATTAATGTTTAATTGAATGGCTAGTTGAAGATATGTGTACACCAAATGGTGGGGAGTTTTAAGGACTAGTTTTGACTTTTACTTGTCACTCATAATGTCAACATTTTTGTAATCTCTCTATTTATATCTCATTCTATTGAAAATAGCACCTACTTGCTTGAATATTTTACTTAAGAGAAGAAACTTGATGATATGTGATTCCATCTTAAGAGGATAAAAAAGCAAACATAGTTTTTAATCTCACAATAAATAGAAGAAGGAAAAGATGAGAATGGTGATCAAAAATAGAAAATGGCAGTGAAATAAAAATGAGGGATTGAGCAAAACTAAAATGCTGATGTTTAAAATCATACATAAAATCAATCATCTGTTAGATAAATTTATTAAAAATAACAGATAGTAACACAATTGCTACTCAATAAAAAAAATGGGACTTCATTACAGATGCTGTCAATGTGGAAAAAATAATTAGGGAGTATTATGTATAATTTTCTTCCAAAAATTTTGACTTCTTAGTTGATGTAGAAAAATCATTTGAACCATGCAAATGAACTCACCAAAGATGAAATACAAAATATGAATAGCTTCTATCTTCTTATGAAACTGAATTTTCAGTTAAAAATCTTCCCACAAGGAGAACCCCAGGTCCATACTATTAAATGGTAAATTATGTCAAGCATTTAAGTAATAAATAGCACAAAAGAAAAACATGCACGGATATTTGAATAAACAGAGCAATACAAGATATATGCAACACTTTTCTTCATCCCATTAATATAGCTCATACTCAAACTGGAGGCATTTGGGATTTGAATTCAGTCAGTCTGGCACCAGAATTTGTGATCTTAGTTAAAAACTTATGTCATTTGATTGCAACTGGGCCATAAAGATTCTTAAAGGATAAGCTTATGATCATGGGTTTTATAGTCTCATAATTGGGAAGGTTTTCATTGAAGGAAGGACTTAATTAGAATTTTGCTCCAGGAGGATGATTCAGACAGGAAGGGGAGGAGGGGCTAGAGGAGGAAATAAAACTGGAAATGTTATTTAAACTTGATGCTGTTACTTTCTTGCCTATAATTTGTGTGAAACATGTACTTAGGGTTAGGTTTATCTGTATGTGACAGCTCTCTAATTCCCAAAAATCCATGTACATAAGAATATCCCAAGAGGCTTGTTTAAAATGAACATTCCTGGGTTTTTCTGCCAAATATCCGTGAGTTCAACTGATTTCCCAGGTGATTCGGACAGAGGTTCTAAGAAACCAAAGATTTGATAGAAACCAAAGATTTGATATGATAGAAACCAAAGATTTCTGGATTTGATTTTCAGCTACAAATATCTAGAACCCAGCGCTGTGCAAGTACATGATAGAATTCTTTGGCCTGCTTCTTGACCTTCAGGAGCTCAGGATTTGGTTGAAGAGGCAAAGACAATTCAATCAGCAAAGTGCAAAACCTGAAAATGATTAATTAGTTTAGAATGTGTGAATCATAACTCTATAGTTTAAAACCTGATAGCTAAAATGCAGGTTACTGGCAACCATCAGCATATATATATATATATATATATATATATATATATATATATATTTGTCCCCAGTTAAAAAAAATGCATTTCTCAAGGAGGCAAAAATTGTAAATAAAGGCATGAAGTTTATTTTTAGAGACATAGCACAACAAGTGGGAGAGCAGGCAGAGAAACTGTTTAGTTAAGATCGAAGCAAGGCAGAGAGGCACACCAGGAAAGAAAGGGTGTGGGTGTCCCCTACAATGAGGAGGAGCCACCACCAATATTTCTGATCGTTTTCTGAGTTTTTGGACATCCCTGGTGTTTCATGGGTTTCCCTGGTGGTTCAGAGGTAAAGAATCCATCTTCCAGGCAGAGGACACATGTTTTATCCCTGGATCAGGTAGATCCTCTAGAGAAGGAAATGGCAATCCACTCCAGTATTCTTGCCTGGAGAATCCCGTGGATAGGAGAGCTTGGAAGGCTACTGTCCATGGGGTTGTAAAAGAGATATGACTTAGGAACTAACCAACAACCATCAACAAGAAAACCAGACAAAGATGTTGTAAAAAAAAAAAAAATCAAGATAACTAATGTGCTTCATTACAGAAATACTGAATAAAATATTAGAAAATAAAATGTCACAGTATATGATAGCAAAATAAATAATGACGGGGTGGGGAGGAACCAAAAAATTACCTGTATAGCAGCAAACAAGATATATAAGAAAATTCCTTCAATCTGATGAAGATCATCTACAAAAATACCTATAGCTAGAATTATGTTTACTGTAAAAACAGAAAAAAATCCTACATAAAGTAAAATAACTTGATTTTCTGCTAACCCTGTGTATAACAACAACCAAAAAAATAATGTCCTCAACCACTTTTACTCAACATCTTATTCTATATTTTTGTTGAATAAGGAAAGAAAATTATAATTACTGGAAAGTAGAAAGTAAAACTCTCTTTATTTGCCAGCTAGATTTTGTGTATAGAAAGTTCTAAGGAATCTGCAACCAAAATATGAAAAAAAAATGATGACAGAATGCGATAGTGTTGCATAAATGAATATGTATAAAAATATCAATTGCATCATTGTATTCTAATGGTGAGCAAATAGAAATGACTTTTTAAAGCCTTGCTGCTGCTGCTGTTGCTAAGTCTCTTCAGTCATGTCCAACTCTGTGCAACCCCATAGACGGCAGCCCACCAGGCTCAGCCATCCCTGGGATTCTCCAGGCAAGAACACCGGAGTGGGTTGCCATTTCCTTCTCCAGTGCATGAAAGTGAAAGGTGAAAGTGAAGTCGCTCAGTTGTGTCTGACTCTTAGTGACCCATGGACTGCAGCCTACCAGGTTCCTCCATCCATGTGATTTTCCAAGCAAGAGTACTGGAGTGGGGTGCCATTGCCTTCTCCATGACCCAGGAATCCCACTGCTGGGCATACACACCGAGGAAAACAGAACTGAAAGAGACACGTGTACCCCAGTGTTCATCACAGTACTGTCTATAATAGCCAGGATATGGAAGCAACCTAGATGTCCATCAGCATATGAATGGATAAGAAAGCTGTGGTACATATACACAATGGAGTATTACTCAGCCATTAAAAAGGTTACATTTAAATCAGTTCTAATGAGGTGGATGAAACTGGAGCCTATTATACAGAGTGAAGTAAGCCAGAAAGAAAAACACCAATACAGTATACTAACACATATATATGGAATTTAGAAAGATGGTAATGATAACCCTGTATGCAAGACAGCAAAAGAGACACAGATGTATAGAACAGTCTTTTGGACTCTGTGGGAGAGAGAGAGGGTGGGATGATTTGGGAGAATGGCATTGAAACATGTTTAATATCATATAAGAAATGAATCGCCAGTCCAGGTTTGATGCATGATATTGGATGCTTTGGGCTGATGCACTGAGATGACCCAGAGGGATGGTACGGGAAGGGAGGTGGGAGCGGGGTTCAGGATGGGGAACACGTGTATATCCGTGGTGGATTCATGTTGATGTATGGAAAAACCAGTACAATATTGTAAAGTAATTAGCCTCCAATTAAAATAAATTAATATTAAAAATAAAGTATAATTTGCAAGACTCATTCATGCACGCATGTATATGTGTGTGTGTTAGTCTCTCGGTCATGTCCAACTCTTTGTGACCCCATGGGCTGTAGCCCACCAGGCTCCTCTGTCCATGGAATTCTCCAGTCAAGAATACTGAAGTTGGTTTCCATTTCCTTCTCCAGGGCATCTTCCCAACCCAGGGATCGAATGCAGGTCTCCTGCAAGCATAAGGATTATCAATAAACTGTTGATAGCTAAGCTGTAATCCCTGAATACCTTAATTACACCAAAGGCAAGCAATTTCTAGTATTCATGGTCAGCAGGCCATATTTTACACAATGATAACCTATTTCTGACATTCTATACTCTAACAAGAAAGTGAAAGTGTTAATCACACAGTCATATCTGATTCTTTGGGACCCCATGGACTGTAGTCCACCAGGCTCCTCTGTCCATGGAATTCTCCAGGCAAGACAGCTGGAATGGCTGACCATTCCCTTCTCCAGGGAGTCTTCCCAATCTAGGGACTGAACCCAGGTCTCCTGCATTGCAGGTGGATTCTTTACCATTTGAGCCACCAGAGGAGCCCACACTCTTATCAGGAAGAGGTTAATTTCTATTCAACACATGTACACTAGAAATATTTGTCACAGCCATCTAGAAGTATGAACTTTTCAATTAAAACTCTAGGGGATTGCCTTTGGATTTGTACATTCTTGGGGAGATGTGTATATATATATATATATAGTATTACAGCCAAAGTATTTTTAAATTAATCACAGTAAATTCAGTAGTTAATATGCTGCTGCTGCTAAGTCGCTTCAGTCGTGTCCGACTCTGTGCGACCCCATAGACAGCAGCCCACCAGGCTTCCCATCCCTGGGATTCTCCAGGCAAGAACACTGGAGTGGGTTGCCATAAAGTTTCTTATAGCTAATAACAATTTTATTAAATGTGAGTTGAGAAAAGTCATCCATTCAGAATGGAATGAGTTTTGCATTTAACCAAATTATTTTTCTAAAACTGTAAATTGCAAGAATGATATATTTTCCCTTTTGCTTTAATATGTTGATTTGTGGTTATTTGTTCATGATTGTTAAACCACTTTTCAGTTTCTGGAATAAAATGCAGTGTGTTAATATTCTGTCTTGAATATTCATTATGTAACCTCATGAGGAAGATTGATCTATAAATTTATTTCTTATAATAGCTTTGTTTGAATTGATTTTTAAAAACTCAGTGAATATAATACATTATTAAGTATCCTCTCAATCTATTCTCTAGAAAGATTTGTACATGATATGATTGGCAATATTTCTTAAATCTATGGAGAAATTCACCAACATAATAAACAGGGCATAGGATTTCTTTGTTAAGAAGTTTTTAAAAACAAATTCCATTACTTTGTGCTTCCCCAGTGACTCAGTGGTAAAGAATCCACCTGCAATACAGAAGGCACAGGAGATGGGGGTTCAATCCTGGATCAGGGATATCTCTTGGAAAAGGGCATGACCACCCACTCCAGTATTCTTGCCAGGAAAATCCCATGGACAGAGAAACCTGGCAGGCTAAATTCCATGGGATCACAAAGAGTCAGACATGACCGAGCACACACAGACATCCATTACTTTAATAGATAAGACTTTACCTAGATATTCTATTTTTATTGTATAAGATTGAATGCTATGTTTTTTTCAAGGAAGGTGTTTATTTCACTAAGATTTGTAATTTCTTAATAATATTGTTCACAATATATTCTTATCTGCCATGCCTGTAGAATTTTACCTATGCCCATTTTCCCCCCTAATCAGTAAAGAAAGAGATAAAGTTTGGATTATTTTTAACTCAGTATGTCAAACTCAATATACAACATGCCTTTGTTGTCTCTCTTTCCCCTCAGAAACCAAATCAATCATAGTAATGATAATGAGAAATAAATCAAATGGCAAGGTCATATCAATAAAAACAATGGTGGGATTTCCCTGGTGGTACAGGGGTTACCTTTGCTTCCACTGCAGTGAGCACAGGCTTTATTCCTGGTTGGGAAGCTAAGATCTCATATGCTGTGCAGCACAGCCAAAAGTAAAAATAAATAAATTAAAACAATGGTAAAATAAAATCCAGCTAATATGATCTTATCATTATGAAGGAGTATAGATGAATGAAGCAGAGAGGGCATGGCTACAGTCAAGCATGCTTTAACATGCAGAGCTAAAGAACAATGACATAAATTTTAGAGCCCCTAAGAGTCTCAGGGTTTAAAAGAATGAACAAAATAAATACTGAAGTCTGTATGAAGACAAAACAGTCAAGGATAAACAGGATCCATTTACAGGGAAGAAAAGATGTCAGAAGTTGCTCTAATGAATAGTGAGATTACTTCAAAGTTATCATAAAGAATATGTGGTAATGGCAGGTACTTCAAAGGAATATAAGAAAGATGTATTAAACTGAATGAGCCCTAAGGCACCACCAGGCCTGCTCACAGAACAAAGGGCTGAACAGAACCAGCCGGCTGTAGACAATCCCCCTCTGGTGACAGGCAGCCAGAGCCAGAAGGGGGCAATCTAAGCCCCAGAGAGATATTATCTACCAAACTGCAAGCAGGCTTCTTTGCTAACTAAGACTTTTTGGGGTTCTGGACAGTCATCATCCACCTGAGAAGGTGCGCCAGTCGTACACCCAGAAAACCGAGCAGCAGGGATGGGAGAGGCGATCAGTCGCAATGACCATGCTCGCCAAACACCTCATCACCTGAGCTGCTTGGACCTGGGAAGGGCACAAAACTCAGGCCCAAAGGAGTCTGCGCCTCTGAGGACTACCCGAGAGGCTTAGACCCGGGCAGTGCATGCAGCCCAGGGCCAGCCTCGGACAGCTACCCGTGAAGCAACCTAGAGCCTGAGCTGTGTGGGCAGGGAGGGTGCACGCGCCATGAGCGGGGGCAGGCCCAGTGTGGCTGAGATACTGCGAACACATGCCAGTGTTATTTGTTTGCAGCATCCCTCCCTTCCCACAGTGTGACTGAACAAGTGAGCCTAAGAAAAAGTGTCCACCACCACCCGCCTTGTGTCAGGGCGGAAATCAGACACTGAAGAGACCAGCAAACAGAAGAAGCTAAAACCGAGGGAACCACCTTGGAAGTGACAGGCACAATAGATTAAAACCCTGTCATTAGTACTGACTACATAGAAAGGGGCCTATAGATTTTGAGAAATATAAGCTGGACCAAGGAACTATCTGAAAATGAACTGACCCCACACTGCCCACAACACCACCATAGAAAGTCCTAGATATAATTTTACTATTTTACAATCATTCTTTTCATTTTTATTCACTTTTTAAAAATTTTAAGTCCTCTGTTACTCCTTTAATTTTCATTTTTATAACCTACTATTACTTTTCCAAAAAAAGACTATTTTTTAGAGCAAACTTCATATATATATATATATTTAAAAATAATTTTGGTGACTTTGTTGTTGTTTTTTTTTTTTCTTTTCTTTAATATTGTATTTTTGAAAATCAACCTCTACTCTAGAATTTTAATCTTTGCTTTTAGGTTTTTGTTATCAATTTTGTATCTTTAAGAACCCAATCTTCAGTACCCATTTTTACTCTGGAGTGAGAATACTGGCTTGACTGCACTCTCCCCCTTTGGACTCTCCTTTTTCTCCACCAGGTCGCCTCTGTCTCCTCCCTCCCCCTTCTCTTCTCTACCCAACTCTCTGAATCTCTGTGTGTTCCAGATGGCGGAGAACACTTAGGGAACTGATTACTGGCTGAATCTATCTCTCTCCTTTTCATTCCCCCCTTTTATCCTCCTGGCCACCTCCGTCTCCTTCCTCCCTATTCTCTTCTCTGTATAACTCCATGAACATCTCTGAGTGGTCCAGACTGTGGAGTGCACATAAGGAAGTGATTACTGGCTAGCTTGCCCTCTCCTCTTTTGATTCCACCTCATCTCATTTGGGTCACCTCTAACTCCCTCCTCATTCTTCTCTCCTTGTAACTCTGTGAACCTCTCTGGGTGTCCCTCACTGTGGAGAAACTTTTCATCTTTAACCTAGATGTTTTATCAACAGTGCTGTATAGAAGGAGAAGTCTTGAGACTACTGTAAAAATAAGACTGAAAACCAGAAACAGGAGGCTTAAGTCCAAATCTTGAGAACATCAGAAAACTCCTGACTCCATGGAACATTAATCCATAGGAGCTATTCAAATGCCTCCATACCTACACTAAAACCAAACACCACCCAAGGGCTGACAAATTCCAGAGTAAGGCATACCATGCAAATTCTCCAGCAACACAGGAACACAGCCCTGAGCTTCAATATACAGGCTGCCCAAAGTTACTGTAAAACCACTGACATCTCATAACTTGTTACTAGACACTTCATTGCACTCCAGAGAGAAGAAATCTGGCTCCATCCACCAGAACACGGACACAAGCTTCCCTAACCAAGAAACCTTGACAAGCCACCGATACAACCCCACCCACAATGAGGACACTCCATAATAAAGAGAACTCCACAAACTGCCAGAATACAGAAAGGCCATCGCAATATAAACAAGATGGAGAGACAGAGGAATACCCAGCAGGTAAAGGAACAGGATAAATGCCCACCAAACCAAACAAAAGAGGAAGAGATAGGGAATCTACCTGATAAAGCATTCTGAATAATAATACTGAAAATGATCCAAAATCTTTAAATAAAAATAGAATCACAGATAAATAGCCTGGAGACAAGGATTGAGAAAATGCAAGAAAGTTTTAACAAGGATTTAGAAGAAATAAAAAAGAGTCAATATATAATGAATAATGCAATGCCGCTAAGCTGCTAAGTCACTTTAGTCATGTCCGACTCTGTGCGACCCCATAGACGAAAGCCCACCAGGCTCCCCCGTCCCTGGGATTCTCCAGGCAAGAACACTGGATTGGGTTGCTATTTCCTTCTCCAATTCATGAAAGTGAAAAGTGAAAGTGAAGTCGCTCAGTTGTGTCTGACCCTCAGTGACCCCATGGACTGCAGCCAATAAATAATATCAAAAACACTCTGGAGGCAACAAATAGTACAATAAAGGAGGCAGAAGATAGGATTAGTGAATTAGAAGATAGAATGGTAGAAATAAATGTATCAGAGAGGAAAAAAGGAATATGAATTAAAAGAAAGGAGGACAATCTCAGAGACCTCCAGGACAATATTAAATGCTCCAAGGTTCAAATCATAGGAGTCCCAGAAGAAGAAGAAGAAGAAGAAGAAAAAAAGACCATGAGAAAATACTTGAGGAGATAATATTTGAAAACTTCCCTGAAATGGGGAAGGAAATAATCACCCAAGTCCAAGAAATCCAGAGAGTCCCAAACAGGAAAAACCCAAGGCAAAACACCCCAAGGCACATATTAATCAAATTAACAAAAACCAAACACAAAGAACAAATATTAAAAGCAGCAAGGGAAAAACAACAAATAATACACAAGGGGATTCCCATAAGGATAACAGCTGATCTTTCAATAGAAACTCTTCAGGCCAGGAGGGAATGGCAAGACATACTTAAAGTGATGAAAGAAAATAACCTACAGCCCAGATTACTGTACCCAGCAAGGATCTCATTCAAATATGAAGGAGAAATCAAAAGCTTTACAGACAAGCAAAAGCTGAGAGAATTCAGCACCACCAAACCAGCTCTGCAACAAATGCTAAAGGATATTCTCTAGACAGGAAACACAAAAAGGGTGTATAAACTCGAACCCAAAACAATGAAGTAAATGACAACAGGATCATATTTATCAATAATTATCTTAAACATAAATGGGTTGAATGCCCCCAACCAAAAGACAAAGACTGGCTGAATGGACACAAAAACAAGACCCCTATATATGTTGTCTACAAGACACCCACCTAAAAACAGGGGACACATACAGACTGAAAGTGAAGGGCTTGAAAAAGATATTTCATGCAAATAGTGATCAAAAGAAAGCAAGAGTAGCAATATTCATATCAGAAAATAGACTTTACAACAAAGGCGGTGAAAAGACACAAAGAAGGATACTACATAATGATCAAAGGATTAATCCAGAAGAAGATATAACAGTTGTAAGTACATATGCACCCAACATAGGAGCACTGCAATATGTAAGACAAGTGTTAACAAGAATGAAAGGGGAAATTAACAATAACACAATAATAGTGGGAGACATTAATACCCCACTCACACCTATGGATAGATCAACAAAACTGAAAATTAACAAAGAAACACAAGCTTTAAATGATACAATAGACCAGTTAGACCTAATTGATATCTATAGGACATTTCACCCCCCGAAAAATGAATTTCACC
This sequence comes from Bos taurus, assembly GCF_002263795.3. Taxonomy (NCBI): domain Eukaryota; kingdom Metazoa; phylum Chordata; class Mammalia; order Artiodactyla; family Bovidae; genus Bos; species Bos taurus. The sequence goes on along the minus strand of NC_037342.1, from coordinate 84,765,715 downwards.
TTTTTCTCAAGCGCACATGGAACCTTCTCCAGGATAGATCACATCCTGGGCCATAAATCTAGCCTTGGTAAATTAAAAAAAATAGAAATCATTCCAAGCATCTTTTCTGACCACAATGCAGTAAGATTAGATCTCAATTACAGGAGAAAAACTATTAAAAATTCAAGCATGTGGAGGCTGAACAACACGCTGCTGAATAACCAACAAATAACAGAAGAAATCAAAAAAGAAATCAAAATATGCATAGAAACGAATGAAAATAAAAACACAACGCAAAGCCTATGGGACACTGTAAAAGCAGTGCTCAGGGGAAAGTTCATAGCAATACAGGCATACCTCAAGAAATAAGAAAAAAGCCACATAAATAACCTAACTCTACACCTAAAGCAACTAGAAAAGGAAGAAATGAAGAACCCCAGGGTTAGTAAAAGGAAAGAAATCTTAAAAATTAGGGCAGAAATAAACGCAAAAGAAACAAAAGAGACCATAGCAAAAATCAACAAAGCCAAAAGCTGGTTCTTTGAAATGATAAATAAAATCGACAAACCATTAGTCAGACTCACCAAGAAACAAAAGGAGAAAAATCAAATCAATAAAATTAGAAATGAAAATGCAGAGATCACAACAGACAACACACAAATACAAAGGATCATAAAAGACTACTATCAGCAATTATATGCCAATAAAATGGACAACGTGGAAGAAATGGACAAATTCTTTAAAAAGTACAATTTTCCAAAATTGAACCAGGAAGAAATAGAAAATCTTAAGAGACCCATCACAAGCACGGAAATTGAAACTTAATCAGAAATCTTCCAGCAAACAAAAGCCCAGGTCCAGAAAGCTTCAGAGCTGAATTCTACCAAAAATTTAGAGAAAAGCTAACACCTATCCTACTCAAACTCTTCCATAAAATTGCAGAGGAAGGTAAACTGGCAAATTCATTCTATGAGGCCACCATCACCCTTATACCAAAACCTGACAAAGATGCCACAAAAAAAGAGAACTAGAGGCCAATATCACTGATGAACATAGATGCAAAAATACTTAACAAAATTCTAGCAAACAGAATCCAACAACACTTTAAAAAGATCATACACCATGACCAAGTGGGCTTTATCCCAGGGATGCAAGGATTCTTCAATATCCGCAAATCAATCAATGTAACACACCACATTAACAAATTGAAAAATAAAAGCCATATGATCATCTCAATAAATGCAGAGAAAGCCTTTGACAAAATTCAACATCCATTTATGATAAAAACTCTCCAGAAAGCAGAAATAGAAGGAACATACCTCAACATAATAAAAGCTATATATGACAAATCCTCAGCAAACATTATCCTCAATGGTGAAAAATTAAAAGCATTTCCCCTAAAGTCAGGAACAAGACAAGGGTGCCCACTTTCACCACTACTATTCAACATAGTTTTGGAAGTTTTAGCCACAGCAATCAAAGCAGAAAAAGAAAAAAAAGGAATGCAAATTGGAAAAGAAGTAAAACTCTCACTTTTTGCAGATGACATGATCCTCTCCATAGAAAACCCTAAAGATGGGGGAGGAGCTAAGATGGCCAAGGAGTAGGACGGGGAGAACACTTTCTCCCCTACAAATTCTTCAAAAGAACATTTAAACGCAGAGTAAATTCCACAAAACAACTTCTGAATGCCAGCAGAGGACATCAGGCACCCAGAAAAGCAACCCAAGTCTCGAAAGGAGGTAGGGAAAAATATAAAAGGCAAAAAAAAAAAAAAGGGACAAAAGAGGGAGGGATGGAGTTCCGTCCTGGGAAGGGAGTCTTAAAAAGAGAGAAGTTTCCAAACACCAGGAAACCTTCTCACTGCCGAATCTGTGCCGAGCCTTGGAAGCACAGAGGGCAACATAACAGGGAGGAAAAATAAATAATTAAAACCCGCACATTGCGAGCCCTATGGTAACTCCCCCAGCGGAGAAGTAGCACAGACGCCTGCATACTCCACTAGCAAGCCGGGGCTGGGCAGGGAGGCGTGGCGCGGGCTGCATCGCAAGAATCTGGCCTGAATACCCCGAGCACTATCTGAGCGAAATAATTTTGGGCTAGCAAACCAGACTGTGGGATATCTACCACGTGAAAAGCCAGCCCTAACCTATGACGCCGCCTGGCCCGTGCACAGAATAAAGAACTGAACAGAGATAGCCGGCGGCAGACCATCCCCCTCAGGTGATAGGCAGCCAGATCCGAAAGGGGACAATCGCAGCCCCAGAGAGACATTATCTATAAAACTGTAAGCAGGCTTCTTTGCTAACTAAAACTTCTTGGGGGGTCTGGACGGTCAACATCTGCCTGAGAAGGTGTGCTGGTGCACAACTAGATAACCGAGCGGCGGGGAGGCGATAAGTCGCAGCAATCACGCGCACAAAGCACCTCATCACCTGAGCTGCTCGGACCTGGCAAGGGCACAAAATGCAGGCCCAACCGAGAGTCTGCGCCTCTGAGGACTACCCGAGTGCCTGAACCTGAGCGGCTTGGACCTGGGAAGTACAGGCAGCCCAGGGCCGGCCGCGGATGGTTCGCGGCAGAGCAACCTAGAGCCTGAGCAGTGTAGGCAGAGAGGCTACACGCGCTGTGAACGGGGCGGGGCAGACCCAGTGTGGCTGAGGCACTGCGAGCACACACCAATGTTATTTGTTTGCAGCATCCCTCCCTACCTCCCCTCAGTGCAACTGAACAAGTGAGCCTATTAAAAAAAAAAAAAAAATTAAGTCCTCTATTATTCCTTTAATTTCCACTTTTATATCCAATTACTTTGCAAAAAAAAAAGACCCTATTTTTTTTAAAGCAAACTTCATATATATATATATATATATATATATATATATATATATATATTTAAATAATTTTTTGACCTTTTTTTTCTTTTTGCTTCTTTTCTTTAACATTGTATTTTTGAAATTCCAAACTCTACTCTAGATTTTTAATTTTAGCTTTTTAGTATTTGTTATCAATTTTGTACCTATAGTTTTTTTTTTTGTTTTGTTTTATTTTTATATAATTTCTGTGACTGTTTTTTCTTTTTTCTTTTTCTCTGTTTCTTTCTCTTCTTCTTTTAAATAACATTGTATATCTGAAATTCCAAACTCCATTTTAGATTTTTAATTTATGCTTTTTGGTATTTGTTATCAATTTTGTACCTGTATTTTTTTTATATATAATTTATGCGACCTTGTTTGTTCTTGTTTGTTTGTTTTTTTTTTCTCTCTCTTTCTTTTTCTTCTTCTTTTTTTAACATTGTATTTTTGAAATTCTAAACTCTACTCTAGATTTTTAACTTTTGCTTTTTGGTATTAGTTATCAATTTTGTGTATATTTTCTGTATATTTTTTGCGACCTTTTTTTTTTTTTCCTTCTTCTTTTCTTTAACATCATATTTTTGAAATTCCAAACTCTACTCTAGATTTTAAATTTTTGCTTTTACGTATTTGTTACCAATTTTGTACCTTTAAGAACCCAATCTTCAGTACCCATTTTTCACTAGGGAGCGAGATTACTGGCTTAACTGCTCTCTCTCCCTTTGGACTCTCCTTTTTCTCCACTAGGTCGCCTGTGTCTCTTCCCTAACCCCTCTCTACTCTACCCAACTCTGTGAATTTCTGTGTGTTCCAGATGGTGGAGAACACTTAGGGAACTGATTACTGTCTGGATCTGTCTCCCTCCTTTTCATTCCACCCATTTATCCTCCTGGCCACCTCTGCCACCTTCTTCCTTCTTCTCTTCTCTGTATAACTCTGTGAAAAACTCTGAGCGGTCCAGTTGTGGAGTGCACATAAGGAAGAGATTACTGAATAGCCCACTCTCTCCTCTATTGATTCCACCTCATCTCATTTGGGTCACCTCTAACTCCCTCCTTACTCTTCTCTTCTCCATATAATGCTGTAAACCTCTCTGGGCGAAACAAGTTTCAGGGCAAGACATACCAAGCAAATTCTCCAGCAGCAAGGAACACAGCCCTGAGCTCCAAGATACAGGCAGCCCAAAGTCACCCCAAAACCATAGACATCCCATAATTCATTACTAGACATTTCATTGCACTCCAGAGAGAAGAAATACAGCTCCACTCACCAGAACACCAACACAAGCTTCCCTAACCAAGAAACCTTGACAAGCCACCTGTACAAACCCACACAGAGCGAGGAAACGCCACAATAAAGAGAACTCCACAGACTGCCAGAAGACAGAAAGGACACCCCAAACTCAGCAATTTAAACAAGATGAAGAGACAGAGGAATACCCAGCAGATAAAGGAACAGGATAAATGCCCACCAAACCAAACAAAAGAGGAAGAGATAGGGAATCTACCTGATAAAGAATTCCAAATAATGATAGTGAAATTGATCCAAAATCTTGAAATCAAAATGGAATCACAGGTAAATAGCTTGGAGACAAAGATTGAGAAGATGCAAGAAAGGTTTAACAAGGACCTAGAAGAAATAAAAGAGAGTCAATATAAAATGAATAATGCAATAAATGAAATTAAAAACACTCTGGAGGCAACAAATAGTAGAATAACAGAGGCAGAAGATAGGATTAGTGAATTAGAAGATAGAATGGTAGAAATAAATGAATCAGAGAAGATAAAAGAAAAACGAATTAAAATAAATGATGACAATCTCAGAGACCTCCAGGACAATATTAAACGCTACAACATTCAAATCATAGGGGTCCCAGAAGAAGAAGAAAAAAAGAAAGACCATGAGAAAATACTTGAGGAGATAATAGTTGAAAACTTCCCTAAAATGGGGAAGGAAATAATCACCCAAGTCCAAGAAACCCAGAGACTCCCAAACAGGATAAACCCAAGGTGAAACACTCCAAGACACATATTAATCAAATTAACAAAGATCAAACACAAAGAACAAATATTAAAAGCAGCAAGGGAAAAACAACAAATAACACACAAGGGAATTCCCATAAGGATAACAGCTGATCTTTCAATAGAAACTCTTCAAGCCAGGAGGGAATGGCAAGACATACTTAAAGTGATGAAAGAAAATAACCTACAGCCCAGATTATTGTACCCAGCAAGGATCTCATTCAAATATGAAGGAGAAATCAAAAGCTTCTCAGACAAGCAAAAGCCGAGAGAATTCAGCACCACCAAACCAGCTCTCCAACAAATACTAAAGGATATTCTCTAGACAGGAAACACAAAAACAGTGTATAAACTCGAACCCAAAACAATAAAGTAAATGGCAACAGGATCATACTTAACAGTAATTACCTTAAACGTAAATGGGTTGAATGCCCCAACCAAAAGACAAAGACTGGCTGAATGGATACAAAAACAAGACCCCTATATATGTTGTCTACGAGAGACCCACCTCAAAACAGGGGACACATACTGACTGAAAGTGAAGGGCTGGAAAAAGATTTTCCATGGAAATAGGGACCAAAAGAAAGCAGGAGTAGCAATACTTATATCAGAGAAAATAGACTTTAAAACAAAGGCTGTGAAAAGAGACAAAGATGGTCACTACATAATGACCAAAGGATCAATCCAAGAAGAAGATATAACAATTATAAATATATATGCACCCAACACCGGAGCGCCACAATATGTAAGACAAATGCTAACAAGTATGAAAGGAGAAATTAACAGTAACACAATAATAGTGGGAGACTTTAATACCCCACTCACACCTATGGATAGATCAACTAAACAGAAAATTAACAAGGGAACACAAACGTTAAACAATACAATAGACCGGTTAGACCTAATTGATATCTATAGGACATTTCATCCCAAAACAATGAATTTCACCTTTTTCTCAAGCGTACATAGAACCTTCTCCAGGATAGATCACATCCTGGGCCATACATCTAGCCTTGGTAACTTCAAAAAAATAGAAATCATTCCAAGCATCTTTTCTGACCAAAATGCAGTAAGATTAGATCTCAATTACAGGAGAAAACCTATTAAAAATTCCAACATTTGGAGGATGAACAACACCCTGCTGAATAACCAACAAATAACAGAAGAAATCAAAAAAGAAATCAAAGTTTGCATAGAAACTAATGAAAATGAAAACACAACAACTCAAAACCTGTGGGACACTTTAAAAGCAGCCCTAAGGGGAAAGTTCATAGCAATACAGGCATACCTCAAGAAACAAGAAAAAAGTCAAATAAATAACCTAACCCTACACCTAAAGCAACTAGAAAAGGAAGAAATGAAGAACCCCAGGGTTAGTAAAAGGAAAGAAATCTTAAAATTTAGGGCAGAAATAAATGCAAAGGAAAAAAGGAGACCATAGCAAAAGTCAACAAAGCCAAAAGCTGGTTCTTTGAAAGGATAAATAAAATTGACAAACCATTAGCCAGACTCGTCAAGAAACAAAGGGAGAAAAATCAAGTCAATAAAATTAGAAATGAAAATGTAGAGATCACAACAGACAACACAGAAATACAAAGGATCATAAGAGACTACTATCAACAATTATATGCCAATAAAATGGACAACGTGGAAGAAATGGACAAATTCTTAGAAAAGTACAACTGTCCAAAACTGGACCAGGAAGAAATAGAAAATCTTAAGAGACCCATCACAAGCACAGAAATTGAAATTGTAATGAAAAATATTCCAGCAAAAAAAAGCCCAGGTCCAGATGGCTTCACAGTGGAATTCTACCAAAAAATTTAGAGAAGAGCTAACACCTATCCTGCTCAAACTCTTCCAGAAAATTGCAGAGGAAGGTAAACTTCCAAACTCATTCTATGAGGCCACCATCACCCTAATACCAAAACCTGACAAAGATCCCACAAAAAAAGAAAACTACAGGCCAATATCACTGATGAACATAGATGCAAAAATCCATAACAAAATTCTAGCAATCAGAATTCAACAACACATTAAAAAGATCATACACCATGACCAAGTGGGCTTTATCCCAGGAATGCAAGGATTCTTCAATATCTGCAAATTAATGTTATACACCACATTAACAAATTGAAAAACAAAAACCATTATCTCATATGATTATCTCAATAGATGCAGAGAAAGCCTTTGACAAAATTCAACATCCATTTATGATAAGAACTCTCCAGAAAGCAGGAATAGAAGGAACATACCTCAACATAATAAAAGCTATATATGACAAACCCACAGCAAACATTATCCTCAATGGTGAAAAATTGAAAGCATTTCCTCTAAAGTCAGGAACAAGACAAGGGTGCCCACTTTCACCATTACTATTCAACATAGTTTTGGAAGTTTTGGCTACAGCAATCAGAGCAGAAAAAGAAATAAAAGGAATCCAAATTGGAAAAGAAGAAGTAAAACTCTCACTGTTTGCCGATGACATGATCCTTTATATAGAAAACCCTAAAGACTCCACCAGAAAATTACTAGAACCAACCAATGATTATAGTAAAGTTGCAGGATATAAAATCAACACACAGAAATCCCTTGCATTCCTATGCACTAATAATGAGAAAACTGAAAGAGAAATTAAGGAAACAATCCCATTCACCATTGCAACGAAAAGAATAAAATACTTAGGAATATATCTACCTAAAGAAACTAAAGGCCTATATATAGAAAACTATAAAACACTGGTGAAAGAAATCAAAGAGGACACTAATAGATGGAGAAATGTACCATGTTCATGGATCGGAAGTATCAATATAGTGAAAATGAGTATACAACCCAAAGCAATTTATAGATTCAATGCAATCCCTATCAAGCTACCAACGGTATTCTTCACAGAGCTAGAACAAATAATTTCACAATTTGTATGGAAAAACAAAAAACCTCGAATAGCCAAAGCAATCTTGAGAAAGAAGAAGGGAACTGGAGGAATTAACCTACCTGACTTCAGGCTCTATTACAAAGCCACAGTTATCAAGACAGTATGGTACTGGCACAAAGACAGAAATATTGATCAAAGGAACAAAAGAGAAAGCCCAGAGATAAATCCACGCACCTATGGACACCTTATCTTTGACAAAGGAGGCAAGAATATACAATGGATTAAAGACAATCTCTTTAACAAGTCGTGCTGGGAAAACTGGTCAACCACTTGTAAAAGAATGAAACTAGAACACTTTCTAACACCATACACAAAAATAAATTCAAAATGGATTAAAGATCTCAAAGTAAGACCAGAAACTATAAAACTCCTAGAGGAGAACATAGGCAAAACACTCTCCGACATACATCACAGCAGGATCCTCTATGACCCACCTCCCAGAATATTGGAAATAAAAGCAAAAATAAACAAATGGGACCTAATTAAACTTAAAAGCTTCTGCACAACAAAGGAAACTATTAGCAATGTGAAAAGGCAGCCTTCAGAATGAGAGAAAATAATAGCAAATGAAGCAACGGACAAACAACTAATCTCCAAAATATACAAGCAACTCCTACAGTTCAACTCCAGAAAAATAAACGACCCAATCAAAAAATGGGCCAAAGAACTAAATAGACATTTCTCCAAAGAAGACATATAGATGGCTAACAAACACATGAAAAGATGCTCAACATCACTCATTATCAGAGAAATACAAATCAAAACCACAATGAGGTACCATTTCACGCCAGTCAGAATGGCTGCAATCCATAAGTCTACAAGCAATAAATGCTGGAGAGGGTGTGGAGAAAAGGGAACTCTCTTACACTGTTGGTGGGAATGCAAACTAGTACAGCCACTATGGAGAACAGTGTGGAGTTTCCTTAAAAAACTGGAAATAGAACTGCCTTATGATCCAGCAATCCCACTGCTGGGCATACACACTGAGGAAACCAGAAGGGAAAGAGACACGTGTACCCGAATGTTCATCGCAGCACTGTTTATAATAGCCAGGACATGGAAGCAACCTAGATGCCCATCAGCAGATGAATGGATAATAAAGTTGGGGTACATATACACAACGGAGTATTACTCAGCCATTAAAGAGAATACATTTGAATCAGTCCTAATGAGATGGATGAAACTGGAACCTATTATACAGAGTGAAGTAAGCCAGAAAGAAAAACACCAATACAGTATACTAATGCATATATATGGAATTTAGAAAGATGGTAACAATAACCCTGTGTACGAGACAGCAAAAGAGACACTGATGTATAGATCAGTCTTATGGACTCTGTGGGAGAGGGAGAGGGTGGGGAAATTTGGGAGAATAGAATTGAAACATGTATAATATCATGTATGAAAGGAGTCGCCAGTCCAGGTTCGATGCACGGTACTGGATGCTTGGGGCTGGTGCACTGGGACGACCCAGAGGTAGGGTAGGGGAGGGAGGAGGGAGGAGGGTTCAGGATGGGGAACGCGGGTATACCTGTGGTGGATTCATTTCAATATTTGGCAAAACTAATACAATATTGTAAACTTAAAAATAAAATAAAATTTAAAAAAAAAGAAAAAAGAAAACCCTAAAGACTCCACCAGAAAATTACGAGAGCTAGTCAATGAATATAGTAAAGTTGCAGGATATAAAATCAACACACAGGAATCTCTTGCATTCCTATACACTAATAGTGAGAAAATAGAAAGGGAAATTAAGGAAACAATCCCATTCACCATTGCAATGAAAAGTATAAAATACTTAAGAATATATCTACCTAAAGAAACTAAAGACCTATATATAGAAAACTATAAAACACTGGTGAAAGAAATCAAAGAGGACACTAATAGATGGAGAAATATACCATGTTCATGGATCGGAAGTATCAATATAGTGAAAATGAGTATACTACCCAAAGCAATCTATAGATTCAATGCAATCCCTATCAAGCTACCAACAATATTTTTCACAGACTTAGAACAAATAATCTCACAATTTGTATGGAAATACAAAAAACCTCGAATAGCCAAAGCAATCTTGAGAAAGAAGGGAACTGGAGGAATCAACCTGTCTGATTTCAGGCTCTACTACAAAGCCACAGTTATCAAGACAGTATGGTACTGGCACAAAGACAGAAATATAGACCAATGGAACAAAATAGAAAGCCCAGAGATAAACCCATGCACCTATGGACATATTATTTTTGACAAAGGAGGCAAGATATACAATGGATTAAAGACATTCTCTTTAACAAGTGGTGCTGGGAAAACTGGTCAACACTTATAAAAGAATGAAACTAGAACACTTTCTAACACCATACACAAAAATAAACTCAAAATGGATTAAAGATCTAAACAAAAGACCAGAAACTATAAAACTCCTAGAGGAGAACATAGGCAAGACACTCTCCAACATAAATCACAGCAGGATCCTTTATGATCAACCTCCCAGAATATTGGAAATAAAAGCAAAATAAACAAATGGAACCTAATTAAACCTAAAACCTTCTGCACCACAAATAAAACTATAAGCAAAGTGAAAAGACAGCCTTTAGAATGGGAGGAAATAATAAGAAATGAAAAAACTGATAAACAACTAATCTCAAAAATATACAAGCAACTCCTACAGCTCAACTCCAGAAAAATAAACGACCCAATCAAAAAATGGGCCAAAGAACTAAATAGGCATTTCTCCAAAGAAGACATACAGATGGCTCACAAACACATGAAAAGATGCTCAACATCACTTATTATCAGAGAAATGCAAATCAAAACCACTATGAGGTACCATTTCACGCCAGTCAGAATGGTTTCAATCCAAAAGTCTACAAGCAATAAATGCTGGAGAGGATGTGGAGAAAAGGGAACCCTCTTACACTGTTGGTGGGAATACAAACTATTAAAGCCACTATGGAGAACAGTGTGGAGATTCTTTAAAAAACTGGAAATAGAACTGCCTTATGGCCCAGCAATCCCACTGCTGGGCATACACACCGAGGAAACCAGAAGGGAAAGAGACACGTGTACCCCAATGTTCATCGCAGCACTGTTTACAATAGCCAGGACATGGAAGCAACCTAGATGTCCATCAGCAGATGAATGGATAAGAAAGCTATGGTACATATACACAATGGAGTATTACTCAGCCATTAAAAAGAATACATTTGAATCAGTTCTAATGAGGTGGATGAAACTGGAGCCTATTATACAGAGTGAAGTAAGCCAGAAGGAAAAACATAAATACAGTATACTAATGCATATATATGGAATTTAGAAAGATGGTAACAATAACCCGGTGTACGAGACAGCAAAAGAGACACTGATGTATAGAACAGTCTAATGGACTCTGTGGGAGAGGGAGAGGGTGGGAAGATTTGGGAGAATGACATTGAAACATGTAAAAATATCATGTAAGAAACGAGTTGCCAGTCCAGGTTTGATACACGATACTGGATGCTTGGGGCTGGTGCACTGGGACGACCCAGAGGGATGGTATGGGGAGGGAGGAGGGAGGAGGGTTCAGGATGGGGAACACATGTATACCTGTGGAGGACTCATTTTGATATTTGACAAAATTAATACAATTATGTAAATTTAAAAATAAAATAAAATTTAAAAAAATAAAATAAAGAAGAATTAAAATTGAACAATGAAACATCAGAAGGTGGAGTGAAAGAACCTCAAGATTGCTCAACCTAAGCTAGTGAAGGCAGTGTGATCAGTGTATACCCAGGAATGTTCTAAAGTGTCAGGTTGAAGTCTTTGCTTGACAACTTGAGTAAACTTGATTATGAGAAATTAGCTTTATCCTTAAGAACTTTAGTTTCTTTACCTGGAAAATAAGAAAGAATAGTATTTATCAATATAGTATTATATATAAGTGATTCCTGAATGAGTATAATGTTTAGAGTATTAAATATCCCCAAGATAGAATATAATTATATGAGAGCACAGGCTACATAGAAGGAAAAAAAAAAAAAACTAAACAAATCATTGATTGGGTTATGGCAGTCAGATGATATCAGCAGAACTGTCCTGGGAAAGATTGAACATTTTTAACACATAAAGAAAAATATAATAGTAAATTTCTCTGGGGTTAAACATATAACTGCACATGCACGATGGTCCTGGAACTAATAAAAGTAGAATTTGGCCTGTATATTGCTGTTTTCAGTTCATATAGGCTTCCTCTGCCAAAAGTCTTCTGGATTCCGTATCCCTCAGATCAGAGTGAAAGGATGATCCTAGGTTAAATCAGCTCACCAAATGCCAGATATACTTGGTGTACTTCTATAATGGATTCCTTGCTAACACTAATATGCTGCATACACATTTTATATCAAAACTGAAATTTTTGTTTAAATGTTTCCAGTCCTTTAATCAGAAAGTTGATGATTTGTGCAAAATATAGTTAATAATAATAGCAAGAAATAGAATCTGTTACTTTAGCAACAGTCAAGAAATTGCAGAAGGAGAATGAACATGTCCTTGAGTAATAGGCAGACCTAGAAATTATACTTCATAATGGTGTTTTAATTTGTTTTATATCTAACCACCTAACCCTAGGGACTCAAACCCTGAAGAATTCTTACAGAGTTTATTGTCATGAGCCATAGACAGACTAACTAAAGGAAAATTCCTCTTCTGTAATTTACAGTATGATTTCTTTTGTCATTGACCTATTGCAGATGTTTTTTTAAATAATTCACCTCCATACAGAGGCTGTGTTTGTGCATACTAAGTCGCTTCAGTCGTGTTGGACTCTTTGTGACCCCATGAACTGTAGCCCACCAGGTTCCTCTGTCCATGGGATTCTCCAGGCAAGAATACTGGAGCAGGTTGCCATGCTCTCCTCCAGGGGATCTTCCTGACTCAGGAATTGAACCCCTGTCTCTTTATGTCTCTTGCATTGGCAGGAGGGTTCTTTACCACTAATGCCACCTGGGAAGACCATACAGAGGCTATACTTCTTAAAATCATGAAAAATTACATTAGTATTTTTCCAATGAACCTAACCCAAATTATGGCTGATACAATGTGCTTTTTAGTCTTATACATATATACATATATTGATATGGAAACACACTTAACATTACACTGTACAAAACACACATTATACTATGCATATTTTTGCATTTAGACAGTTAGGCTTATTATTCATCATGTCCTGAGTATGAGTGTCATCAGCTATGGGATGGTAGAGTGCATATTCATTAGGTGTCATGATCCTAGCTTGGACAGCAAGGATATCCAACCAGTCCATCCTAAAGGAAATCAGTCCTGAATATTCATTGGAAGGACTAATGCTGAAGCTGCAGCTCCAATATTTTGGCCACCTGATGCAAAGGACTGACTCATTGGAAAAGACCCTGAAGTTGGGAAAAATTGAAGGCAGGAGAAGGGGCCAACAGAGGATGAGATGGTTGAACGGCATCACTAACTCAATGGACATGAGTTTGAGTAAGCTCCTGAAGTTGGTGATGGATAGGGAAGCCTGGCATTCTGTAGCCCATGTGGTCAAAAAGAGGCAGACATGACTGAGTGACTGAACTGACTGACTGACTGATGATACTGCTGATCAGTTCAGTTCAGTTCAGTTGCTCAGTCATGTCCGACTCTTTGCGACCCCATGAATCACAGCACGCCAGGCCTCCCTGTCCATCACCAACTCCCAGAGTTCACTCAAACTCATGTCCATTGAGTCGGTGATGCCATCCAGCCATCTCATCCTCTGTTGTCCCCTTCTCCTCCTGCCCCCAATCCCTCCCAGCATCAGAGTCTTTTCCAATGAGTCAACTCTTTGCATGAGGTGGCTAAAGTATTGGAGTTTCAGCTTTAGCATCAGTTCTTCCAGTGAACACCTAGGACTAATCTCCTTCAGAATAGACTGGTTGGATCTCCTTGAAGTCTAAAGGGCTCTCAAGAGTCTTCTCCAGCACCACAATTCAAAAGCATCAATTCTTCAGCACTCAGCTTTCTTCACAGTCCAACTCTCACATCCATACATGACCATTGGAAAAACCATAGCCTTGACTAAATGGACCTTTTTTGGCAAAGTAATTCTCTGCTTTTGAATATGCTATCTAGGTTGGACATAACTTTCCTTCCAAGGAGTAAGCGTCTTTTAATTTCATGGCTGCAATCACCATCTGCAGTGATTTTGGAGCTCCCAAAAATAAAGTCTGACAATGTTTCCACTGTTTCCCATAGATCCAGCTATATTTCTGTACTACGGTCACAGAAGTCATAGCACTAATATTTTTAATTCATCCATGTGATCTCTGCACCTACTCCTTTATGTCACATATCAAGAAAGAAAAAGAAGGACATATAAAATATTGACCCAATAAGATGATACTACATAGTTTCTTTGGAGGAGGAAATAGCAACCACTCCAGTATTCTTGACTAGACAATTCAATGGACAGAGGAGCCTGGAGGGCTACAGTCTAGGAGGTCTCAAGAAGTCAGACACAACTGAACATACATATACATTCACACACACATACACACACACACACACACACACACACACAGTTTCCTGTGTAGGAAATTATATACACATATGTAGGGGCATTGAAAAACAAAGATAACACAAATTATTCAAAGGGATTGACAATTCTGGTGCAGCTAATTTTGAAAGATTTAGCCAAATGGGCAACCTATAACTCAGCAGCTAATTGAGGTTCCCATTTACAAGTGTAAGCTATTTTTAATATAGGGCTAAGAAATAAATAAATAAATAGACTTTCCTGTTGGCTCAGACAGTAAGGCATCTGTCTATAATGCTGGAGACCCAGATTTGATCCCTGGAGAAGGAAATGTCAATCCACTCCAATACTATTATCTGGAAAATCCCACAGATAGAGGAGCCTGGTCCATGGGATCGCTAAGGGTCGGACATGACTGAGTGACTTCACTTTCACTTCAAGAAATAAAGAAAACATCTGCTTACTTGTTTGAGCATCTATTGTCACCACATCAATGCCGTTGGCCTGATATTTCAACTGAAACTTTGTCAGGGATGGAATCAACAAATATGCTTGTAAATCCAATCAAAGGAGCATTTTAAAAGATAATCGCTTGAAATAGAAGGTTTTTGGTTTTTGACTTTTTTGCTATTTTACAGATTTCTTAGTATGCATTTTATCAATAAGTCAAATATAAATGATAAAGATAGTTGAAGTCCATGCAGACCAAAGATAATTAGTGCAACAAGTTTATTAATTTTATAAAGTATTACGTTGTAATTCTAAATTCCTTTCTTCCAAATTTTGTTCAGAATTCCATGCTAGTTTTAGTTAAAGCAATGACTGTGTATATGATACTAGTGGAAACAGTGTCAGACTTTATTTTGGGGGGCTCCAAAATCACTGCAGATGGTGACTGCAGCCATGAAATTAAAAGATGCTTACTCCTTGGAAGGAAAGTTATGACCAACCTATATAGCATATTCAAAAGCAGAGACATTCCTTTGCCAACAAAGGTTCGTCTAGTCAAGGCTGTTGCTTTTCCTGTGGTCATGTATGGACGTGAGAGTTGGACTGTGAAGAAAGCTGAGCGCCAAAGAATTGATGCTTTTGAACTGTGGTGTTGGAGAAGACTCTTGAGAGTCCCTTGGACTGCAAAGAGATCCAACCAGTCCATTCTGAAAGAGATCAGCCCTGGGATTTCTTTGGAAGGAATGATGCTAAAGCTGAAACTCCAGTATTTTGGCCACTTCATGCAAAGAGTTGACTCATTGGAAAAGACTCTGATGCTGGGAGGGATTAGGGGCAGGAGGAGAAGGGGACAAAAGAGGATGAGATGGCTGGATGGCATCACTGACTCGATTGACATGAGTGTGAGTGAACTCCAGGAGTTGGTGATGGACAGGGAGGCCTGGCGTGCTGCAATTCATGGGGTCACAGAGTCAGACACGACTGAGTGACTGAACTGAACTGAACTGAGCTGTTTATTTTAAAAAATATTTATTTATTTATTTTTGGGTTACTGCTCCAGAACACAAGCTCGATAGTCATGGTGCACAGGTGTAGTTGCCACGTGACATGTGGGATTTTCCCAGACCAGGGATCAAAACAGTGTTTCTATCCTCCAATATGTAGTTTAGTTAAAGCTTGAAGACCTAAATTTCATAAGCTTTGACAGTGCTTCTCGACAGAGAAGCCTAGATTGTGCATGTTCCCACAGAGAGGTTTGGATTACATTATGTAAATACATTTTAAAAATTGATGTCTTAATTATTTGTGATAGGGCATCTTTTTTGCTAAAAAACAAAATTATTTCAAATTCAGATTTAAAGATTTGTGATAGTGGTAAGTGCCAAATACTCATTTAAACAATAAATGACTAAATGGTTTTAATTACAGAATTTGTTATTTTTTAAACAACTACAACAAGTACAGTGAGAAATAAAAACAATAGAAAAATTAGAAGAAAGACAAGTTAAACTACAGGAAAATATTTGTCAGGAGAAATGTTGAGGTTCACGTGTCTAAGCCAGAGAGATATTAAAATACATTGTTAATGCACCCAGATTGTTGAAAAAAATGTTTTTCAAAGGGAGAAGTATTTCGTTTGTCTGATACAAAATCAGACTGTATCCTAACAGACACCAACAAACAATTGGGGGAAAATATCAGAATAGACTGGAATGCCAACAATATTGCAAAATGCCACAGATCATGTGATAAAGAAAATTATTTTATAATGTTGAAGACTATATAGTCCCTGACACACAGTTTTCCCACTGAGAAATTTAGGGAACTTTCCTAGAGGCTTAATAAAAAAGAAGATTCTTTTAGGGCTACCATAAGATATTTCAACTTCTTTCAAAGTAATTTTTGCCAAAGTGTTCATGCCCAGAATTTTGTGATTTCCTACTGCAAGCTCCCTAGGACAATCAAAAGAACTCATTTTCTCCCATTTCCTGTGATCACCACAACTTTCATGACAGTATTCTTTATCAGACACCCAATTTTTCAAGACATATGGTTCAGTGAACACTCTATTATAGTCATCCATAAAGGATAATTTATAAATCATAATATTGCTACAGACCATTGATTATTGGAATCAAATTTTCTATTCACGTGATGCTTGGTCTGTGTTTATGGCTAAAGATAATATCCAAATACTCATCTTTGAAAATCTTCACCCAAATTACCACTTCTTGCTTGAATTTCTTTGGGAAAACATAAATCTCACTAGAAAGTTATAATAGAAAAATATTACTTTTAATGTATTGAAGAATTGATTTAGAAAAAAAAAGAAAAAAAATGAATCAAGATATTGCACAGTAATGATCACACTGGAAGAGTACCATCTTTAGGACTGGAGGATGCTATGTTAGTAGAATATGAAAGAATGCCTATAGGTATCACAGATCAAGAAACTATATTTTTATAAATGTGAATCAAAAGCTCTTTTAATAATTTCTTACTAAATTTCATAGATTTTATATTTTTAAACTTTTTACATTTTTTGATTCTCAATTTCCCTTATGTAAGGGCTTCCCTGGTGGCTCAGAAGGTAAAGAATTTACCTTCAATGCAAAAGATGTGGGTTTGAGCCCTGGATGGGGAAAGATCACCTGGAGAAGAGAATGGTTACCCACTCCAGTGTACTTGCCTGGAGAATTCCATGGACAGAGGAGCCTGGCGGGCTACAGTCCATGCATGTGCTCAGTCACTTCAGTTGTATATGACTCTGCATACCTGTGGACTGTAGCCCACCAGGCTCCTTTGTCCATGGGATTCTCCACGCAGGAAGACTGGAATGGGTTGCCATGTCGTCCTCCAGGGGATCTTCTCCAACCAGGGATCGAACCCTGGTCTCCTGTGTCTTCTGTGTAGCAGGCAGATTCTTTACCACTGGAAGCCCAGGCTACAGTCTATGGACTCACAAACAGCTGGACATGACTGAGCCACTAACACACTTTGACTTTAGTTATGTAAGGAAAATGCATTGTAATAGAATAATATAGTAAGATATGTGCCCAATATCAATCAGTATATTGGCTGTTGCCTTCTTTACTTAGTCAACATATTAATATTGGCATGTATACATTATGCACCAGATCCAGGTTTTGTAATTATTGTTCCAGAAAAAAAGTGAACATTGTACTGTACAATTCTTAGCAGTATTGTTAAGTATCATCAGCAACTGTTTAGTCATAGTCTTTCAAGGAAGAAAAGTTGTATTTATACTTGCTACATCCAAAAGTTTTAAAGATAAGTAGCATATAAATCCATCTATAGAAACAGTAGTTCATAAATGTTACTTAATATAACCATTAGTGAACTAATCTATGTTATCTAATATGTCAGTTCTTCATAGTTAAAATGTTTACTTTTAGATTGAATGTGCAACCTAAGAACTTTTGGAAAAGAGTTTGCATTGCATTTATATAAATAAACTGCCTATTTAAGAGCATTTACCAAGCAAAAATAATCTGTACTAAAAGGATTTTGCAACTATTTGATCCTTATCTCTTTTGTTTTCTTTTCTACTTAATATAAAAATATAATGAGAACCAAATTACAAGTTACATAACTTCAATTTTTATATTTAAAACAGTATATTTTAATTGTTATCTTAAAACATTACTGAATGTGTCGGACATTACATGATGCATTCTCAAATTTTCTAAATCATTTTTGTGTTAGTAACAGATGTTTATTAAACTACACACAGACACACAGCACACTATTTTTGTTTCTGATTTTTTTTTTTAATTTTTGCAATGCTGTGTTGGTTTCTGCCATACAACAATGCTAATCAGCCATGATTATACATGCATCCCCTCCTTTCCTAGGTTCCTTCCCCTCTCCTCATTCCATTCCTCCAGGTCATCACAGACCACCAGACTGAGCTTCCTGTACTGGATAGGAACATTTGGTTATGACCCTTGGATGACAAACAAAAGTTAAATTCTGATCTCTATTGCCATGCATAAAAAGGGTCGGGAATTTTGTTGTATATTCCTAAACAATAAAAGACATATGATTTAGTGTAAAGCATTATGGTAAATATTTAATTCTCATGGAAAACTCTAAATCATGGAAAGAAACATAATATTTAATATATTGAATTATAATTACAACACATGGTCCCTCCCTACTTTCTGCTCATAAACCTTAATCATGGTTGAAGTGAAGTGAAGTCGCTCAGTTGTGTCTGACTCTTTGCGACCCCATGGACTGTAGCCCACCAGGCTCCTCTGCCCATAGAATTCTCCAGGAAAGAGTATTGGAGTGGGTTGCTATTTCTTTATCCAGGGGATATTCCCAACCCAGGGATTGAACCTGGGTCTCCCACATTGCAGTTAGACACTTTACCGTCTGAGCCACCAGGGAAGCCTGACACTAAGACACAAATAGGAAAGGCAAGTTCTTATAAGAAATATATTTAATCTCAATCAGTCATTTGTTTAAAGCAATCCAATGACCCATCAATTATTAAAACCTTTGTTAAAACATGTCATAGTTATGGATTCTCTGCTATTTGCTATAGAATTACCTGGAATTATCAAGAAATAATATATTTGATGAGTTAAATGTTTTAATTAATCTTTGGTCAATACTGAGCCAGGGCTTTCCAGGTGGTGCTAATGGTAAAGAACCTGCCTGCCAATGAAGGAGACGCCAGAGACTCTGGTTCAATCCTGAGAGGCCTGGATTTGATTCCTGCATTGGGAAGTTCCTATGGAGGAGGAAATGGTGACCCACTCCAGTATTCTTGCTTGGAAAATTCCATGAACAGAGGAGAGTGAGGAGTTACAGTCTATGGCATCACAATGTCGGACCTGAATGAGAAGGCATGCATCATACATGCGCAAATATTGAGCCAACTTCTTCATGTCACCCTATAACTCCGACATAAAACATAACAACTTTACAAGAAGCAAAAATTTTCAAACCTTTCCTTTGAGTTTAGCTTTTTTTTTTTTTTTTTTACTTTGACCCAAACATAGATGAGACCCAAACAGGGACTTGATTGCTTCCAACATAAGAATAGTCCAAGGAGGATGATTTACATACAGGTCTGTAGACTGAAGATTAGTTGGTCTGATTAGCTCAGCCTTGAAGCTCGAGTGACCTGCCTCATATCAGCAGAGCTGCCTCAGTAAAGTCACTATTTCAAAAATAGCTGTTGTTGCAACCTACTGGAGTTCATAAATGTTTCTTTTTCATTAATAAATAGCTAATGCTTTACTGAAATCTGTACACTGAATCATAATCAATTTGTTGGTTGTTATACTATCATGGGAGAACTGGTTTAAAGATACTGTAACTTAAAATGAATTGAAAATTACCCAAGTAAAATTTCTAGTAAAAGAGATAGATTTTAAAATGTACAACCACAATGATGTACATGGAAAAACTTAAGTGATAGGTATACATTATATCTCCAACATTTGTATCATTTTCTTGCACTAGCACATAGAAAATAATTTATATCTGGTTATATTATCAATTATATTTAAACTATACCATATTATGAACTATTTAAGTTAGATATATTTCAAATTTGTCTTTGTTTGCCTGGGGGTCTTCCAAAGCCAAAGTATTTATTATGGAATTAATAAAATCTTAAGATACTTAGAGTTTTATGCTGAGCAGCCCTTAATGTACTACTTTTACATTAAGATGTAAACTTCCTTATTGTAAGCTATAACTCTTCAGATCCTTTTAAAAGTCCTACAGTTCACATGACTTGAATTAAACTGAAATTTAACCAGGAGAAATACAAGGTCAGATATTATACACACAAAAAATTACAATTCAATGTTTGTATCAAACTTTTAGTTTAAGTAGTCTTTTATTTCTATTTTTATTTGTAATTTTAGGATGGGGAACACATGTATACCTGTGGCAGATTCATTTTGATATTTGGCAAAACTAATACAATTATGTAAAGTTTAAAAATAAAATAAAATTTAAAAAAATAAATAAAAATAAAGTTACTTTAATAAAATAAAAGAATGAACAGAAATTGGCCTGTCAATTGCAAGGTTAAAATAAGTTCATGATTCGATTTGCTATTGAGAAACTCTTACTCACAAAAAATCTTTCTAGCTTTACATTTTATCACAGAACAATTTAATATTGATTAATTACTTCACCAACTCTTTCACATCTTTGTTCCTGAGGCTGTAGATTACTAGGTTCAGCATGGGGATGACCACTGTGTAAAAGACAAAGCCAATTTGACCACAAACTTCTGGAGTTAGGAACAGAGTAGAGGAAAAGGATGGTCCTTTGAAGATGGTAATGGTGGTCAGGTGGGAGGCACTGGTGAAGACTTTGTGGCGCCCCCCAGTAGAAAGCATCCTTAAGACAGTGATAAAAATGAAAACATAGGGGGTGAGAATAATCATCAGGTTGCTTACTTCATTGAATGTGGCAGAGACTAAAATGATTTCCTTGTTAATGTAAGGGTCAGAGCAGGAAACAGCAACAATGGCCCCATGCTCACAGACAAATTTATTTATGAACTTAGTCCCACAAAAGGATAATGTTGATAAAAAGTATGTGTATATTAAGGAACAGGCTATACTCCAAGAGTATAATGCAGACACCAACAAGGAACAAAGCTTCTGGGACATCACAACAGCATGGAGAAGAGGGTTACAAAGGCCACAAATTGGTCATATGCCATCACTGCCATCAGGAATGTCTCTATCACCACAAATATCCGGACAAAGAAGAATTGTATGAGACATCTTGTGAAGGAGATGGTTCTGTCTTCCACAACCAAGTTTTCTAGTAGCTTGGGTGTAACTACTGTCGAGTAACAGACATCAATGAAGGATAAGGAGTTGAGAAAGTAGTACATGGGCATGTGGAGCCTGGAACTGGACTTGATGATCAGGATCATGCCTAGGTTCCCCAGCACAGTGACTGTGTATATAGTTAGGAAGACCAGGAACAGGGGCAGCTGGAGCTGAGGATATTCTGAGAAGCCCAAGAGAATGAAAGTGACCTCAGCACTCTGGTTTGCTTGGTTCCTGTGGACAAAATATCAATTTTGATCCAGAAGAGTAAAAACTAAACTTTGAAATAGGTGAGAGAATAGAAAATGTGTTGAGAAACTCACTGGGTCTCTGTGTACAGTGTTTCTGTAATGCTATACTTCTGCTTTATTTCAAATGTTAATATTCACTTATATGTCAATTATACAGCCAATAATAATCTTAATTTTGTATGATCTTCAGAAACAAAGAACTAAAACAGATTAGATCCTGATTTATTTCAAATAATAAAATTCATTATTATCAGCTGCTTTCAGAAGACATTGTCTTTGCATGACTCTGCGCTTTGTGAAAACACCTGATATGACAATCCAATTACATGTATTGGAGAAAAACATGTCATTAGGTTCCACAGTTTCCTACCTGCCTCACCTCCTGAGCTATGAGACAATTAACTTATATGCTAATTTGTATAATGGTAACATCTCTGCAAAACAGTTAATATAATATTTTCTTGGTTGTCCTATCTCCTTTCAATTCCTTTCTTATTCCTAGTTATTCCAAATTCTCAACTCTTTATGGATCTATGCTATAAGACATACTAAACTTTTTCACTTATGTTGAATCAATTTTAAAAAATTTATATGTATTCTTCATCAGTTCAGTTCAGTTCAGTTGCTCAGTCATGTCTGACTCTTCGTGACCCCATGAATCACAGCATGCCAGGCCTCCCTGTCCATCACCAACTCCCGGAGTTCACACAGACTCACGTCCATCAACTTAGTGATTCCATCCAGCCATCTCATCCTCTGTTGTCGCCTTCTCCTCCTGCCCCCAATCCCTCCCAGCATCAGAGTCTTTTCCAATGAGTCAACTCTTCACATGAGGTGGCCAAAGTACTGGAGTTTCAGCTTCAGGATCATTCCCTCCAAAGAAATCCCAGGGCTGATCTCCTTCAGAATGGACTGGTTGGATCTCCTTGAAGTCCAAGGGACTCTCAAGAGTCTTCTCCAACACCACACTTCAAAAGCATCAATTCTTTGGCACTCAGCCTTCTTCACAGTCCAACTCTCACATGCATACATGACCAGAGGAAAAACCATAGCCTTGACTAGACGGACCTTTGTTGGCAAAGTAATGTCTCTGCTTTTGAATATGCTGTCTAGGTTGGTCATAACTTTCCTTCCAAGGAGTAAGCATCTTTTAATTTCATGGCTGCAGTCACCATCTGCAATGATATTGGAGCCCAAAAAGTAAAGTCTGACGCTGTTTCCTCATCTATTTGCCATGAAGTGATGGGACCAGATGCCATGATCTTCGTTTTCTGAATGTTGAGCTTTAAGCCAACTTTTTCACTCTCCATTTTCACTTTCATTAAGAGGCTTTTGAGTTCCTCTTCACTTTCTGCCTTAAGGGTGGTGTCATCTGCATATCTGAGGTTATTGATATTTCTCCTGGCAATCTTGATTCCAGCTGGATTCCAGTCCAGCATTTCTCATGATGTACTCTGCATATAAGTTAAATAAACAGGGTGACAATATACAGCCTTGATGAACTCCTTTTCCTGTTTGGAACCAGTCTGTTGTTCTATGTCCAGTTCTAACTTGCTTCCTGACCTGCATACAGATTTCTCAAGAGGCAGATCAGGTGGTCTGGTATTCCCATCTCTTTCAGAATTTTCCACAGTTTATTGTGATCCACACAGTCAAAGTCTTTGGCATAGTCAATAAAGCAGAGATGCTTTTCTGGAACTCTCTTGCTTTCTCCATGATCCAGCGAATGTTGGGCAATTTGGTCTCTGGTCCATCTGCGTTTTCTAAAACCAGCTTGAACATCAGGCAGTTCACGGTTCACGTATTGCTGAAGCCTGGCTGGGAGAATTTTGAGCATTACTTTACTAGCATGTGAGATAAGTGCAATTGTGCGGTAGTTTGAGCATTCTTTGGCATTGCCTTTCGCCAATTGTATTATTCATCAGAAGTTTCAAAACAAAATATGTGCTCTGTTTCCTGTGATAATAGTTGAAACAATATTGAACAGAAAACTCTTGTTTTTTTCCATTGTAGCAGATTTTGGAGTTTGGGTGACAAATATCAGACTGTGAAATTACTGGAGAAAGCATATAGGCTTCAGAATGAATCAAATATATATTCTGCCATTATGAATTGTTTTTAGTTCTTCCAAAGAAAAGTGGCTGGAAAACTCCTATTTCAAATGGGACACCAGGATATTTCTTGATTATTACTGATCACAATGCATTTCCTCTATAGTAAGATAAGACTATTAATATAAATTTTAAATCACTAGATTGGAACTAGATACTTCAATAATGAATTCAAATGCTGTAAGACATGGTAGAACAGATATTTACCTTTTTATGTATTAGAATTATGAATAATTGTTATTATTTCAAACACCTGATATGTTTGTGAAAATCCAGCACAAGCATGGACATTTATCAACTGGTAGACACATTGGGGAAGACAATGTAGAAATCCCTTCTTCTAGAAGCCACAAAGTAGAAACACTGTAGAATTTCATTAGAACACTTGGTTTAAAATGCATAGTTCCTTATTTTCCTCTAGGTTTTCTCACCACACTATAGCTTTCTCTGATTCCCGCATGATGAACTTGTAAGAAAGATATCTTCCAAAGAACAATGTCCACAACAGATCCTCTGTAACAATACTTTGTAAGGTCTCAGCACTGCAAAGATTGATTATGACTATATTATTCCAGACACATTCCTTCAATTTAAAATGTTCCGTGCAAGATTATGAGAATAATTTTACTTGATTGTTTAACATAACAGTGATTTTCAGATTTCAAATAAATGTTAATAGCAAATGTATAACATTAACGTTATTCAGTATGACTTTTCCAAAAACTTCTTGGATGTATAAATTCAACCTCATTATCACTTAATACACCTTCTTTAGTGAAGATGGATTTATCAACCTCTGCTATATAGTACATGCCTATTTCTTTATGATTTATTTCCCCGTTTTATTCTTTCTTATGATGTTTGCTTTATTTTACCATCTATGAAACAATGAAACTCATTGTTTCATCCCCTCTGTATACAGACAAACTTTCATATTTATCACTCACAATTACTGTAGGTTATATTCCCATTATTTATAAATATGGTTGTTACTGTCACTTTATTTCTAGAAAATTACAGGAAAATCTTGAAGACAAGGCCCACTTTATTATAATTCTCCCTTTTGCCAAAAGGAGAATTCTCCATTTCTGACTTTATGGTGAATACCCAATGAGAAAACTAGGATACAAATTATTTGAAAGAAAGAATTGTAATATAACTCCATAAACCTTCTCAGCCAAAAAGTGGTTCTTTGTGGACACTTTGTTCTACACACGTGTCTGTCTCCTACAAAGATTACTGGATCTTTGTAAAAGTCAACTCACCTAAATACAGAAGAACTTGAATGAGTCAATTAATGAAGAACTCTTTGCTAAAATTAATGAACTCCAGCAATGCTGCTGCTTAGTACTTAATAGAAACACACCTGAAAAGGGTAGTAAAAGTGTCCAGTATTTTTCATTAATTAGTTCATATTTTATGATTTTCCAAACTGTTAAGAAAACTCAGAGATACCAAAGATAAAATCAAGCCTGAAAAGTAAATCCTGGCACGAAACTTTATCACAAATATATGCCAGCATGACCTTGCTGCTAGTCACTTCAGTTGTGTGGGACTCTGTGCGACCCTATAGACAGCAGCCCACAAGGCTCCCCCATCCCTGGGGTTCTCCAGGCAAGAACACTGGAGTGGGTTGACATTTCCTTCTCCAATGCATGAAAGTGAAAAGTGAAAGTGAAGACTTTCAGTCATGTCCGACTCTTAGCAACCCCATGGACTGCAACCTACCAGTCTCCTCCATCCATGGGATTTTCCAGGTAAGAGTACTGGAATGGGTTGGCATTGCCTTCTCCGATCATGACCTTAGGGATGTGAAAACTAGAGAATATAACTGAAGTACTGCCTTGATGACTGCAATTCAAATAATTACATTTTAACTCTGAACTCTGTCCCAGGTGGTATACTGACTGTATATTATTTCCCTAAAGCCTAGGGCATTTGTATTATCAACTTTACTCATTTAATCTTAAAAAATAAACACCATTTTTAAAAATACATAAATCCACAAGGGCAAATTATACAGTAATAGATTTATCTTTTTTTAAATTTTATTTTAACTTTACAACATTGTATTGGTTCTGCCATATATCAACACGAATCCACCACAGGTATACACGTATTCCCCATCCTAAACCCCCCCTCCCTCCTCCCTTCCTGTGCCATCCCTCTGGGTCGTCCCAGTGCACCAGCCGCAAGCATCCAATATCATGCATCGAACCTGGACTGGCGACTCATTTCATATATGATATTATATATGTTTCAATGTCATTCTCCCAAATCATCCCACCCTGTCCCTATCCCACAGAGTCCAAAAGACTGTTCTGTGCAAAGAAATAGAGGAAAACAACAGAATGGGAAAGACTAGGGATCTCTTCAAGAAAATCAGAGATACAAAAGGAACATTTCATGAAAGAAGGGCTCGATAAAGGACAGAAATGGTATGGACCTAAAAGAAGCAGAAGATATTAAGAAGAGATGGCAAGAATACACAGAAGAACGGTACAAAAAAGATCTTCACGACCCAGACAATCACAATGGTGTGATCACTGATCTAGAGCCAGACATCCTGGAATGTGAAGTCAAGTGGGCCTTAGAAAGCATCACTACGAACAAAGCTAGTGGAGGTGATGGAATTCCAGTTGAGCTACTCCAAATGCTGAAAGATGATGCTGTGAAAGTGCTGCACTCAATATGCCAGCAAATTTGGAAAACTCAGTAGTGGCCACAGGACTGGAAAAATTGTTTCCATTCCAATCCCAAAGAAAGGCAGTGCCAAAGAATGCTCAAACTACCACACAATTGCACTCATCTCACACACTAGTAAACTAATGCTCAAAATTCTCCAAGCCAGGCTTCAGCAATATGTGAACCGTGAACTTCCTGATGTTCAAGCTGGTTTTAGAAAAGGCAGAGGAACCAGAGATCAAATTGCCAACATCCACTGGATCATGGAAAAAGCAAGAGAGTTCCAGAAAAGCATCTCTTTCTGCTTTATTGACTATGCCAAAGCCTTTGACCGTGTGGATCACAATAAACTGTGGAAAATTCTGAAAGAGATGGGAATACCAGACCACCTGATCTGCCTATTGAGAAATCTGTATGCAGGTCAGGAAGCAACAGTTAGAACTGGACATGGAACAACAGACTGGTTCCAAACAGGAAAAGGAGTATGTCAAGGCTGTATATTGTCACCCTATTTATTTAACTTATATGCAGAGTACATCATGAGAAACACTGGACTGGAAGAAACACAAGCTGGAATCAAGATCGCCAGGAGAAATATCAATAACCTCAGATATGCAGATGACACCACCCTTAAGGCAGAAAGTGAAGAGGAACTCAAAAGCCTCTTGATGAAAATGAAAGTGGAGAGTGAAAAAGTTGGCTTAAAGCTCAACATTCAGAAAACGAAGATCATGGCATCTGGTCCCATCACTTCATGGCAAATAGACGGGGAACAGGGGAAACAGTGGAAACAGTGTCAGATTTTATTTTTCTGGGCTCCAAAATCACTGCAGATGGTGACTGCAGCCATGAAATTAAAAGACGCTTACTCCTTGGAAGGAAAGTTATGACCAACCTAGACAGCATATTCAAAAGCAGAGACATTACTTTGCCAACAAATGTTCATCTAGTCAAGGCTATGGTTTTTCCAGTTGTCATGTATGGATGTGAGAGTTGGACTGTGAAGAAAGCTGAGTGCCAAAGAATTGATGCTTTTGAAGTGTGGTGTTGGAGAAGACTCTTGAGAGTCCCTTGGACTTCAAGGAGATCCAACCAGTCCATTCTGAAGGAGATCAGCCCTGGGATTTCTTTGGAAGGAATGATGCTAAAGTGAAACTCCAGTACTTTGGCCACCTCATGTGAAGAGTTGACTCATTGGAAAAGACTCTGATGCTGGGAGGGATTGGGCACAAGAGGAGAAGGGGACGACAGAGGATGAGATGGCTGGATGGCATCACTGACTCGACGGACATGAATCTGAGTGAACTCCGGGAGTTGGTGATGGACAGGGAGGCCTGGCATGCTGCAATTTATGGGGTCGCAAAGAGTCAGACATGACTGAGTGACTGATCTGATCTGATCTGATACATCAATGCCTCTTGCTGTCGGGTATACAGGGTTATTGTTACCATCTTTCTAAATTCCATATATATGTGTTAGTATACTGTATTGATGTTTTTCTTTCTGGCTTACTTCACTTTGTATAATAGGCTCCAGTTTCATCCACCTCATTAAAACTGATTCAAATGTATTCTTTTTAATGGCTGAGCAATACTCCATTGTGTATATGTACCACAGTTTTCTTAGCCATTCATCTGCTGATGGACATCTAGGTTGCTTCCATGCCCTTGCTATTAGAAACAGTGCTGTAATGAACATTGGGGTACACATGTCTCTTTCAATTCTGGTTTCCTCGATGTGTATGCCCAGCATTGGGATTGCTGGGACATAAGGCCATTGTATTTCCAGTTTTTTAAGGAATCTCCACACTGTTCTCCATAGTGGCTGTACTAGTTTGCATTCCCACCAACAGTGTAAGAGGGTTCCCTTTTCTCCACACCCTCTCCAGCATTTATAGCTTGTAGACTTTTGGATCACAGCCATTCTGACTGGCGTGAAATGGTACCTCTTAGAGGTTTTGACTTGCATTTCTCTGATAATGAGTGATGTTGAGCACCTCTTCATGTGTTTGTTAGCCATCTGTATGTCTTCTTTGGAGAAATATCTATTTAGTTCTTTGGCCCATTTTTTTGATTGGGTCATTTATTTTTCTGGAGTTGAGCTGTAGGAGTTGCTTGTATATTTTTGAGAGTAGTTGTTTGTCTGTTGCTTCATTTGCTATTATTTTCTCCTATTCTGAAGGTTGTCTTTTCACCTTGCTTATAGTTTCCTTTGTTGTGCAGGAGCTTTTAAGTTTAATTAGGTCCCATTTGTTTATTTTTGCTTTTTTTTCTGTTTTTTTTTTAAATTTTATTTTATTTTTAAACTTTACATAATTGTATTAGTTTTGCCAAATATCAAAGTGAATCCTCCACAGGTATACATGTGTTCCCCATCCTGAACCCTCCTCCCTCCTCCCTCCCCATACCATCCCTCTGGGTCATCCCAGTGCACTAGCCCCAAGCCTCCAGTATCGTGCATCGAACCTGGACTGTGAGTCATAGAGGATCCTGCTGCGATGTATGTTGGAGAGTGTTTTGCCTATGTTCTCCTCTAGGAGTTTTATAGTTTCTGGTCTTACATTTAGATCTTTAATCCATTTTGAGTTTATTTTTGTGTATGGTGTTAGAAAGTGCTCTAGTTTAATTCTTTTACAAGTGGCTGACCAGTTTTCCCAGCACCACTTGTTAAAGAGACTGTCTTTAATCCATTGTATATTCTTGCCTCCTTTGTCAAAGATAAGTTGTCCATAGGTGCATGGGTTTATCTCTGGGCTTTCTATTTTGTTCCATTTGTCTATATTTCTGTCTTTGTGCCAGTACCATACTGTCTTGATGACTGTGGGTTTGTAGTAGAGCCTGAATTCAGGCAGGTTGATTCCTCCAGTTCCATTCTTCTTTCTCAAGATTGCTTTGCCTATTCGAGGTTTTTTGTATTTCCATACAAATTGTGAAATTATTTGCTCTAGCTCTGTGAAGAATATTGTTGGTAGCTTGATAGAGATTGCATTGAATCTATAAATTGCTTTTTAATCCATATTTAAGTCTAATAATTTTCTTATGAAGGTGCATATATATATATATACACACACACACACACACACACACACATATTCTTATGTTTCTAAACATATGGCTGCTAAACTTTAATTATACTGTTTATTTTGTACTTTACAATATTTGTACTATAAAGTTTATTTTATATTTACACTAGTATTCTATTGATAGAAAACATCTTCCATTGGCTTTTCAAATATATAATGTTCTCTGATGTTTATATTTATTACTGAATGTAAAAAGAAATTTTGGATGATATGTTTTCTAAAAATATATGTTTATGAAAAGGATGATATTTTCACTAATTTTGGTAACTATCCATCTTGGATTTAAAGACACAGGTTAAGAATAATAATAAGTTGATGCAGAGGAACTGAAGTGGAAGCATTGAAAGATTTTACTTTTTGGGCTCAAAAATCATTCCTTTATGGTGACTGCACCCATTAAATTAAAATACACTTGCTCTGTGGGAAGAAAGTTATGACAGAACTAGGCAGCATATTCAAAACCAGAGACATACCTTTGCCAACAAAAGTCCATATATTCAAAGCCATGGTTTTTCCAGTAGCCAGGTATGGATGTGAGAGTTGGACCATAAAGAAGACAAAGTGCCGAAGAATTGTCCTTTCAAATTGTGGTGCTGGGGAAGACTCCTGAGAGTCCTTCGGACAGCAAGGTCCAATCAATCAATCCTGAAGGAAATCAACCCTGAATATTCATTGAAAGGACTGATGCTGAAGCTGTAGGTCCAGTGCTTTGGCCGCCTGATATGAAGAGCTGACTCACTGGAAAAGAACCTGATACTGGGAATGATTGAAGTGTACTGGAGAAGAGGGCAGCAGAGGATGAGATGGTCAGATGGCATCACTGACTCAATGGACATGAGTGTGAGCAAACTCCAGGAGACAGTGAAAGGCAGCGGATCCTGGTGTGCTACAGTCCATGGGGTGGCAAAGACTCAGGCACAACTTAGCGACTGAACAATAATAACAACAAGCTTATTTCTCACTAGTGGAAGATTCAAAATACATTTTGACTGGGTAGCTGTGCCCTATACGGGCTCTGATTTCTCCCAACTTGAACCTCACCATCATCATGGAGCTTCTGAAGTTATGATTCTCTTAAAATTCATTGGGGAAAGAATAGATTCTTCTTCAAATAAATGATGCCAGGACAACTGGGCATTCACAAGTAAAATTATGGGATTGGACATTTACCTCATATTATATACAGCAATTAACTCAGAAAGTGAACAAGGTTCTGAATGAAAGAGCATAAACTATAAAACTCTTACAAGAAAAACACAGGCCTTAAAATAAACAGCTAGTATACATCATAGATTCTGCAAGGGGAGAAGAAATGGGTGCAAGAAAAGTGAGGACAATTTGGATATCTCACATTTCATGATTCTAAAACTTACTGTAAAGCCACAATAATCAAAACAATGTGGTGCTGGCATAAAGACAGGCATATAGAACAATAGACAAGAGAGCCAGCAATAAACCATTACTTGAATGGTTAAATGACTTTAAAAGTCTGCCAACATCATCCAATTTCAAAAGCAATTTTTCAACATATTTACTTGGCAAAACTAGATGTCTATGTGTAAAAGAATGAAAGTAGGTCCTTAGCTTTCATCATATCACAATATACTCAACTGGATCAAAGACCTTAACATAAGAACTAAAATCATGAAACAGAAAAAATAGAGAGGAAAAGATTCAGGCCATTAGATTAGGCAATGTTTTGTTTGTTTGTTTGTTTTTTAATGACACCAAAGACAAAGGCAGAAGAAAAAAAAAAGTAGGTAAATAGGACTGTATCATAATTTAAAACTTTTATTTGTCAAAGGATACAATCGGCAGAGAGAAAAGGCAACCCACAAAATGAAAGGAAACAAAGACATATCTGATAAGTTCATATCCAGACTATATAAGGAATTTCTGCAAATCAATAAACTAATAATAATGCAGTTAATAAATGGGCAAAGAACTTGAAAGGAGCTTTTATTCCAAATTTGTATAACCATGTTCTTTACAGTATTATTCAGAAGAGTCAAATGTTTAAGCAAGCAAAGTATACATTATCTCATGAATAGATAAACAAAATTTGGTATACAGTCAATAGAATATTATTCAGTGTTAAAAAGGAGCAAGTGTACTCGTGGTACAACAGATAAATTGTGAGGATGTGATGAATAAGTAATTCATTTCTCACAAACTTTACCTACTCTAATAGGTTAATATTTACTGGTGAAGTGAAGTGAAAGTTGCTCGGCTATGTCCAACTCTTTGCAACCCCATGCAATGTATAGTCCACGGAATTCTCCAGACCAGAATACTGGAGTGGGTAGTCATACCCTTCTTCAGGGGATCTTCCCAATCCAGGGATCAAACCCAACTCTCCTACATTGTAGGCTGATTCTTTATTGTCTGAGCCACTAGGGAAACCCTAGTGGTAGGGTTGTTTATAAGTACCTCACATTCAGTTCCTCCTATTATCAGATTATATTATTACACTACATATGTCACAGCTAATTAAAGACCATACACATATTTTAACTAAAATCTATACTTTAACTAGATTCATTAGTCTTTATTGATGCCATGTTTCTCCTCCAGAATGTGATCCAAAAACCACATTATATTCACTTTTCAAGTTCTTTTCAGCTCCTCCAGATAGTGACAATTTCTCTGGCTTTTCTTGTTTTGAATGACCTTGATAGACCTTGATAGCTTTGAAGACAACTAGTCAGACATTTTGTATTAAAACCTTCCATTTGGGTTTGTCTGGTATTTTGCTCACAATTAGACCAAGGTTATAGGTTATTGGAGAAACACCCACAGAGAAAGTGCTATTTTAATCATACCATATCAGCAGGTAAATAATCTCAATGTGATTTATCACTGTGCTGTGAATCCTGATCACCTAACTGAGGTACTGTTTGTCATAATTTCCAACCCCCGCCCCTGTACATTTACTTTTTTCCCTCATTCCGTTTTGTGTTCTTTGGAAGTAAGTCACTCAAGTGTTTGAGTATAGAATAGCTACATAACTTGTTTGGAATTCTTCTATTCTCACTTAATTATTTAATATATTAAATTATTTAATTATTTAGATCATTATAACTCACATATATTTATATCTTGATTTTTGCATTACATCTCAGTTCAATGTTTATTTTCTTGCTGATCTTTATCTAACACTGGGCATTGGGGGCTCTCTTATTTGGCTCCTGTGTCCCTTTGGGTTATTTTCATCAGTGTGTGTGAAGGGAAGGGACACTTAAGGGAATGGCCTTCTCCAGAATTTTATGCTTTGCATCATCCACATGTGAATACTCCTACTGGGAAGGAAAAAGAGATACACTTGCCCATTCAAAATCCTATATGGAGTGGATTTCAGAAAGTGTGGGGTGAATCCAGAATCAACTCTGTCTTCTGATGTGCAAGTGAGGACCTAAGTCTCCTCATGAGATCAAACAACCCCTGGTGCTAGATAAACCGAATTTTAGGATGACTTGTTTTATTCTCAGCTGAGTAAATGGTGTTCAAAATTTCCTTGGGCTGAAAAGAGGGCAACTGAACATCTTAACCTCTGCATGAACTCTTACAGAGCTAACATGACTTTTATAGAAGAGTAACAGTTTATATGATACTTGGAGAAAGTGAATCTGACTAATGACACTGTGAATGTCTAATGCATATAGCACAGCTATGGAAGAATAGAAAGTTTAGAACATTTCTAGGTGTGTTTTGTATTCTAAAGTCAGATGATGGAAATAAATGCCTTGCACAGCAGCTTCTGAAGAAAATGAGCACTGCTTGGTAGGAGTACTAGAACTGAGGATGTGAGATATCAGCAAATAGAAAGAATATCTGCTTGTGAGTTTCAGGATATGCCGGGGTCCAGCCCCGGCTGATCCAGGGTATTTGAAGGGGAGATGGCGTCAGCGAGGATCAGGATACAATAGCTTCAATTAGATATTAATTAGAGATATAAAGAGTAATAGAATGAGGATAGCTCAGTAGGAAAATTCAGTGGATAAAAGAGGCTGAGTAGCTTGGTTTATGTGGAAGACCAATAAAACTTCAAGACAAGAAGTTTGCACCACTTACATAGGCCACAGGCGTCCTTCCATTCTCCTGAAGGAGAGGAGACACTGAGGCCTCCCTGGTCGGATCTTAGAAGCCCAGGCATAATTAGTAAGCATGGTGGGTTCTGCACTCCAGATGGAGACTCAGCCAGAATTTGAGAGAGAGAGAGACATGGGGAGACCAGTCTTTCAAGGAACTGATCCCAATTCTTTATTTTCCAGAGTCTGTTTTTTTTTTTTTTTAACTTTACATAATTGTATTAATTTTGCCAGAGTCTGTTTTTATACACTGAGATGTTATACAAAAGTCACATGGCGACAGCAGTCCTGACTTTTATTAAAGTCAGGTGCTTCATACAAATATATACAGAGGTCTTAGGGGTGTTACATCATCTTCTGGCCAGAGGGGACTGCTGACAATTTATGACCCTCTCCTTGTGACAGTGGTCAGTCAACCAGAACACTTTTTTCTCCAAGAGTGATTATTCTTAAAACAGACGCCACCCAAATAAAGTTACATTCCTATAGGGTGAGGGTGTAATGGGTTTTAGTTAAGGAAAGAATTTACTTAGCCTAAGGTCTAATGTGATTTATATCAACGGTTAATACTTATTTCTTCTATATATTCATTAATGTGTGTAAGGGCAGGGGATGTAGAGTCTTAGCAACAAACATTGGCTCAACAAATGAAAAACCCTTCACCAATACAATTTCTAATCAGCCCACTATACTTATACTAATGGTTTTCTAACTTTTCTAAGTAACCTGTTTTTAGAAGGTTTAAAGCATCTCGTGCCTCTCACAGTTGGGAGGCTGTTAGCAATCACATGTGGCGGGACAAGCCTGTCAGGCAGGCTAGAGAACCTTCAGAGGAGTTTGTAGGTTGAAACACTCCTATCACGCCCAGGAATTATTATTAACTGGAGCTCTAAGTTAACTCCTTCTCTGAAAGAGGTGGTGGGGGACAGCCCCCTTAAAGTCAGAGGTGTAGGTGAGAGCACAAAGTAGTAAAGTAGGCAGGCTCTGGTTATGGGGGTAGATGCTCGAGAATTTCCAGGGGGACTCCTGAGACTCGATCCCGCCTTTGGGTATGTCGAGCCTCCTTCCTCATGACCTTTGCCATGGGCAGAGTGCCTCACGCCGGCCCCCAACAAGTATATATTACATAGATATGATAATTTGTGGTGGATGTAGTAGAATGCAGACTTCCCTTTTCTTCAATCGAAGTATAGTGTACTGAGAAACACTGTTAGACTGTATGCACAGAAGATTTCCTTAATGTTTTCATTCATTCAACAGATATTGGGCAAGCACCTACTATTTTCTAAGAGTTCAAATTCAGTAGTTTATGAGTAAAAATTATGCTCCTGGTTTCTTCATTCCAACTACTGTCACTTGTATGCATGCAATTTTAATGTATGCATATGTATCTACATAGTTATACAGATATAAATGTTATGTGAATTATTCATATGTGACTATCTATTATCAATCTATATATATGTATAAATATATAAATATAGATGAGAAATATTTATATAATATTCTTCATAGATATAAACAGCAAAATCTTTTTCATTTGCTTGTTGAAGAGTCTTGACAAGAGTATACTTGGAAAACACCTAATTAGACAAGTAAACAGTTAGTTAAATGTAGTGTGCTGTCGTTCAATTTGATTAAAAAGCACTGAGTTCTATAACTGTCTCTGTACTTGCCTTAGCATCTACTCATGCTTTCAAGTCTTATATTCTCTCCAAAACATCATTGTAACCCCTGCCCAAATAAGAAGGCAATCATTATGGCTTAAGGATGTGCAACTGTGAATAATAGTCCATTAACTAAGATGAAGTTTCAAAAAACATTAATTTTTTAATAGAATAAATTTAATCTTTTTGAGAAGATTCAGAGTCTTGGGCATTCAGTAGAGACTTGTAGAATAAAAATTTTTCACCATCAAAATAAGAAATGATATTTAACCATGATCATTGCAGCTCCATGCTTTCCAGAATGAAACTAGTTAAAATAAATATTTTAATACAACACATGATAATTATGTATTTCAAAATTATCAAAGAGTATATCTTAAAAATTAGGCGTGGCTCATGTAGCTGATGCCAGCAAATGTTTTCTCACACAGAGAATATAAATATATGCTCTTGCTGACATTCTTCTAAATATACATTTTAATATATAGTCATATGTATGTAATTAAAAGATTCTTACTCCTTGGAAGGAAAGTTATGACCAACCTAGATAGTATATCCAAAAGCAGAGACATTACTTTGCCAACAAAGGTCTGTCTAGTCAAGGCTATGGTTTTTCCTCTGGTCATGTATGGATGTGAGAGTTGGACTGTGAAGAAAGCTGAGTGCCGAAGAATTGATGCTTTTGAAGTGTGGTGTTGGAGAAGACTCTTGAGAGTCCCTTGGACTGCAAGGAGATCCAACCAGTCCATTCAGAAGATCAGCCCTGGGATTTCTTTGGAAGGAATGATGCTAAAGCTGGAACTCTAGTACTTTGGCCACCTCATGTGAAGAGCTGACTCATTGGAAAAGACTCTGATGCTGGGAGGGATTGAGGGCAAGAGGAGAAGGGGACAACAGAGAATGAGATGGCTGGATGTCATCACCAACTCGATGGACATGAGTGTGAGAGAACTCCGAGAGTTGGCGATGGACAGGGAGGCCTGGCATGCTGCAGTTCATAGGGTCACAAAGAGTCGGACATGACTGAGCGATTGATCTGATCTAATCTGATCTGATGTAATATATGTTCTCTGATTTAATTGACTCATCTTTCGAGCATACAATTCTATCCTCTTACTTTTCACTTTGAAATAGACTTTAGATTGCATTGCTTATGTATCTGCTTTGTTTTTATGAATAACTCTATCAATTAATGGTATTACTGTAAGTACCATTCTTATTCATTAAACTCCTTTCAGATGTGTTTTAAGTCCTTTTTTATCTTTTGCTACCATAGAAAGTGTTGCAGTGGTAGTTATTGTCCTTGTGAGTGAGAGTATCTGTAGGGAATGAAATTACCAGATACATGTCTATGTGCAGCTGTAATATTATGGATGGTGAAAATAGCCTCTTAAGAGATTGTGCCCAATTACACTCCTACAAAAGTGAGGCTGAAAAACACCCACAACTCGTCAGCACTCTGTGAACAGACTTGCACCACAAAGAATACTTTGTAAAAATGATAGGTGAAAATATCATCCAAATGGACATTAAATTTGAATGTATTAACTAGTGAATACAATTTAGAACATTTTCATGTGGTTAATTATCTGATTTTTGTGACCCCGTGGACTGTGGCCCATCAGACTCCTCTGTCCGTGGGATTTCCCAGGCAAGAATACTAGAGTTAGTATTCCCTTCTCCAGGGGATCTTCCTCACCCACAGAATGAACCCTGGTCTCCTGCATTGCGGTCAGATATTTTAACATCTGAGCCACCAGGGAAGCCCCTAATTATATTTAATAAGGAGAAAAGTCTTTTATTAAATGGGTTATTTTGTCTACTATTTATTTTGCCACATAAACACTGGGCTGGAAGAAGCACAAGCTGGAATCAAGATTGCCGGCAGAAATATCAATAACCTCAGATATGCAGATGATACCACACTTGTGGCGGAAAGTGAAGAGGAACTAAAAAGCCTCTTGATGAAAGTAAAAGAGAGAATGAAAAAGTTGACTTAAAGCTCAACATTCAGAAAACAAAGATCTGGTTCCATCACTTCATGGGAAATAGATGGGGAAACAGTGGAAACAGTGCCAGACTTTATTTTGGGGGGCTCCAAAATCACTGCAGATAGTGACTGCAGCCATGAAATTAAAAGATGCTTATTCCTTGGAAGAAAAGTTATGACCAACCTAAATAGCATATTGAAAAGCAGAGACATTACTTTGCCAGCAAAGGTCTGTCTAGTCAAGGCTATGGTTTTTCCTCTGGTTATGTATGGATGTGAGAGTTGGACTGTGAAGAAAGCTAAGCGCCAAAGAATTGATGCTTTTGAAGTGTGGTGTTGGAGAAGACTCTTGAGAGTCCCTTGGACTGCAAGGAGATCCAACCAGTCCATTCTAAAGGAGATCAGCCCTGAGTGTTCTTTGGAACAAATGATGTTAAAGCTGAAACTCCAGTACGTTAGCCACCTCATGCGAAGAGCTGACTCATTGGAAAAGACTCTGCTGCTGGGAGGGATTCGGGACAGGAGGAGAAGGGGACGACAGAGGATGAGATGACTGGATGGCTTCACCGACTCGATGGACATGAGTGTGAGTGAACTCCGGGAGTTGGTGATGGACAGGGAGGCCTGGCGTGCTGTGATTCATGGGGCCGCAGAGTCGGACACGACTGAGCGACCGAACTGAACTGAACTGAAGCCTAAAAAATGAAATCCATTTATATTTGAAAATTATGATTTTGTCTCGCATATAAGTAGCAAACATACTTTTCCAGTTTGGCATTTTGTAATTTGCTATTGTGGAGAAGGCAATGGCACCCCACTCCAGTACTCCTGCCTGGAGAATCCCATGGACGGAGGAGCCTGGTAGGCTGCAGTCCATGGGGTCGTGAGGAGTTGGACATGACTGAGTGACTTCCCTTTCACTTTTCACTTTCATGCATTGGAGAAGGAAATGGCAACCCACTCCAGTGTTCTTGCCTGGAGAATCCCAGGGACGGGGGAGCCTCGTGGGCTGCTGTCTCTGGGGTCGTACAGAGTCGGACACGACTGAAGCAACTTAGCAGCAGCAGCAGCAAATAGAATAAAGTGTGAATGCATGCTCTTTCACTTACTTGTGTCTTACTCTCTGACCCATGAAGGTAACTCACCAGGTTCCTCTGTCCATGGGATTTTCCAGGCAAGAATACTGGAGTGGTTTGGCATTGTCTTCTCCAAGGGATCATCCCAACACAGGAATTAAACCCACTTATCCTGCATCTCTTGCATTAGCATGCAGATTTTTTTCTACCATTGAGCTACCCAGGAAGCCCTAATATAGGGGACTTAAACCAATTTGTCTAGTGTTTGGCATTTAGCTAGATATGGAGAGTGAAAAAGTTGGCTTAAAGCTCAACATTCAGAAAACGAAGATCACGACATCTGGTCCTATCACTTCCTGGGAAATAGATGGGGAAACAGTGGAAACAGTTTCAGATTTTATTTTTCTGGGCTCCAAAATCACTGCAGATGGTGACTGCAGCCATGAAATTAAAAGACGCTTACTCCTTGGAAGGAAAGTTATGACCAACCTAGACAGCATATTCAAAAGCAGAGACATTACTTTGCCAACAAAGGTTCGTCTAGTCAAGGCTATGGTTTTTCCTGTGGTCATGTATGGATGTGAGAGTTGGACTGTGAAGAAAGCTGAGCGCTGAAGAATTGATGCTTTTGAAGTGTGGTGTTGGAGAAGACTCTTGAGAGTCCCTTGGACTTCAAGGAGATCCAACCAATCCATTCTGAAGGAGATCAGCCATGGGATTTCTTTGAAAGGAATGATGCTAAAGCTGAAACTCCAGTACTTTAGCCACCTCATGTGAAGGGTTGACTCATTGGAAAAGACTCTGATGCTGGGAGCGATTGGGGGCAAGAGGAGAAGGGGACGACAGAGGATGAGATGGCTGGATGGCATCACTGACTCTATGGACATGAGTCTGAGTGAACTCCAGGAGTTGGTGATGGACAGGGAGGCCTGGCGTACTGTGATTCATGGGGTTGCAAAGAGTTGGACATGACTGAGCAACTGATCTGATCTGATAAATAATAATTGCCTTTTAATTTCCATATTCTCTTACATAAGATGAGAGCACGGAACTTTCAAGACATGTATCACAAAAATGTTAATGAAGTGTTTCAGGTACGACTTGCAGCTTCTTGAGTTTCTTTTTCTAAATTCCTGGTGAATCTAATTCCTTGATTTTAACCTGAAATTTGAAATAGTGCTGATTTATGGCAAATGTTCTACTTACCTTTCCCCTTCATTTTAGACTCACTGAAACTTTGTGTCTTAAGAAAGCATATTGAAAGACTCAGAAAAATAATGAAGTTGACAGCATATTATAAATTAAATATTTTGCATGTTAATAATAGGAGTTGACTTTAAAACTGTAAACAACTCAAAGTGTTTGAGAAATAGAATAAAAAGTAAACTTAGTCAAAAGCAATCTATTAAAATAAGTGACATGATGGCCTGGACCAAATTACTGTGTATTCATTATTAAAATTTTATGTTTATTGTTTCTTTCTCTCTGTCTCACCTTCTAGCTTGTGTGTGTACTTATGATGTCTGAAGAATAATTTATTTTTCATTGTTTTCCTGTTTCTTGTATTATTATTTTCATATGCAATCTAGGGAATAGATTAAGTATTATGCATTTCTTTTCATTCAGGTAAAAGTAATACATAGCAGATAAATGAGTGCCCAATGAATAGTGGCAGTCCCACAATTATTTGGGCTCCAACCCTTGTATTCATTAGTACCTTTCCTTTTCTCCTTTGCAGATTTTTTTTCTAACCAGTGCTTTCCTCTCATCAAGTGAAATGATGCTGCAAAATAACAGTGTAACTGAGTTCATACTGTTAGGATTGACAGAGGATACTGAAAGACAGAAAATGGTGTTTGTAATCTTCCTCATTTTCTATTTTGGAACTGTGGTGTGGAATTTGCTTATTATTGTGACCATCAAGTTTGGCCGGACACTTTGGAGCCCCATGTATGTCTTCCTATTTTATTTGTCCTTGGTTGATACCTGCTTTTCAAATTCCATGGCTCCTAGATTAATTATAGATTATCTGTCTGCAAAGAAAATCATATCATACAGTGAGTGCCTGACTCAGGTCTTTGCACTGCATTTTTTGGCTCCATGGAGATCTTTGTCCTGGTTCTCATGGCCATGGATCACTATGCAGCCACTTGCAAGCCTTTGCATTATCCAACCATCATAAGCTGGAAAGCCTGCATCATCTTGATTGTTCTCGCAGAATAGGATCTTTTATACATTCTATGGCTCAGATTATCCTGGCCTTGAGATTGCCCTTCTGCGAATCCAATTTTGTTGATCACTATTTCTGTGATATGCAGTTTCAACTTGCCTGCATGGATATTCATATGATGAACCTACTGTGGTGTTTAATAGTGGGTTCATTTGCACAAGCAGTTTCATAATTCTGATAATCTCATATATTGTTATCCTGCATTCACTAA
Organism: Bos taurus; assembly: GCF_002263795.3. Taxonomy (NCBI): domain Eukaryota; kingdom Metazoa; phylum Chordata; class Mammalia; order Artiodactyla; family Bovidae; genus Bos; species Bos taurus. Next base: position 84,724,725 of record NC_037342.1, on the reverse strand, counting down.
GAAACCACAGCGCAGAAGGGAGGAAAAAAGCTCTCTCCACTTGCACTTCCCATGTCATTGTAGTTATCTTATTTTTCGGGCCATGTATATTTATGTATTCCCACCCTGCAACCACTTTTCCCATGGACAAAATGGTGATGGTATTTTATACTATTGGAACACTCTTCCTCAATCCACTCATCTACACACTGAGAAATGCAGAAGTGAAACATGCCATGAGAAAGTTATGGCATGTCAGAATTACCTCAGAAACCAAAAGATGAATCAAGGGCCTTGCTTGATTACTTATTGAATCATGGTTTGACTGAGTCTGTACAGATATATTATAGTATGTGTTTATTGTGGGAATGATATATTCTCTCATAAAAGGATATGAGTTGCTACTTCTTTCTAGTTCACAGGTAAGATGAATGTTAAGGCTTCTCATTCTTACATGGAACAAACTTACCAATTTTAACTTTGTTCTCTTGTCAAAGTTTATGTTGAAATAAACTCAGTAAAATAGCATGAGTTTTCTTTTTCTCATTTTTAAATAAATTTCCAGGTCTATGCAAAGTTCCGTATCTACATGTAGTACATGAGAAGGGCCATATATTATATATAAAAAAAATAATTCTATCATAAAATCATCTAATTTACTCCTACATAAACCCAGCACAGACAAATATACATGCAGACACTATACAGGTTGTCATAGTTATTTCTATTTCAGATGACTGAATGATAAAGTTAAGAGGTAAAGAAGAAAATAAAATGAGTTAGCATGCAGGTGAAAATAAAGTTAAGATAATAGAATAAGAAGTTATACAGTGAAGAAAATTTAGAAGCTTTTTATGTGTTTATAAAGTATTTGTAGTTAAAATTGGGGAATAATACAATTTTTAAACAAATTTTAGAACGTAATATACACACAATGTGTAATTTTGAATATTCACCTGTCCTCAAAAGTAATTCATGAAGAAGAGAAACTATGAACTCTAAGCATCCTTTCACTTCTCTCAGGAAGACGTAGAATGTCTGATATGTATCCAATGCTTTTTAAGAGTGCTTATCACAAGAAAAATTTTCTTTTCTTTTTCTTTTCTTATGTACCTATGAGATAATGAAGGTTCACAAAATTTATTGTGATAATCATTTTTTGATGTAAGTCAATCATTATGCTGTATACTTTAAACTTATACAGTAATGTGTATCAACTAAATATCAATAAAACTCCCTCAATAAAAAAAATAATCCTAAAAAAAACAGAACCCATGCACAAATATATATATATATATATACTTTTTATATATTTATATACATTATAAAGTTCCATATGTCTACTGAAAATATGCAAACAGAAAATCGGAAGTTCAGAGAAGTGAACATATCCTTGAGTTTCTGCTAAGAAGTACCAGAAGCAAGGCTTTAAACCAGATCCATATGTATTCCCTGGAAAAAATAGACTGCTAATCCACATTATCCCTTAATTCACACATCTGCAACATGGCCTATAACATATGAAAAGTCAGGAATCGATGAAATGGTTATGAATTGTTTTTATTCTAGCTTAGAGATGAGTAGTATAACAATGATTAAGAGTGTGAGCTTTGAACTCAGATTCTATGAATCTAAATCCTCTCTCTACCACCTCATAGTCCTTTAATTTCAAGAAAGAGAGATGGAAATGGAATACTGGGCCTCATTTTTGTGTGTAGATTGGAAATGAAAATAATCCCTCTCTTATAGACTTGTTGTGAGGGTTAAGCAAGGTAGTATATATAAATAACTCTGAATAGGCATGATAATTTGGTAAGTGCTATTTATTTTCATCATTAAATGTATTTTTAATCTACTAAAATTTATATATTTTAATAATAGCCATCATATATATTTATCAAAACATTTTATTTCATTCTGTGAATGCAATTTAAATTATAATTATAGTATTTATAATTATAAATGTTCACTACATCTATCAGCCCAGTATTGTTAACAGTATTAAATATAAACCTAAGAGAATGTTAAACACATTGCTATTGCTTAAATAAGAAATAAAGAAAACTTTAGGGAACAAGCGACAAGCTTTTTACATTTTGTGTCATCAGCTTTAAATATGAGTTAATGTGGAATATGAATAAAAACCAAAAGAATGACAAATCATAGTCAACTCACAGATGAATGGATAAAGATGTTGTGGTGCATACACACAATGAAACAATAATCACTAATGAAAAGGGACAAATCTGAGTCAGTTCTAATGATGTGGGTGAACCTAGAGCCTATACAGAGAGAAGTCAGAAAGAGAAAAACAAACATTGCATATTAACACATATCTACATGGAATCTAGAAAGATGGTACCTATTTGCAGGGAAGCAGTGGAGACACAGACATAGTAAACAGATTTATGGATGAAAGTGGGGTGGAGAAGGGGGGATAGGGTGAGAGGAGGGGGGAGAGGGTGAGAGGAGTGGAGAGAGAAGCCTGCAAACATAGACACCACCACATGTAGAATAGATAGTCAATGGGGGTTTGCTGTATGGCTCAGGAAGCTCAAACTGGGGCTCTGTAACAACCTAGAGGGCTGGGAAAAGGTGAACATGGGAAGGAGATTTGGGATGGAGGAACTTATGCACACCAAACATGCAACATATTCATGTAGATGTATGGTGGAAATCATACCCATATTGTAAAGCAATTATCCTTCAATTCAAAATAAATTAAGAAAAATAGTCACCTCATAGAAACAGAAAATATAAAAGTGTGTGCTAGGGGCTGAGGGCTTGAGGAAATAGCAATAGGTTGATGAAGCTCTACAAACTTTCAATGACAAGATGAAAAAGTTTTGAAAATATAATGCAGCATAGGATGACTACAGTTGAAAGCATGATGACTGTATTACATCACTTTAATGTGGTAAGAGAATAGAAGTTAAATACTTTCACCAAAAGAAAAGAAAGTTGAGGTTATGGATGTGTTACTGAACTAGGTGGGAGAAATCATTTAACAATTTGTTGCTGTTGTTGCTAAGTTATGTTGAACTCTTTCGCTACGCCATGGATTGTGCCTGCCAGGCTCCTCTGTCCATGAGATTTCCCAAGCAAGAATACTGAAGTAGGTTGCCATTTTCTTCTCCAGGAGATCTTCCCTACCTGCCAGGGACTGAACCTTCATCTCCTGCACTGGCAGGTGTATTCTGTACTCCTGAGTCACCTGGGAAGCCCAAGTTCCTCTGTGCATAGAATTCTCCAGGACAGAATACTGGAGTGGATAGCCAAGCCCTTCTCCATGGGATCTTCCCAAGCCAGGAATTGAACTTGGGTCTCCTGCATGGCAAGTGACTCTTTACCATCTGAGTCACTTCCATAGTCCTCTGTGTGTGCTCAGTTGTGTCTGACTCTTTGTGACTCCATGTACTAAAGATCACCAGCCTCCTCTATCCACGAATTTTTCAGGAATTCTGGAGTGGGTTGCCATTTCCTCTTCCATGGGATCTTCCAACTCAAGAATCAAACCCACATGTCTTGCATCTCCTACATTGGCAGATGGATTCTTTACCACTGTGCCCCCATGGGAAGCCCATGTAACCCTGTAATTAATTAAAGAAATTTTGAATTCCAGTACTTTGAAGTAGCTTCCATCAATTTTATGCTTGTGCTGTAATCTGTGATTCATGTCTCATTCACTGGCAGCCAGATTTTTTTTCCCCTTAAGTTTTTTTAAAATTTTATTTTATTTTTAAACTTTACATAATTGTATTAGTTTTGCCAAATATCAAAATGAATCCGCCACAGGTATACATGTGTTCCCCATCCTGAACCCTCCTCCCTCTCAGATTTTTTTAACACTAGCTCCACCTGGGAAGCCCAATCAAAACTGGGTTTACAGAAAAGGTTTAATGTTGAAAAGAAGACAGAAGTTCTCTCTCTGACATGAATGTTCTCTCTGACATAACTATATTGCAGATCCCACACTAGAATTATGTCATTGTTGCTCTTCACAGAACATTCAGCATTCATAGAAACTCAGGTTCAGAGAGAGAAATGGAATTCACATGCTTAGGTTGCATGTGCAGAGAATACAAGTCACCACTCAAGAATAGGTGTTTTTCAAATATGTCTCTTCAGACAAAGCCTTTCTATCAAAGAAGATAATTAATTCCTGGGAGAGAAAAAGAAGCTATAAGAAAAAGTACTTGAATCTAAGTGGGAACCTCTTTAAATATCCATGGGTTGCAGGCAAAAAAGTTTCCTTTACTTGTTCACGCCTACAGAGCAAGACCCCTCAAGGCTGAAGTGAATACTCTGGTGTGTTTCCACCACACATGGTGCCTCCTGTCCATGAGATGAGAGCCATCTATGGAAGAACATTTCTTCATAGTGTTCCAGCTGAATCCATTACAAAGTTCCAGGTTTTCTGTGAAAACTTTTTGATGCTTTAGGCTAAAAGTGAAAATTTAAAGCTTATAAAACAACTTATTTATCCACTGTTGATGTGGTACTGAATTGTATAAATACTGTCTTTCTTTTTTATAAAATTTATTTAATTTAATTAGCAGCTAATTACTTTACAATATTGTATTGGTTTTGCCATACATCAACATGAATCTGCCACGGGTGTACACGTGTTCCCAATACTGAAGCCCCCTCCCACCTCCCTCCACATACCATCCTTCTAGGTCATCCCAGTGCACCAGCCCCAAGCATCCTGTATCCTGCATCAAACCTGGACTGGCAATTCGTTTCTTATATGATATTATATATGTTTCAATGTCATTCTCCCAAATCATCCCCCCCCCACCTCCCACAGAGTCCAAAAGACTGTTCTATATATCTGTGTCTCTTTTGCTGTCTCACATACAGGGTTATCATTACCATCTTTCTAAATTCCATATATATGTGTTAGTATACTGTATTGGTGTTTTTCTTTCTGGCTTACAACACTCTGTATAATAGGCTCCAGTTTCATCCACCTCATTATAACTGATTCAAATGTATTCTTTTTAATGGCTGAGTAATACTCCATTGTGTATATGTACCACAGCTTTCTTATCCATCCATCTGGTGATGGACATCTAGGTTGTTTCCATGTCCTGGCTATTAGAAACACTGCTGTGATGAACATTGGAGTACACGTGTCTCTTTCAATTCTGGTTTCCTTGGTGTATATGCACAGAAGTGGGATTGCTGGGTCATATGGCAGTTCTGTTTCATTTGTTTTGTTTTGCTTTACATTTTTGTATTGATTTTGCTATACATCAACATGCATCTCCACACTGTTCTCCATAGTGGTGTACTAGTTTGCATTCCCACCAACAGTGTAAGAGGGTTCCCTTTTCTCCACATCCTCTCCAGCATTTATTGCTTGTAGACTTTTGGATCACAGCCATTCTGACTGGCATGAAATGGTACCTCATTGTGGTTTTGATTTGCATTTCTCTAATAATGAGTGATGTTGAGCATCTTTTCATGTGTTTGTTAGCCATATGTATGTCTTCCTTGGAGAAATATATATTTAGTTCTTTGGCCCATTTTTTGATTGGGTCGTTTATTTTTCTGGAATTGAGCTGTAGGAGTTGCTTGTATATTTTTGAGATTAGTTGTTTGTCAGTTGCTTCATTTTCTATTATTTTTTTCCCATTCTGAAGGCTGTCTTTGCACTTTGCCTATAGTTTCCTTTGTTGTGCAGAAGCTTTTAAGTTTAATTAGGTCCCATTTGTTTATTTCTGCTTTTATTTCCAATATTCTGGGAGGTGGGTCATAGAGGATACTGCTGTGATTTATGTCAGAGAGTGGTTTGCCTAAGTTCTTTTCTAAGAGTTTTATAATTTCTGGTCTTATGTTTAGAATTTTAATTCATTTTGAGTTTATTTTTGTGTATGGTGTTAGGAAGTGTTTAGTTTCATTCTTTTACAAGTGGTTGACCAGTTTTCCCAGCACCACTTATTAAAGAGATTGTCTTTTCTCCATTGTATATTCTTCCCCCCTTTGTCAAAGATAAGGTGTCCATAGGTGCATGGGTTTATCTCTGGGCTTTCTATTTTGTTCCATTGATTTATATTTCTGACTTTGTGCCAGTACCATACTGTCTTGGTGACTGTGGGTTTGTAGTAGAGCCTGAAGTCAGGCAGGTAGATTCCTCCAGTTCCATTCTTCTTTCTCAAGATTGCATTGGCTATTCAAGGTTTTTTGTATTTCCATACAAATTGTGAAATTATTTGCTCTAGCTCTGTGAAGAATATTGTTGGTAGCTTGATAGAGATTGCATTGAATCTATAAATTGCTTTTTAATCCATATTTAAGTCTAATAATTTTCTTATGAAGGTGCATATATATATATATATATATACACACACACACACACATATTCTTATGTTTCTAAACATATGGCTGCTAAACTATAATTATACTGTTTATTTTGTACTTTACAATATTTGTACTATAAAGTTTATTTTATATTTACACTAGTATTCTATTGATAGAAAACATCTTCCATTGGCTTTTCAAATATATATTTGGCTATTCGAGGTTTTCTGTATTTCCATACAAATTGTGAGATTATTTGTTCTAAGTATGTGAAAAATACCATTGGTAGCTTGATAGGGTTTACATTGAATCTATAGATTGCTTTGGGTAGTATACTCATTTTCACTATATTGACTCTTCTGACCCATGAATATGGTATATTTCTCCATGTATAAGTGTCCTCTTTGATTTCTTTCACCAGTGTTTTATAGTTTTCTATATATAGGCCTTTAGTTTCTTTAGATAGATATATTCCTAAGTATTTTATTCTTTTCGTTGCAATGGTGAATGGGATTGTTTCCTTAATTTCTCTTTCTATTTTCTCATTATTAGTGCATAGGAATGCAAGGGATTTATGTGTGTTGATTTTATATCCTGCAACTTTACTATAATCATTGATTAGCTTTCGTAATTTTCTGGTGGAGTCTTTAGGGTTTTCTATGTAGAGGATCATGTCATCTGCAAACAGTGAGAGTTTTACTTCTTCTTTTCCAATTTGGATTCCTTTTATTTCTTTTTCTGCTCTGACTGTTGTGGCCAAATCTTCCAAAACTATGTTGAATAGTAATGGTGAAAGTGGGCACCCTTGTCTTGTTCCTGACTTTAGAGGAAATGCTTTCAATTTTTCACCATTGAGGATAATATTTGCTGTGGGTTTGTCATATATAGCTTTTATTATGTTGAGGTATGTTCCTTCTATTCCTGCTTTCTGGAGGGTTTTTATCATAAATGGATGTTGAATTTTGTCAAAGGCTTTCTCTGCATCTATTGAGATAATCATATGGCTTTTATTTTTCAATTTGTTAATGTTCTGTATTACATTGATTGATTTGTGGATATTGAAGAATCCTTGCATCCCTGGGATAAAGCCCACTTGGTCATGGTGTATGATCTTTTTAAAGTGCTGTTGGATTCTGTTTGCTAGAATTTTGTTAAGAATTTTTGCATCTACATTCATCAGTGATATTGGCCTGTAGCTTTTTTTTTTTTTGGCATCTTTGTCAGGTTTTGGTATTAGGGTGATGGTGGCCTCATAGAATGAGTTTGGCCGTTTACCTTCCTCTGCAATTTTCTGGAACAGTTTGAGCAGGATAGGTATTAGCTCTTCTCTAAATTTTTGGTAGAATTCCGCTGTGAAACTGTCTGGACCTGGGCTTTTGTTTGCTGGAAGATTTCTGATTACAGTTTCAATTTCCGTGCTTGTGATGAGTCTGTTAAGATTTTCTATTTCTTCCTGTTCCAGTTTTGGACAGTTGTACTTTTCTAAGAATTTGTCCATTTCTTCCACGTTGTCCATTTTATTGGCATATAATTGCTGATAGTAGTCTCTTATGATCCTTTGTATTTGTGTGTTGTCTGTTGTGATCTCTACATTTTCATTTCTAATTTTATTGATTTGATTTTTCTCCTTTGGTTTCTTGATGAGTCTGGCTAATGGTTTGTCAATTTTATTTATCTTTTCAAAGAACCAGCTTTTGATTTTGTTGAGTTTTTCTATGGTCCCCTTTGTTTCTTTTGCATTTATTTCTGCTCTAATTTTTAAGATTTCTTTCCTTCTACTAACCCTGGGGTTCTTCATTTCTTCCTTTTCTAATTGCTTTAGGTGTAGAGTTAGGTTATTTATTTGACTTTTTTCTTCTTTCTTAAGATATTCCTGTATTGCTATGAACTTTCCCCTTAGCACTGCAGTTACAGTTCCCATAGGTTTTGGGTTGTTGTGTTTTCATTTTCGTTTCTATGCATATTTTGATTTCTTTTTTTATTTTTTCTGTTGTTTGTTGGTTATTCAGCAGCATGTTGTTCAGCCTCCATATGTTGAAAATTTTAATAGTTTTTCTCCTGTAATTGAGATCTAATCTTACTGCATTGTGATCAGAAAAGATGCTTGGAATGATTTCAATTTATTTGAATTTACCAAGGCTAGGTTTATGACTCAGAATACGGTCTATCCTGGAGAAGGTTCCACGTGTGCTTGAGAAAAAGGTGAAATTTACTGTTTTGGGGTGAAATGTCCTATAGATATCAATTAAATCTAACCGGTCTATTGTATCATTTAAAGCTTGTGTTTCTTTGTTAATTTTCTGTTTAATTGATCTATCCATAGTTGTGAGTGTGGTATTTAAGTCTCCCACTATTATTGTGTTATTGTTAATTTCCTCTTTCATACTTGTTAGCATTTGTCTTACATATTGCGATGTTCCTATGTTGGGTGCATATATATTTATAATTGTTATATCTTCTTGGATTGATCCTTTGATCATGATGTAGTGTCCTTCTTTGTCTCTTTTCACAGCCTTTGTTTTAAAGTCTATTTTATCTGATATGAGTATTGCTACTCCTGCTTTCTTTTGATCTCTATTTGCATGGAATATCTTTTTCAAGCCCTTCACTTTCAGTCTGTATGTGTCCCCTATTTTGAGGTGGGTCTCTTGTAGACAACATATATAGGGGTCTCATTTTTTGTATCTATTCAGCCAGTCTTTGTCTTTTGGTTGGGACATTCAACCCATTTACGTTTAAGGTAATTATTGATAAGTATGATCCTGTTGCCATTTACTTTATTGTTTTGAGTTTATATACCATTTTTGTGTCTCCTGTCTAGAGAAGATCCTTTAGCATTTGTTGCAGAGCTGGTTTGGTGGTGCTGAATTCTCTGAGCTTTTGCTTGTCTGTAAAGCTTTTGATTTCTCCTTCATATTTGAATGAGATCCTTGCTGGGTACAGTAATCTGGGCTGTAGGTTATTTTCTTTCATCACTTTAAGTATATCTTGCCATTCCCTCCTGTCCTGAAGAGTTTCTATTGAAAGATCAGCTTTTATCCTTATGGGGATCCCCTTGTGTGTTATTTGTTGTTTTTCCCTTGCTGCTTTTAATAATTTGTTCTTTGTGCTTGATCTTTGTTAATTTGACTAATATATGTCTTGGGGTGTTTTGCCTTGGGTTTATCCTGTTTGGGACTCTCTGGGTTTCTTGGATTTGGGTAATTATTTCCTTCCCCATTATGGAAGTTTTCAACTATTATCTCCTCAAGTATTTTCTCATGGTCTTTCTTTTTGTCTTCTTCTTCTGGGAATCCTATGATTCGAATGTTGGATCATTTAACACTGTCCTGGAGGTCTCTGAGATTGTCCTCATTTCTTTTGATTTGTTTTTCTTTTTTCCTCTCTCATTCATTTATTTCTACCATTCTATCTTCTACTTCACTAATCCTATCTTCTGCCTCCATTATTTTACAATTTTTTGCCTCTAGAGTGTTTCTGATCTCATTTATTGCATTATTCATTATATATTGACTCTTTTTTTAATTTTTTCTAGGTCCTTGTTAAACCTTTCTTGCATCTTCTCAATCCTTGTCTCCAGGCTACTTATCTGTGATTCCATTTTTATTTCAAGGTTTTGGATCGTTTTCACTATCATTATTTGGAATTCTTTATCAGGTAGATTCCCTATCTCTTCCTCTTTTTTTTTTTTGGTTTGGTGGTAATTTATCCTGTTCCTTTACCTGCTGGGTATTCCTCTGTCTCTTCATCTCATTTATATTGCTGAGTTTGGGATGGCCTTTCTGTATTCAGGCAGTTCATGGAGCTCTCTTTATTATGGAGTGTCCTCACTGTGGGTGGGGTTGTTTCGGTGGCTTGTCAAGGTTTCTTGGTTAGGGAAGCTTGTGTTGGTGTTCTGGTGGGTGGAGCTGGATTTCTTTTCTCTGGAGTACAATGAAGTGTCTAGTAACGAGTTATGAGATATCAATGGTTTGGAGTAACTTTGGGCAGCCTGTATGTTGAATCTCAGGGCTGTGTTCTGTGTTGCTGGAGAATTTGCATGGTATGTCTTGCTCTGGAACTTGTTGGCCCTTGGGTGGTGCTTGGTTTCAGTGTAGATATGGAGGCATTTGATGAGCTCCTATCGATTAATGTTCCCTGGAACCAGGAGTTCTCTGATGTTCTCAGGATTTGGACTTAGTCTCCTGCTTCTGGTTTTCAGTCTTATTTTTATAGTAGCCTCAAGACGTCTCCTTATATATTGCAATGTTGATAAAACATCTAGGTTAAAGATAAAATTTTCTCCACAGTAAGGGACACCCACAGAGGTTCACAGAGTTACATGGAGAAGAGAAGAAGGAGGAGGGAGGTAGAGGTGACCCAAATGAGATGAGGTGGAATCAAAAGAGGAGAGAGCAAGCTAGCCAGTAATCACTTCCTTATGTGCAGTCCACAGTCTGGACTGCTCAGAGATGTTCATGGAGTTATACAGAGAAGAGAAGAAGGAAGAAGGAGACAGAGATGGCCAGGAGGATAAAAGAGGGGAATGAAAAGTAGAGAGACAGATCCAGCCAGTATCAGTTCCCTAAGTGTTCTCCACCGTCTGGACCACACAGAAGTTCAGAGAGTTGTGTAGAGAAGAGAAGGGGGAGGGAGGAGACAGAGGAGACCTGGTGGAGAAAAATTAGAGTCCAAAGGGGAAGAGAGCAATTAAGCCAGTAATCTTGCTCCCAAGTAAAAATGGGTACTGAAGATTGTGTTCTTAAAGATTGTGTTGTATCAATTGTACAAAATTGATAACAAATACCAAAAAGCAAATATTAAAATTCTAGAGTATAGGTTGGATTTTCAAAAATACAATATTAAAGAAAACAAGAAGAAAAAAAAAGTCACAAAATATATTTAATATATATATATATATATATGAAGTTTTACTTTAAAAATAAACTTTTTTTGAAAAGTAATAGTAGGCTATAAAAATGAAAATTAAAGGAGTAACAGAGGACTTAAAAATTTTAAAAAGTGAAAAAAAGAGAAAAGAATGATCGTAAAATAGTAAAAATATATCTAGGACTTTCTCTGGTGTTGTTGTGGGCAGGGTGGGGTCAGTTCATTTTCGGATAGTTCCTTGGTCCAGCTTATATTTCTCAAGATCTATGGGCCCCTTCCTATGTAGTTGGCAGTAACTACAGGGTTTTAATCTATTGCACCTGTCACTTCCAAGGTGGTTCCCTTGGTTTTAGTTTCCTCTGTTTGCTGGTCTCTTCAGTGTCTGATTTCCGCCCTGACACAAGGGGGATGGGGTGGTGGGCACTTTTTCTCTTTTTTTTCTTTAGGCTCATTTGTTCAGTCGCACTGTGGGGAGGGAGGGATGCTGCAAAGAGTTAACACTGGCGTGTGCTTGCAGTGTCTCAGCCACACTGGGCCTGCCCCCGCTCACAGCGTGTGCACCCTCCCTGCCCACACAGCTCAGGCTCTAGGTTGCTTCGCCGGTAACCATCCAAGGCCGGCCCTGGGCTGCATGCACCTCCCAGGTCCAAGCCTCTCAGGTTCAGTCACTCAGGTAGTCCTCAGAGGCACAGACTCCGTTGGGCCTGTGTTTTGTGCCCTTCCCAGGTCCGAGCAGCTCGGCTGATGAGGTGTTTGGCGAGTGTGGTCACTGCAACTTATTGCCTCTCCTGTCCCTGCTGCTCGGTTTTCTGGGTGTACAACTGGTGCACCTTCTCAGGCGGATGATGACTGTCCAGAACCCCAAGAAGACTTAGTTAGCAAAGAAGCCTGCTTGCAGTTAGGTAGATAATGTCTCTCTGGGGCTGCGATTTCCCCCTTCCGGGTCTGGCTGCCTGTCACTGGAGGGGGATGATCTGCAGCCAGCTGGTTCTGTTCAGCCCTTCGTTCTGTGCGAGGGCCTGGTGGTGTCTTAGGGCTTTTTGCTTGGTAGCTATCCCACGGTCTGATTTGCTAGCCCAAATTAGTTATCCTCAGGGCATTCAGGCCCTATACTTACTCTAAGAAATGCATCCTGAGCCTCCCTTTCCAGCCCCCGCTTGCTAGTGGCGGGTGCAGGCGTCTGCTCTGCTTCTCCGCTGGGGGAGTTACTGTTGGGCTCATAATCAGTGGGTTTTAATTATTTACTTATTTTTCCTCTCTATCATGTTGCCCTCTGTGCTTCCTAGGCTTGCCACAGACTCAGCACTGAGAGTGTTTCCTGGTGTTTGGAAACTTCTGTCTTTTTAAGACTCCATTTCCAGGATGGAGCTCCATCCCTCCCTCTTTTGTCTTTTTTTTTTTTTTTTTTTTGTCTTTTATATTTTTCCTACCTCCTTTCGAAGACAATGGGCTGCTTTTCTGGGTGCCTGATGCCCTCTGCTGGCATTCAGAAGTTGTTTTGTGGAATTTACTCGGCGTTTAAATCTTCTTTTGAAGAACTTGTGTAGGAGAAAGTGGTTTCCCCTTCCTATTCCTCCACTATCTAGGACCACCTCCAATACTGTCTTTCTGAGTGTGTCATAGTTTTTGTACTGAAAGCTATTTATCCCATGAGGATATCTGTTTGCAAATGGGATTAGTTCTGAATACCCCGAAATGTCACTAAGATCATATGAGATCTGAAGGTAAGTTCTTCAATAGTGCTGATTCTTATTAAAGATTTCTTATTAAAGTTTTTTATTTAATAAATTAATTATTTCTTAATAAAGTTTCTTATTTCTTATTTAAGTTTCCATATATAGTAATGACTATATTTCATCACTTTTCAAATAGGAAATAGAGCATTTAATCTTTACCCCATTACTCTAAAGGGGGTTAATGAATATAATTAACCTAATTTAGGTGATGAAGAAATAATTGAGGCTCATAGAGATTAAGAAATTTGTAGGACTCAATTCTCTAACACCAGATGCCCTTCTTTTGCCAAAAGACATGTCTTTTAATAATTAAGACTAATCATGAGAATGAAACAAATTTGAAACACACTTCACACTCAAGATTTTTACATTTACATTTAGTAAATGTAAATACTAAATGATGTAAATTATCATCTGTTTAATCCAAACATGAATAGGAAGAACTCTTCCTGTGATCAATCATTATGGATAATGTGAGTCTCTGTGGCTTTTTAAAAAATAAAGTTCCAGATGATTATTCCTCAGTTTATTGCATGCTTAAACATTTCCTTGTATTATTGATCAAAATACCAATTCTTTCTGTCTCCTAGGTGCATAGACAGTCATAAAATAAGTGAAGGTCCTCTGTGTGCCCTCTGCAGTGTGCTGGATATATTCATATATGTTTCCTCAATCAATTCTCATAACAGCCTGTGAGGTGGACATTATTGTTCTCATTTGATACTAGAGGAAACTAGGATGTAAGTTGCCAAGAAACATACCCTAGAATCAAGCAGCTGCAAGTGGAGAAAGAGAAGATCCTTATCTATTTTTTTTTTTTGTTTTTTTTCTGATTCTCAAATCAGTATGTTTAACTGCTGGAAACATCATTTCAACATTTTGCAGAAGAGTCTGTGGGTTAATGCTTTGTAGGGAAATTGTGGAAAAAAGAAATAGGGGTGAGGAAGAGACAAAACTAAAATTGACCTTCAATGAAAGTAGTATTATATGGTTATTCAAAATTAAGAATTTTAGTAAGTTTTGCTGTGTGTATGCGTCTGTGTATGTATATGTATTTTTATATTTCTTCAATGATGTTGCTTCACAGACACTTGTCTCTGAAGTAACATTAATTAATTATTGTGATTATATCTAAAGGTTCTTATTAGATCAACATGGTTTATTTTAACCTAACAAAATAGAACACTATTTAAGAATTTGGAGGAAATAAAAAGAAGTAGAATCTGAACTAGTCTTAGATCTGCTCTCATTAATTGCTTGATTTTTGTCAAGATCCTTACTTTCTCTAAGCTTCTAGTGTGAAAATAAATATAAAAATGTTAGTAGTAATCATTTCAGAGGTTTGCAGTGAAAATTAAATAATCAAATGTCTGAAAAAATATTTAGAGCACAGTATGTGTTCATTAGTCTTATTATTAACATTAGTCTCTGATATCCTTTCCCTTGTGCAAATGGATTAAATAATACCATGTATAGGTTACTACCATGCCATACACATAGCAATCAATCACTATTAGCTATGGTTATGTTATTGGATTTAGGCAACATGACTTTTCAGTTCTATTACAATATCCAGAGTCCCTGTATTCATTCCTTTCCTATTATGGATGCCCCATAACACTTAATGTGAATGCTTAATTACTCTGTTACACATAACACTTTGATCTCCATCTCCTTACTGAACCTCATCCAAGTCCACTTGGTCCAAGTCACACACACACAAAAAAATCTTTATGAAAGTTATATGTAAAATTTACTCTTTCTCAAATTTGCCTTCATGTCTACACTCATGTGTTCATATTCTTATACTTATATTCTAATATTTACACTCAAATCCTCATGCACTCATAGTTGAAAAATCTTTAAGATATCAGAATATTTTCCATCTTAAAAAATGTTATTAGAATTTAGATATCTATAGAATCTAGGCAATTGCTATTTATTGGATGAAAAACAAAAAATTCAAAGCTGTGTTAAAAAACTGTGACTTTTTAAGGTACTATGATCAACAAGAACACGAAAAACATGGAAAATAGGAACAGTGTGACAGAGTTTATTCTACTGGGACTCACGCAAAATCCAAAGATGCAGAAAATCATATTTGTTGTGTTTTTAGTTGTCTACATCATCTCTATGACAGGAAATGTATTCACTGTGGTCGCCATCACTACCAGCTCATTATTGGGGTCCCCAATGTACTTCTTTCTGGCTCATCTCTCTTTTATTGATGTCTGCTATTCCTGTGTTGATACCCCTAAACTGGTCATAGATTCACTCTATGAAAAGAAAACAAGTACTTTTAAAGGATGCATGAATCAAATCTTTTGGGAACATTTCCTCGCAGGTGTTGATATAATCCTGCTTACTTCAATGGCCTGTGACCTTTATATGGCCATTTGCAAGCCCCTGCACTACACAACCATCATGAATTGGCAGTTATGTTGGTTGCTAATGGGAATGGCATGGATAGGAGGCTTTCTTCACGGAATCATACAGATCCTTTTCATCATCAGATCACCCTTCTGCGGCCCTAATGTCATAGATCACTTTATTTGTGACGTGAACCCTTTGCTTGAACTTGCCTTCACTGATACCCACACTCTAGGGCTCTTCCTTGCTGCCAACAGTGGTATTCTCTGTCTGTTAAACTTCCTTCTCTTGGTCGGCTCCTATGTGGTCATTCTGTACTCCCTAAGGACCGAAAACTCGGAGGCCAGACGCAAAGCCCTCTCCACTTGTGTCTCCCACATCACAACAGTTGTCATATTCTTTGTGCCCTGCATATTTGTATACATGAGACCTGCAGTTATTTTGCCTACTGATAAATCAGTGGCTGTATTCTACACTATGATAACCCCCACATTAAATCCCTTAATCTATACCTTGAGGAATGCCCAGTTGAAAACTACCATTAGGAGATCGTTTAGAAGTAAAGCTATTTCAGATGAAATACAAATGTGGCCAGAACCCAAAGTCTATTGAACAGAGATAACTGTCAAAAGGACATTGCTGATAATCTCTGCAAAGAATACCTAGTGAAATAAAGAACAACAACAACCACAAAAAATTTTACCAAACTTAGATTCTGTAAAAAGCAAATTAGAAATTGGTGCAAGAAAATGGGAAAAGCCAAACCCAGGACCATTCTCTAAATATGTAGAAAATTCTAGCAAATTGGGACTTGATATCACTGAATTCATCAATTTATATGGATTCAAAATGTTTATTCTAGTAAAAATAAAAGCCATAAAATATATTGTTTCTTATTAATAATCTCAATAACAATCCATAGAGATAGGCATGGCTATTTTCCCCATTAACAGGTGAGATACTAAACAGAAAGGAGTAAATTCCAAAATGAAAATATAAAAGAACTAATAAACAGAATTTAACTGATCATTCATATCATGCTCTTAACTGTCAGAAAACAATGACAGAAGGGTAGCCTAATTACCATTCAAAGAATCTGGGACTGTTTCAGACTACACACACACACACACACACACATATATATTTATGTGTGAGTTATATTACATGCCATATATTATCATATAATCATATTACATATTATTAATATAGTATATGCATTTATTATATAATTAGTTATATTACATGTATAGTTATATGTATATATTATATATACAATTGGTTATATAACATATTATTAGGTTGGTATGTATATATGTGTGTTCCCAGTCATGTACAACTTTGTGATCCCATGGACTGTAACCCACTAGGCTTCTTTGTCCATGGAATTTTTCCAGGCAAGAATACTGGAGTGGGCTACCATTCCCTACTCTTGGGGTTTTCCTGACCTAGGTATGGAAACTGTATTTTTGTGTCTCCTGAATTTTCAGGCAGATTCTTTACCACTAGTGCCACTTGTGAAGCCCTAGTATGTGTACTAGGTTATTACATATAACTAAATACTAATAATTTTATTAATAATTATGCCTACTTATATACATCACAGTAGATTATAAGACATTGACTTATCACTGTGATATGTATTTGCTTTAGCCGGTCCCTTCTCCAGGGGATCTTCCAAACTCAAGGATCACACCCAGGTCCCTGGAATTGCAGGCTGATTCTTTATCAGATGAGCCACAGCAAAGCCCTAGAATGCTGGAGTGGGTAGCCTATTCCTTCTCCAGTGGATCTTCCCAACCCAGTAATTGAACTGTGGTCTCCTGCATTGCAGGGAAATTCTTTACCAACTGAGCTACCAGGGAAACCCTCATAAAAGCAACAGGGCATTCAATCTCTAAAGGGCAAGTAATGAATATCACATCATGTGTCCAAATATCCTTTTAGCATTCTGAATTCTTTTGCATTGTCCATGTGACCTTCTTATGTTTCTGATCTATCACGAAAAGTAATGATTTAAATCAAAGAATATTTTGAAGTAAAACAGAAATTTCAATTTATTACATAAACTGTCATACTCCTTAAAACATTAGCTTACTTGATAGAAATGGATTCTACAATAGCATGATGTATGGTTTATAATAAATATCAAATGAATAAATACAAGTATTTACAGTAAGCAGAATGACAAACACCTATAATATTGTCTTCCCTGGTTGAGAAGATCCCCTAGAGAAGGGCATGGCAACCCACTCCAGTATTCTTGCCTGGAGAATCCCATAGAAATGGAAGCCTGGGAGGCTACAGTCCATGGGGTTGCAAAGATTCAGACATGACTGAGCAATTTAGCATGAGTCTGGAATTGTCTAATTGATTATGGAATTTTAGCTCAGGTCCATGTTACTGAACCAATGTGGTTATTTCCTCAGATCTATAGCTGAAATGGACAAAGAACAACCAACAGATTCTTATTGTTGTTCATTGTACCATAATCCACTATGTTGATCCATTACATTGATGATAGGCTGACTGCATCTTCTGATCAAGAAGCAACAATTGCTTTAGATTTTTTTCTAAGACATTTCTGTCTGATGTTAGAATAAATCCAAATAAAATTCAGAGTATCAAACTCAGTGATAATTTTAGGCACAGTGGTATGGGGCATATCAAGGTATTCCTTTTAAAGTGAAAGTTAATTTGTTCCCTCTGTCCTCTCCTATAACCAAAGAAGATGCACTGTACTCAGTGGACTTCACTGTTCTTTGGAGAAAGCACATTTTTTGTGTGGATGTATTTGTAAAGGGACGCAGAGAGCTACTAGTCTTGAGTGAAGTCCGGAAAAAGAAATAGCTTTGCCACAGGTTCAGATTGTCATTCAAGCTTCTCAGCCACTAGGGACAAATGGTCCAGTAGATCTATGGTGCTTGATGTGTCAGTGGAGATAGGGATGTGGGAGTCTTTGGCAGGCCTCCACATGTGAAGTTCAGTGCAGACACTTAGGACTGTGGAGCAAAATCTTGTGATCCTTTTCAGATAACTACTATCATTTTGAGAAATAGCTCTTGGCTTTCTTAACAGAGATTGAATGCTAAACCATGGACCACCAAGTTACTAGTCAACCTGGGTTGCCCATCATGAACTTGTTGCTGGACTCATCAATGACATATGCTTGGGTATGCACAGTAATAGTTCATTAGTCATTAATTTCATCAAATGGAAGCACAGTATATGTAATCAGGCTAAGTTTGTATATGTGTGTGTTCAGTTGGTCAGTCATGTCTGACTCTTTTTGGCCCCAAGGACGTTAACACACCAGGGTCCTCTGTCCATGGAATTTTCAAGAAAACTGGAGTGGGTTGCCATTTCCTACTCCAGGGGATCTTCCTGATCCAGAGATCAAACCCTTGCTTTTTGCATCTCCTGCATTGGCAGGTAGATTCTTTATTTTTTTAAATCATATTTAATTGATTTATTTTTTAACTGAAGGAAAATTGCTTTAGAGAAATTTGTTGTTTTCTGTCATGCATCAAAAAGAATCAGCCATAGGTGGACCCATGTCCCCCCACCTCCCCAAGCTCCATCCCATCTCCCTCCCTATCCCACCCTTCTCCATGAGTCATACAGCAAATTCCAATTCTTTACTATTGCATCATAAACTCAAAAGTGGAAAATTGAGTGCTACAGCCCCATTCTGGAAAATCCCTAAAGGTCAGAAGGAAGATAACTCCACTCAATCAATAAAACTTGAAGCAGTGTACGTGGTTATTCACTTTGCTTGGAAGGAAAAATATCCACATGTGTACTGTATACTGATTTATGATTTTGATCAATGGTTTTGCCAGATGGTCAAGAGACTTGGAAGGAACATGGTTGGAAGATAAACAACAAGAAAATTGAAGGAATAGTTATCTTTACCTACTTTTTTTAGATATATTTAAAAAAAATGTGTGTTACATGCCACAATGTAAAAATTGGAGTGACACCACTTGCTACTACCTTTAGAAATCTATTAGCAAAATCTGTGCTTTCTATTGCCATTAACTTAGGTTTTTCCTGCTTAGAGGTCTTATTTCCAAAGGGAGAAATGATTCACCAGGAGACACAACAATGCTGTATTGATCTGAGAGTTAAGACTCCTGCCTGATCACTTTGGGCTCCTCATGCTTCTGAATCAACAAACAAAAATATAAGGTAGTGTGATCCTGACTGCTAAGGATAATTGGACTACTCCTCCTTAAAGGAGAAAATAAAAGTATGTCTGGAATATAGTAGGTCCCAAAGGGCCCCTCCTGAGTTACATTAAGGGCCCCCCCTTAATCACCATATCTGATGATTAAGATCAATAAAAAACTGCAACAACCCAATCCATTTATAATTACTAACAGTGAAGAATTTTCAACGATGAAGGTCTATGCCATTCCACCAGGCAAAGATAATGAACAAGTTAGGTGATTATTGAAGGCACAATCATTCCTCTTTGCTAAAACAGCTCCACTTAGTTTTATCTCCCTTTTTACTGTTTTCTGCTCTTTAATCTTCTTTGTACAGTGCCTCCTAATGATAATAACTCTTGCATTTATATATTCTAAAATTCTTCCATTATTTTAACTCTATTTCTTTTCATAAAATCCCATTATCCAGTTCTTTCTCTATTATGATATTTTCAGTGTATCTTAAATGACCTTATTTTTAAAAACTATTAAACTTGCACAAAAAACATTTTAATAAAAGCTGATTTACTAGAAATTTACTAGAAATTTACCCCTAATTTACTAGAAAATCTTTCTGAGAGTCTCTTCTTCACTTACTTATAAGATTTCCTCTAAGCATTGTACCACAATGTATTTGCTAATCAGTAAAACTTTACTTTTAGAGAGGTTTTAGGTTCATGGCTAAGCTGAGATTAAAGTATAGAGATCCCATATACCTCCTGTCCCCAAATGGGACACTCTCCCCTTCAGAGGGATACACTTGTTAAAATCAAAGGAACGTACAATGATGCACTGCTATCACCCCAATTTTATAGTTTACATTAGGGTTCACTCTAAGTACTGTATATTGTGAGGATTTTGACATATACATTGATAAGATTCAAAATTATAGAAACAAGCCAGAAGAATTTCACTGTGTTAAATATCCTTGGTGCTCCATCTATTCATCCTTCTCCCTTCCCTAATCCTTTACTTTCACTTATACTTTTTCTGTCTCCATAGTTTTGCCTTTTTCAGAATGTCATATAGTAGAAATATATAGAGGGAGCCCTTTCAGTCCGGTTTCTTTCATTTGGTAGTATGCATTCAAGTTTCCTGAATATTTTTTCACAATTTAATAACTCATTTATTTATTTATTTATTTTCTTTTTTTTAAATTTTATTTTATTTGTAAACTTTACATAATTGTATTAGTTTTGCAAAATATCAAAATGAATCCACCACAGGTATACATGTGTTCCCCATCCTGAACCCTCCTCCCTCCTCCCTCCCCATACCATCCCTCTGGGTCGTCCCAGTGCACTAGCCCCAAGCATCCAGTATCGTGCATCAAACCTGGACTGGCATCTCATTTCATACATGATATTTTACATGTTTCAATGCCATTCTCCCAAATCTTCCCACCCTCTCCCTCTCCCACAGAGTCCATAAGACTGTTCTATACATCAGTGTCTCTTTTGCTGTCTCGTACACAGGATTATTGTTACCCTCTTTCTAAATTCCATATATATGCGTTAAGTATACTGTATTGGTGCTTTTCCTTTTGGCTTACTTCACTCTGTAAAATAGGCTCCAGTTTCATCCACCTCATTAGAACTGATTCAAATGTATTCTTTTTAATGGCTGAGTAATACTCCATTGTGTATATGTACCACAGCTTTCTTATCCATTCATCTGCTGATGGACATCTGGGTTGCTTCCATGTCCTGTCTATTATAAACAGTGCTGTGATGAACATTGGGTACATGTGTCTCTTTCCCTTCTGGTTTCCTCAGTGTGTATGTCCAGCAGTGGGATTGCTGGATCATAAGGCAGTTCTAATTCCAGTTTTTAAAGGAATCTCCAGACTGTTCTCCATAGTGGCTGTACTAGTTTGCATTCCCACCAACAGTGTAAGAGGGTTCCCTTTTCTCCACACCCTCTCCAGCATTTATTATTTGTAGACTTTTGGATCACAGCCATTCTGACTGGTGTGAAATGGTACCTCATAGTGGTTTTGATTTGCATTTCTCTGATAATGACTGATGTTGAGCATCTTTTCATGTGTTTGTTAGCCATCTGTATGTCTTCTTTGGAGAAATGTCTAGTTCTTTGGCCCATTTTTTGATTGGGTCATTTATTTTTCTGGAGTTGAGCTGTAGGAGTTGCTTGTATATTTTTGAGATTAGTTGTTTGTCAGTTGCTTCATTTGCTATTATTTTCTCCCATTCTGAAGGCTGTCTTTTCACCTTGCTAGTAGTTTCCTTTGATGTGCAGAAGCTTTTAAGGTTAATTAGGTCCCATTTGTTTATTTTTGCTTGTATTTCCAATATTCTGGGAGGTGGGTCATAGAGGATCCTGCTGTAGGATCCTCTATGACCCACCTCCCAGAATATTGGAAATAAAAGCTCACTTATTTTTAACTCTGAATAATATTCCATTGTCTGGATGTACTACAATTTTTATCTATTTATGTCCTATTGAGGGACATCTTGGTTGCTTCCAAGAGTTGATAATCATGAGTAAAGCTGCTATAAACATCCTTGCACAGCAAAACTACTTTCTTCGTATGTATGTGTGTGAATATGTTTATAGACCACATTTTGTCTTTTTACTAGTTTTTGTTTTGTTTTGCCTTGTTATATTTTCCCCCTTCATTTTAACAGCTCAGTTGCTAAAGAATCTGCCTGCAATTCAGGAGACCCGGGGTTAATTCCTGGGTTGGGAATATCCCTTGGAAAAGGGATAGGCGATACACTCCAGTGGAGAAGTCAGTGGCATCCCACTCCAGTACTCTTGCCTGGAAAATCCCATGGACGGAGGAGCCTGGTGGGCTGAAGTCCATGGGGTCGCCAAGAGTCGGACACGACTGAGCGACTTCACTTTCACTTTTTACTTTCATACATTGGAGAAGGAAATGGCAACCCACTCCAGTGTTCTTGCCTGGGGAATCCCAGGGGCGGGGGAGCCTGGTTGGCTGCCATCTATGGGGTCACACAAAGTCGGACACGACTGAAGTGACTTAGCAACAGTAGCAGCAGCAGCATACATTCCAATATTCCTGGGTTTCCCTTATGGCTCAGCTGGTAAAGAATCCCACCTGCAGTGTGGCAGGTCTAGGTTCAATCCCTGGGTTGGGAAGATCTCCTGGAGAAGGGAAAGGCTACCCACTCCAGCATTCTGGCCTGGAAAATCTCATGGACTGTATAGTCCATTGGAGAAGGCAATGGCACCCCACTCCAGTACTCTTGCCTGGACAATCCTATGGACGGAGGAGCCTGGAGGAGACTGGTAGGCTGCAGTCCATGGGGTCGCTAAGAATCGGACATGACTGAGCAGCTTCATTT
The DNA here is from genome assembly GCF_002263795.3 of Bos taurus. Classification (NCBI taxonomy): domain Eukaryota; kingdom Metazoa; phylum Chordata; class Mammalia; order Artiodactyla; family Bovidae; genus Bos; species Bos taurus. Next base: position 84,701,931 of record NC_037342.1, on the reverse strand, counting down.
TCACTTTTCACTTTTGTGCATTAGAGAAGGAAATAGCAACCCACTCCGGTGTTCTTGCCTGGAGAATCCCAGGGACGGGGGAGCCTGGTGGGCTGCTGTATATGGGGTCGCACAGAGTTGGACATGACTGAAGCAACTTAGCAGCAGCAGTATAGTCCATGGGGTCGCAAAGAGTTGGACACAATTGAGTGACTTGCACTTTCATTTTAACAGGAGTGGGCTTTGATTCTGGATACAATCACTAGACACTTATAAATTTAGGAAAATAATTTTATTATACAACTCCTTAATTAATATTGGGAATGGTATTAAATTCAGGTCATTAGGTGGAAAACAAGTAAATTTGTTTACAGTGATCTGAATTATTGATTCTATCTTTGTATCATTATTATTTTCTATAGGGCACCAAGAGAGTTAACTCACAGGAAACACATTAAAATAGTTGCTACACTAAATATCTCTGCTGCACAATTTGTTCCTTAAAGGTGTGCTTCCTTTGAAAACAAAGTTTGATACTAATTTTTTTCAAAGTATTTTTCATCTCTGCCTTTCTTAGAGTATAGCTTAAAGGATTGAACATGGGGGCAATGATGGTGTAAAATAGTGCAAATACCTTATCCTCAGGGAAAGTATTGGGATGTCTAAGATAGATAAAGATAACAGGTACAAAAAATAAGATGACCACAGTGATATGAGACCCACAGATAGAGAGTGCTTTGTGTCTTCCCTTGGTTGAATGATTATTTAAAGTTAATAATAGAATGCCATAAGAAACAAACAAGACAGCAAATGTAACTAAGGCAACCATTCCTGAAAAGGCAGTCACAAGCACACCAGTGATGTAGGTACATGCAATTTTTAGCAATGGAAAAATATCACAGAAATAGTGATCAATTTCATGATGACCACAGAAAGGCAAGCCGATTGCTATAAAAAGTTGAGGAAAGGAATGGACAGCTCCACCAGCCCAAGCAGCTAAGAAAAGAAGATTGCATCTTGTTCTGTTCATGATAATCACATAGTGGAGAGGCTTGCAGATGGCAACATAGCGATCTAAAACCATGTCAGTAAGAATAAAGATCTCAGTACTTCCAAAGAAGTGCATAATAAGGACCTGTAGCATTCAGTCACCATAGGAAATAGTCTTTCTCTCTACTAACAGATCTCCAATTAATTTGGATGTAATTCTGGAGGTATAGCAGATGTCTATGAGGGATAAGTGGCTGAGGAAATAGTACATTGGTTGGTTAAAAAGAGGACTGCATTGAATGGAGAAGCGGATCAGAAGGTTTCCTATCAACAGGACAAGATAACAGAATAAGAAAAACACAAAGCAAAATATATGTATGTTCTGGTTATATGAAAGTCCTAGAAGAATGAATTCTGATATGTTTTTCTGGTTTTCCATTTGAGTTTAATGTAGATTATACACAAATGACTTATGTTTCAGAAAAAAAGAAAACATATGCTTGGGTGAATATGAGCACAATAATATAAAATTTACCAAAAATACATTTACATGAATTAAACTTTAATATTAATTATTGATTTAGCAAATGTTTTAATCTCTCTTACTTTATAAATCTATTGCAAAACAATTTATAATGAAAATGATTATATAATTTACTCAATTACTTGTAAAATTTTTAAATATTTAAACATTATTTTGAAAATAAAAATGTTAATTGCTGTTAATAAAATATTTTACAAAATAAAGAAGGCTAATTGACCCAAGGCAAGAAAATATTCTTTTGTATATTTTTCAATTCTTATGGCAATATACATGAAGGCAACTTTCCTTCTTTTAAAATTATCTAACCAAATTCCCTGAATTATCTGGGATGAATCCCAAAGAAACACATATTTGTTTAAAATCGAGGGATGGTATGGGGAGGGACGAGGGAGGAGGGTTCAGGATGGGGAACACATGTATACCTGTGGTGGGTTCTTTTTGATATATGGCAAAACCAATACAATATTGTAAAGTTAAAACATAAAATTAAAAAAAAATAAAAGACAAAAAAATAAATAAAATAAAATCCCAGCTTGAACTGCTGAACATTAATTTAAATAGGACATCCTAAGGTTTCTGTAATGGCTCAAGTGGTAAAGAATCTGCTTCAAAGCAGGAGACACTGGTTTGATCCCTGGGTTGGGAAGATACCCTAGAAGAGGGAATGGCAGCCACTCCAGTATTCTTGCCTGGAAAATCCCATGGACAGAGGAAGCTGGAGGGCTACAGCCTGTAGCATCTCAAAGTGTTGGACACAAGTCAGCATGTACACATACTCTGTGATCAAGCATAGTTAATGGGGCATGGTAAATCAATGTGATTGTTGTTACATAAAAAGGTAAAGAACTTTTGAGAAATATACATTAAGATTCACAATTTATATTTTATTTATACATTATGATTCGTGGGGTCGCAAAGAGTCAGACACGATTGAGCAACTGATCTGATCTGATCTGATGATTTAAATTGCAAAAATCTACAAATTAATTTATTTCTTGTATTTATATTTCATGTGTTAAGACAATTAATATATACATACTGATATTGAAGTTTGTTTTGAATATTGGTAAAGAACAATAAACATGAAATTGCTCAAGTGTTTGTTGCTGGAAACTTCATGAAAAAAAAAAAAAAAACTACTGTTAGTAAAAGAAATGATATGACAACTTTTGGTCCAGTTATCCCTCAGTGGCATGTGTTGCAGTAAAGAATTAATGAAATGTTTATAGATTTTCATCTTTTGTAACTAAGGGATAACCTTAGGACATTATTTAATCAGTGTAAAATAAGTGCAAGATAGAACAAGTTCACTTCTAGACACTATTTTAACCACTGATGAGGTACTGTTTGTCCACAGTGGCTTTGCAAAAGCTAGCACACTTTTAGTGTTTTACACTCATATCCAGGGCCCCAAATATCTATTTAAAAGAAAAAAGAAAAAACAGAGAATGAATGTTTTTATAGCAATTGCATGGTTTTCATATTTAAAAACTGTCAAGTCTAGGGCTTCACAAAGTTATTATTAATGTTATTTATAGTCTTGATGATTATTTTAGATGGCAAATAGTTAACAACCATTTTAAATGGCCTGTATGACACCAATTCTATTTTAAACTATTATTCAAAACAGCAATATCACAGAGATTAAATTTTCTCATTATCCTACTTTTTCACTCTCACTATAAAGCTTCCAGACTGTTTTTCTGTAACTACCAGAACAAAATATCTGTCATACAGTGTTTAGCAATTAGCATCAATTCAAAAGTACTTAAAAGGTTTTTGTGTGGGGGGGGGGGAGTGGGGGGGTTTGCAGCACATTGATCTGTATTTACATAATTACAATTGATACATAGATTTTTTTGTCAGGTTGAATAATATTGATATGTCAAATAAAAGCATTATTATATAAGTAGACAAAAATAAATAAATGAATTGGAGAGAAAGAACTTCATTAACCTGAATCTTTGACTTTAGAAGAGACCTAGATAGAGAGTTAAAATAATTCCTCAGAATTGGAAAGTAATACACTAAAATTAGAAAAGATAAACGCCCTGATTCTTTTTTAATCTGAGGTTAAACATGAGAGTTGAGATGAATGGGGAAGAAGTTATCACAAAGGGCAGCAATGAAAATAATGAAATCTCAATTCAGAATCCTTATCTGAGCAGAAAGCAACATGCAAATATCTGGTTAATGAATGTCCAGTGTGTCTTTCTGAGTATTGGCACTTGTAAAAAGATACTATATATTAAAAAAAAAAAAACACACACACACACATTTAACTGATAATATATTAAAACAGCATTGTATCATCTGAGCTATTACAATGTAATTAATGGTGTTAACAGAGGAAATGTGAAAAGTCAGGTGATAAAATATTGTCATAAAACAGCATTTTGAACATGTGATAGTAAGGAAATCTATACAAAACTGAAGACACAATAGATAAAATAAAGAATACCAGGCAGCCAGGAAACAGATGGTTCAATTAATGACAGCAAAGTTATGGGGTGAAAGTTGAGGAGTGCTAAATTAACTAACTAGTGTGACTCACAGGCTAATGGTTTAACATGTTTGAAAGTCCTATCTTATTTATCTTACAATTAAGATATTATTACATAATTCAGAAATTTGATGAAAAATATAAAATACCCAGTGATATATATGGTTCATAACACACTTCTTTTTAACACTCATTTTTGTTTTAGTAAGTAGTTTAGCAGTCAAACATAAAAGTTTGACTACATAAAAGTTCAACAAAAAGAAAAAATCCCACATAATTTTAACAAGTGAAATCATATAAGCATCAATTTCAACAATATGGTGATAAAAATTATCAATCAGTTTGTTGATAGGTTGGTTATTTGGCAATTTTTAACATATGTCAATTGTCTGATTTTCCTTGCGTCATGAAAAAATCCTCCAAAATTACTTTATTTCTTCATTTGAAAATATCTTTGCTGTTCGTTATGCTGTCAGCATAAGAGCAGGCACTCTCATATTTAAATTACATTCTCCAGAATATACTTAAATTTTCTCTTGTTTTATTAAAACATTGCATGTTAAAAACTTATTTTTATTGACCTAGATGAAACTAGTTATGTTAAAGTGGCAGATACTTTGAAATGGAGAATTACACATATTTATCATATAGACGCTTACTCCTTGGAAGGAAATTTATGACCAACCTAGATAGCATATTGAAAAGCAGAGACATTACTTTGCCAACAAAGTTCCATCTAGTCAAGGCTATGGTTTTTCCAGTGGTCATGTATGGAAGTGAGAGTTGGACTGTGAAGAAAGCTGAGCGCTGAAGAATTGATGCTTTTGAACTGTGGTGTTGGAGAAGACTCTTGAGAGTCCCTTGGACTGCAAGGAGATCCAACCAGTCCATCCTGAAGATCGGCCCTGGGATTTCTTTGGAAGGAATGATGCTAAAGCTGAAAATCCAGTACTTTGGCCACCTCATGCGAAGTGTTGACTCATTGGAAAAGACTCTGAAGCTGGGAGGGATTGGGGGCAGGAGGAGAAGGGGACAACAGAGGATGAGATGGCTGGATGGCATCACTGACTTGATGGACATGACTTTGAGTGAACCCCGGGAGTTGGTGATGGACAGGGATGCCTGGCAGTCTGCGATTCATGGGGTTGCAAAGAGTCAGACACGACTGAGCGACTGAACTGAACAGATGGATATTCAAGCTGAAATGGTGTCTTATCTTAATACTAATATGGGAAAATGCATACAAGTAGATGATGAGGCACAATGAAGTACATTGCCAACTTGAGAATGCTTTCATTCTGTTATTAAACAGAATTTTCCATTTAAATAATATATAATTACAACTAAAATATGCTGTGACACTATTATAGTAATTAAATTATCACATGTTACAAGAGGAGTAATAGATTTTAGAAAGAAATTATATCAAACAAATGTAAACAGCATAAACCAAGCTAGCACATGGCTGGTGGGACACTACCCAAACCAGTGTCACAAACATCAGACTTGAGTGGCTGTCAGGTTAGTTTTAAGATGCATCAAGAAGAATTCCACCCCCAGATACTTAGTCATCAATTTGTTCCTTGTATAAAAAAATCTGAAGTTAAATGCAAAGAATAAAAACCATTAATTCAAACATATCTCTCAAATATTTTGGAAATCAATACATCTTAAATCTTCCACAGGTTTACACGGGAAGCAGGATTAAAATATTCACTAAAATTGTCAGGAATGAAAGCAGTGTATCTTTATCCCACAGGAAATCATATTTAGGTCATTGGTATCATCTATTTTATACCTATGCCTGAGGAAAATTTGGTTGGGAAGGACAGAATATAAACTTCAGTAACTATGCAAAAATTAATAAGTATTTGAAAGCTGTAAGTAATTATATTCCCAAAGGTATTTGTCAGTTCAGTTCAGTCATACAGTCGTGTCCAATTCTTTGCAACCCCATGAATTGCAGCACGCCAGGCCTCCCCGTCCATCACCAGCTCCCGGAGTTTACTCAAACTCACGTCCATCTAGTCGGTGATGCCATCCAGGCATCTCATCCTCTGTCGTCCCCTTCTCCTCCTGCCCCCAATCCCTCCCAGCATCAGAGTCTTTTCCAATGAGTCAACTCTTCACATGAGGTGGCCAAAGTACTGGAGTTTCAGCTTTAGCATCATTCCTTCCAAAGAACACCCAGGGCTTATCCAAAACAAAGATTGTCAAGCCACTCACTGTCCAAGGTAATGTCCCTGTTCCTCTGGTTGTTTACTTTCCAAATTTATCTTATCTTGCCTCAGGTATTATTCACCTCGAGGCTCACAAAGTCTGTAAACAAGGCATTTCAGAAAACTCTGCTCCGTGTTCATCCAGCTTTCTGAAAGCTGGGAGGGAAACTAAAGTGGCTTTCAGGAAAACCTGAGATGAAATAGGACAGACAGAACCAATCATGTGCATTCCAAGAATGAAACATATGGACAATCAAGGTCCTACCGTGTAGCTAGCTGCTGGCTCAGATGGTAAAGAATCAACCTGCAATGTAACTGACCTGAGTTCAAGCCCTGGGTTGGGAAGATCCCCTAGAGGAGGGCATGATAACCCACTCCAGTATTCTTGCCTGGAGAATCTCCATGGAGAGAGGAGCCTGGTGGGCTACAGTCCATGGGGTTGCAAAGATTTGAACATGACAACTGAACAACTGAGCACACATACTGTATAGCAAAGGGAACTATACTCAATATCCTGTGATAAAATACAATGGGAAATATGAAATAGAAAACATATATATGTATATGTATACACATATACATAAACTGAATCAATTTGCTCTACAGTAGAAATTAACACATTTTAAATAAACTATGGCTAATGGACATGAGATTGAGGAAACTCCAGGAGATAGTAAAGGACTGGGACCCTGGCATGCTGCAGTCCATGGGGTCACAAAGAGTCAGATATGACTTAGAGACTGAACAACAAAAGTAATTTAAAAATAATAAAATTATAAAATATTGTTTGGAAGGTAAATATTTGCAGAAACATGGATGGAACTACACATTCTCATGTTACGTGAAGTAAGTCAGACCAAGTAAGGCAAATAATTACATCACTTATGTGGAATCAAAAATTGATACAAATTCATTTATTTACAGAGCAGAACTAGATTCACAGACATGGAAAACAGACCTCTGGTTACCAAAAGGGAAAGGAAGGAGGGAAAATTAGGAGTTTATCATTGGCATATACACATGAATTCCCTAGTGGCTTAGACAGAAGAAACTGACAATTCTTTTTTGAAATTTGTGTAGGAAGATACAGTTTCAAAATTACGTGGAATAGAAATTCATGTTCAAAGAAAGAACACAGCTGGAGAATTTATTCTACCAGCATTCAAGAGGAACTATAAAGCTCCCATAAGTTAAGTTGTGTGCTGTTAAACGTGACAGGATGTTTATAAATAAACATATATGTATAAATTTTAAACAAAAATATCAAGGAAAATTAATGCAGAAACAATAGTTTTCTGAATAAACGTTTGATCAATTGGATCAGTTCAGTTCAGTTGCTCAGTCATGTCCAACTCTTTCTGACCCCATGAACTGCAGCACACCAGGCCTCTCTGTCCATCATGAACTCCCGGAGTCCACCGAGACCCATGTCCATTGTGTCAGTGATGCCATCTAATAATCTCATCCTCTGTCATCCCCTTCTCCTCCTGCTCTCAATCTTTCCCAGGAACAGAGTCTTTTCAAATGAGTCAGCTCTCCGCATCAGGTGGCCAAAATATTGGAGTTTCAGCTTCAACATCAGTCCTTCCAATGAAGACCCAGGACTGATCTCTTTTAGGATGGACTGGTTAGATCTCCTTGTAGTCCAAGGGATTCTCAGGAGTCTTCTCCAACACCACAGTTCAAAAGCATCAATTCTTGAGGGCTCAGCTTTCTTTATAGTCCAACTTTCATATGCATACATGACTACTGGAAAAACCATAGCCCTGACTAGATGGATCTTTATTGGCAAAGTGATGTCTCTGCTTTTTAATATGCTGTCTAGGTTGGTCATAACCTTCCTTCCAAGGAGTAAACGTCTTCTAATTTCATGGCTGCAATCACCATTTGCAATCACCATTTTGGAGCCCAGAAAAATAAAGTCAGCCACTGTTTCCACTGTTTTCCCATCTATTTGCCATGAAGTGATGGGATCGGATGCCATGATCTTAGTTTTCTGAATGTTGAGCTTTAAGCCAACTTTTTCACTCTCCTCTTTCACTTTCATCAAGAGGCTCTTTAGTTCCTCTTCACTTTCTGCCATAAGTTTGGTGTCATCTGCATATCTGAGGTTATTGATACTTCTCTCGGCAATCTTGATTCCAGCTTCTGCTTTTTCCAGCCCAGCGTTTCTCATGATGTACTCTGCATATAAGATAGATAGGCAGGGTGACAATATACAGCCTTGACGTACTCCTTTTCCTATTTGGAACCAGTCTGTTGTTCCATGTCCAGTTCTAACTGTTGCTTCTTGACCTGTATATAGGTTTGTCAAGAGGCAGGTCAGGTGGTTTGGTATTCCCATCTCTTTCAGAATTTTCCACAGTTTATTGTGATCCACACAAAGCCTTTGGCATCGTCAATAAAGCAGAAATAGACGTTTTTCTGGAACTCTTTTGCTTTTTTGATGATCCAGCGGATGTTGGCAATTTGATCTCTGGTTCCTCTGCCCTTTTTAAAACCAGCTTGAACATCTGGAAGTTTATGGTTCACATATTGCTGAAGCCTGGCTTGGAGAATTTTGAGCATTTCTTTACCAGCATGTGAGATGAGTGCAATTGTGCAGTAGTTTGAGCATTCTTTGGCACTATCTTTCTTTGGGATTGAAATGAAAACTGACCTTTTCCAGTTTTCAATCATAAGATATCTATATGCAAAAAAATATGAGCCTGAACCACTACCACACACTATACACAAAAATTAATACAAATGAATTAGAGGTCTAGAAGTTACATCTACATATATAAACATTCAAAAAAAATTGGCCTTGAGATAGACTATTACTTATGAGATATGATGAACAGCATAAAGCATAAAACAACTTAAATTAAAACCTGTTAATTTGTCCTGCACACCCAATTTATCATCCTCATTTTTAAATAAAAGCAAATTCACAAAAGAAATAATAGAAAATCCACAAATTTGGATAGTATATATATATACACACACACATACACACGTGCACACACGCACACACACACACATATATATATATATAATTTCTTTCCCATGGGGATGGTCTTGATTCCTGTCTGCTGTCCAATGTCACGGACCTCTGTCCATAGTTCATCAGGCACTCTATCTATCAGATCTAGTCCTTTAAATCTATTTCTCACTTCCACTGTATAATCATAAGGATTTGATTCAGGTCATACCTGAATGGTCTAGTGGTTTTCCTCACTTTCTTCAATTGAAGTCTGAATTTGGCAATAAGGAGTTCATGGTCTGAGCCACAGTCAGCTCCTGGTCTTGTATTTGCTGACTGTAAAAAGCTTCTCCATCTTTGACTGCAAAGAATATAATCAATCTCATTTCGGTGTTGATAATCTGGTGATGTCCATGTGTAGAGTCATCTCTTGTGTTGTTGGAAGAGGGTGTTTGCTATAACCAGTGCGTTCTCTTGGCAAAACTCTATTATCCTTTGCCCTGCTTCATTCTGTATTCCAAGGCCAAATTTGCCTGTTACTCCAGGTGTTTCTTGACTTCCTACTTTTGCATTCCAGTCCCTTATAATGAAAAGGACATATTTTGGGGGTGTTAATTCTAAAAGATCTTATAGGTCCCCATAAAACCATTCAACTTCAGCTTCTTCAGCATTACTGGTTGGGGAATAGACTTGGATTATCGTAATATTGAATGATTTGCCTTGGAAACAAACAGAGATCATTCTGATGTTTTTGAGATTGCATCCAAGTACTGCATTTCAGAATCTTTTGTTGACCACGATGGCTACTACATTTATTCTAAAGGATTCCTGCCCACAGTAGTAGATACAGTGGTCATCTGAGTTAAATTCACCCATTCTAGTCCACTTTAGTTCGTTGATTCCTAGAATGTCGACGTTCACTCTTGCCATCTCCTGTTTGACCACTTCCAATTTGTCTTGATTCATGGACCTAATATTCCAGGTTCCTGTGCAATATTGCTCTTTACATCATCTTTCTTCTCTCACCAGTCACATCCACAACTGGGTATTGTTTTTGTTTTGGCTCCATCCCTTGATTCTTTCTGGAGTTATTTCTCCACTGATCTCCAGTAGCATATTGGGCACCTACCAACCTGGGGAGTTCCTCATTCAGTATCCTATCATTTTGCCTTTTCATACTGTTCATGAGGTTCTCAAAGCAAGAATAGTGAAGTGGTTTTCCATTCCCTTCTCTAGTGGACCACATTCTGTCAGACCTCTCCACCATGACCTGCCTGTCTTGGGTGGCCCCACAGGGCATGGCTTAGTTTCACTGAGTTGGACAAAGCTGTGGTCCATATGATTAGATTGACTAGTTTTCTGTGATTATGGTTTCAGTGTGTCTGCCTTCTGACGCCCTCTCACAAGTGAACCGTGTTTCCAGATGTTCAAGCTGGTTTTAGAAAAGGCAGAGGAACCAGAGATCAAATTGCCAACATCCGCTGGATCATGGAGAAAGCAAGAGAGTTCCAGAAAAACATCTATTACTGCTTTATTGACTATGCCAAAGCCTTTGAATGTGTGGATCACAATAAACTGGAAAATTCTGAAAGAGATGGGAATACCAGGCCACCTGAGCTGCCTCTTGACAAACCTATATGCAGGTCAGGAAGCAACAGTTAGAACTGGACATGGAAGCACAGAGTGTTTCCAAGTAGGAAAAGGAATATGTCAAGGCTGTATATTGTCACCTTGCTTATTTAATATATATGCAGAGTACACCATGAGAAATGCTGGGCTACAAGAAGAAGAAGCTGGAATCAAGATTGCCAGGAGAAATATCAGATGACAGCAACTTTATGGAAGAAAGTGAAGAGGAACTAAAGAGCCTCTTGATAAGAGTGAAAGTGGAGAGTGAAAAGGTTGGCTTAAAGCTCAACATTCAGAAAACTAAGATTATGACATCTGGTCCCATCACTTCATGGGAAATAGATGGGGAACAGTGGAAACAGTGGCTGACTTTATTTTTCTGGGCTCCAAAATCACTGCAGATCGTGACTACAGCCATGAAAATGAAAGATGCTTACTCCTTGGAAGGAAAGTTATGACCAACCTAGATAGCGTATCCAAAAGCAGAGACATTACTTTGCCGAAAAGATCTGTCTAGTCAAGGCTATGGTTTTTCCAGTAGTTATGTATGTATTTGAGAGTTGGACTGTGAAGAACGCTGAGTGCTGAATAATTGATGCTTTTGAACTGTGGTGTTGGAGAAGACTATTGAGAGTCCCTTGGACTGCAAGGAGAGCCAACCAGTCGATTCTTAAGGGAGATCAGTCCTGGGTGTTCTTTGGAAGCAATGATGCTAAAGCTGAAATTCCAGTACTTTGGCCACTCTATGAAAAGAGTTGACTCATTGGAAAAGACTCTGATGTTGAGAGGGATTGGGGGCAAGAGGAGAAGGGGACGACAGAGGATGAGATGGCTGGATGGCCTCACTGACTCGATGGACGTGAGTTTGAGTGAACTCCGGGAGTTAGTGATGGACAGGGAGGACTGGCGTGCTGCAATTCATGGGGTCGCAAAGAGTCAGACATGACTGAGCGACTGAACTGAACTGAAATGATATATATATATATAAATCAAGAATTTGACCATAATTTTTTGTAAATAAATATATTTATATATATGAAACATATATATGACAAACATGTATTTAGAATATGTAGAAAGCACTAAGTAATAAGAAACAAAGAACTATTATTTTTAAATTATAGAAAGAACTGAAAAATAAATGTCTCCCCCAAAGGATACACCTATAAAAATATTTTTTAAATGCTCAACATCATTAGTCAGCAGGAAAAGTGAATTAAAATTACAGTAGTTTATCACTGCATACCTCCTAGAATAACTGAATGAAAAATACTACAAAGTGACCAGAATATGAAAAATTATTTGTGGTTGATTTAGGCATTCCTCCTTGTGCTTTAAATATCTCTCCACATATTTAGTGTTGCCTAGTGTTTCATGCTGACCATCACATGGATCCTATTAGAGTTTCTGTTTATATACATAGCCCTTTGATGAAAGTGAAAAATGGTGGGTTTGGGCTCAAGTACTTTGAAATGACTTCCATTAACCTTATACCCTCACACTGTTCTAGCTCTCAAGTAATCAACATTAGGTTTCCAGAAAAAAAGTCAAATACTGATAAAATGATACAAGTTTTCTCTCTGAGATGAATCCACAAGTTCACTGTATCACATGTGCCCATGCCTGATTTATGTCATCATTAGTATTCACATGACATTCAGGTTTCTTAGAAACCCAGGTTCAGATATAGGAATGGGACTCACATGTTTTGGTTGCAAGTGCAGGGAATACAATTCCTCACTCCAAAATCAGTGTTCCACAAACATACCTCTTCAGAATACCTGCTTTTCATGCAAGGTTTTTCCATCAAAAGAGTTAATTAATTCCTGAGAGAGAAAATAGCATCTACAAGATGAGGTCTTTGAACATCTGTGGAAAACTCTTTAAATATCCATGTATTTCCACTGAAAAAGTCTTTTGTGAATTGTTTACATATGCAGAGCAAGATTCATCAAGGTTGGGATGACTCACTTGAATGTGTTTCCACCGACCTTTCTGCTTCTTGTCTGTGGGACAAGAACCACCTATAGACGATCATTCCTACGTAATGTTCTAAATGAATCCATTCTAAATCCAAGTCCAAGGTTTCCTCTGAAAATTTATAAGGCTTTCAGTTCAGTCAGTTCAGTCGCTCAGTCGTGTCCAACTCTTTGCGACCCCATTAATCGCAGCATGCCAGGCCTGCTATAAGAAAAGATTTACTCTTATATAAAGAATTAATATCTACTCTGAAATTGAATAATCTGAAATGTCTTTATGTCATATTTTTCAAACTGAAGTTACTTATCCCAAGTTGAAGTCAATTTGAAAATATAATTAATTCTGAATGCCCTCAAATATCATTAATATCATGTAAAACCAGAAGGTAAGTTATTCATTAGTGTTAATACTTGTTAAATTGTTACTTTACATATATAGTTAGTAATCACATTCTTCAATACTTTTAAAATATGGATACAGAACATTACAACTTCATCTGTTTCTTTAAAAGACAGTTGGCAAATAACATTAACCTAATTTGATTGATAATATATTTGAGGCTGGAGATTAAGAAATGTGTGTGAGCTAACACTCCATTACGAGATATTCTTTTTTTTTTTAATCAGGAAACACTTATTTTAATAATGAAAGCCATTTCTGAGGGATAAAAAGACAATTTAATACACTTCATACACAAAATATATAAATGCATTATAAAATAAAAATAATCACCTTTATTCCAAGCAGGAAGAAAGATAATTCTTTTTTGGATCAACTCCCAGTGTACTGCATGTTTAAAAGTTTCTCTGTATTATTACTCAAATTGTCAATTATTCCTGTCTACTAGCTGCGTATAGAGCCATAAAATAAACTGAAGTTTTTTGTGTGTTTTCACAGCAGTATGATGGATATATTCATATATGTTTCCTCAACCAATTCTCGTAAGAGACTGTGAGGCCGACATAATGTTCCCACTTGATACTAGAGGAAACATGGGTGTAAGTTGACAAGAAATGTAACCTGGATCAAGAGCTGCAAGTAGAAAAGGCAAGACTCTTCTAACATGGACTTTAGATTCGCCAGTCAAAATATTTAACCACTGGGATCAGCATTTTGTAGAAGAGTTTGTGAGTGTATGATTTCTATGGAAATTGAGGTAGGAAGGAAACGGAGGTAAAAGAAGGACAAAGATAAAATGGGCCTTCAATGAAAGCAGTACAGCATAGCTTTCAAAATTTGGGAATTCCAGTATGTTACACTGTGTGTGGTTGTGTCCGAGTCTGTGTGTATTTGTATTTGTGACTGTCAATGAAATTGCTTCATATATTCTTGACTCTGAGCAATTATACTTATTATGGTTATAGATCATGTCAAAAGGAAGAGTTCTAATTCAACATGGCTAATTTAAACTTAACAATAAGGCATGCATTTTAAGAGTTTTGGAGGGGAAAAAAGTATACTCTGACCTAATTTTACACCTATCTTTCATTAGTTGTTCTATTCGGTGCAGGAATCTAAAGACATTAATTAAAGTAACCACAATAATTATTTTTATTATCATGGTCATATCAAAGGAGTTTGCTGGCTTAACATTATTTATAATATAACATCACAATATAGGGTGTCTGTAAGAATTTAGAGGAAAAAGAAGATAAGAAGTATAATCTGATCTAATTTTGACTTTGCACTTTATTAGCTGCTTGATCTTGGCAGGATCCTAATTTCTCTATTCTTCTCTTCCTGATATGTAAAATAAGTATAAAAATGATGGCAGTAAACATCCTAAAGATTTTTAACGAGGATTAAATAACCAAATGTCTGAAAAAATAGCACACAGTAAGTGTTCATTAAGTTTTTTTAAAATAAATTTATTGGAGTATTGTTTATTTAAAGTAAGGGTTTTGTTAATAGTATCATTAGTATTACTAATTACATTAGTCTCTGAGATTATGTGCAAATTCCAGGCTACTATCATGCCATACTTATTATGGCATGGAAATTATTCATTAAGTATATCAGGTATTATAAAACTATCAGGTTTAGGCAATTGGTTTATCAATTCTATTACAATACTCCCTGTATGTTTTTCTTTCTTTCCCATTACCAATGCAAAGGTACATTTAATGTCAACTAACGAGTCTGAGTAGACTCCAGGAGTTAGTGATGGACAGGGAGGCCTGGTGTGCTGTGACGGGGTCACGAAGAGTCAGACACGACTGAGCAACTGAACTGAACTGAACTGAATACAAATAGTTTGACAATGGCATTAAATTCTCTGATTTCCATCCTGTTACTGAATCTCAGCCTACTTCATCCAAGTCCATGAAAAGTTTACTATACTTGACTCTTGAGAGTCCCTTGGGCTGCAAGGAGATCCAACCAGTCCATCCTAAAGGAGATCAGTCCTGAGTGTTCATTGAAAGGACTTATGTTAAACCTGAAACTCCAATACTTTGGCCACCTGATGTGAAGAGCTGACTCATCTGAAAAGACTCTGTTGCTGGGAAAGATTGAGGGCAGGAGGAGAAGGGGGCGACAGAGAATGAGATGGTTGGATGGCATCACCCACTCAATGGACATGGGTTTGGGTGGGCTCTGGGTGTTGGTGATGGGCAGGGAGGTCTGGCGTGCTGTGGTTCATGGGGTTTCAAAGAGTCAGACATGGCTAAGTGACTACGTGAAGTGTACGCAAGATTCCCTCCTTCTCAAAACCCTCTTCTCCATTACATTCATATTCTCATATAAAATTCTTACACTCATATTTTTATATTCTCATACACTCATATCTAAGTAATTTTCAGTGGTTCAGAATTATTTTCTTTTATCAGAAAAAGTCGTGAAATTTATAATACAGTATAAACTATGGATTAATCATTTATTACATTGATAGGCTTACTAAATTCAAAGTAGAACTAATAAATTGTAACTTTTTTCAGGTAACATCATTAATTATAACGAGATACGTGAAGAATAGAAACAACATGACAGAGTTTATTCTACTGGGACTCACACTGAATCCAAAGATGCAGAAAGTCATATTTGTAGTCTTTATGGGTTTCTACATTGTCTCTGTGGTAAGAAATGTGGTCACTATGGTCACCACCACTACCAGCCCATTATTGGGGCCTTCCATGTACTTTTTTCTGGCTCATCTCTCTTTTACTGATGTCTGCTATTCCTGTGTCAATATCCCTAAACTGAATGTAGATTCACTGCATAAGAAGAAAGCCAGCTCTTTCATTGAGTGTATGTGCCAGATCTTTGGGGAGCATTTATTTGCAGGTGCTGATGTCATCCTCCTGACTGCAATGGCCTATGACCACTACATGGCCATCTGCAAGCCCTTGCACTACAAAACCATCATGAACTGGCAGGTGTGTTGGTTGCTGGTGGGGGTGGCATGGGCAGGAGGCTTTCTTCATGCAATCATTCAGATCCTCTTCATCTTCAGGTTACACTTCTGTGGCCCTAATATCATAGACCACTTTATGTGTGATCTGAACACTTTGCTCAATCTTGCCTGCACTGATACCCACACTCTAGGACTCTTTGTTGCTGCCAACAGTGGGTTCATCTGTCTGTTAATCGTCCTCCTCTTGGTTGGCTCCTATACTATCATTCTGTTCTCTTTGAGGACATGGAGCTTGGAGCCAAGGCAAAAAGCCCTTTCCATCTTGATCTCCCACATTACAATGATCCTCTTGTTCTTTGTGCCAAGCATATTTACTTACATGAAACCAGCAGTTACTTTACCTATTGATAAAGCAGTTGCTGTATTCTACACTATGATAACTCCCATGTTAAATCCTTTAATCCATACCTTGAGAAGTGACCAGATGAAAAATGCCATTAGGAAATTGTGTGGTAGAAAAGTGATTTCAAGTGATCAATAAAATGTGTTTGTGTTCCAATGTTCATTCAACTGATGCAAATGTCAAAAGGACATTATTGGTGAACACACATTATCAGTTAAGAATATCAATACGATAAAGAAAATAATAACCAACAGAAATCATTGCTTCTGCAAAAAGGGGAGAAGAAAGTAATGCAAGATATGATAGAATGACCTAGCAGAGGACAACTCATATTTAAAATGTTCTGCAAAATCAGAAACTGATTTTACTAGTTTCATCACTGTACATACATTCATAAGCTTTAATCCCAGTAAAATGAAATAAAATAGATAATTAATTGACTTTTAGCAGTCATTTCTATAATAACACAAAGAGGTAGGTACTCTTTTTATCCCCATTTTAACAGGTGAGTAACAAACATAAAAGAGGATGATCCAAAACAAACAAACAAACAAAATGAAGATCCAGTAATCAGAGTATAACTTCCTCTCATTCCATGTTCTTTATTGCTGTGATAATGTTTGGAAATGCAATAGTAAGGTAATATAATTATACTGTTACAATTTATTGAGACAACAGTAATCCTGGACTATCTATTTATCTATCTTTCTGTCTCTCTCTATATATATATGCAAATATGTATTTGTTATATATTTATATATTTAATTGGCTCTATATACTAGTATACGTACTGTCTTTTATTACATGCATATATTCATATATATAACTAAATCACATATTTTCACTCACTCTGTTCATTTTTATATAACATAGTGGGTAGTAATATGTTGATTTTAACACCATGTTATGTAACTACTTTTGAAATACAAAATTAATGTGTAATTTAAACTCTAATGCATAAGTAACAATATTATACCATATCCAAATATCCTTTTAGCATTAAGAAATACTAAAAATAAAAAAGTGATGCATAAAAAAGTAAAAATCAAAAAAAAATTCTGTATTTTTCATGTCAGCAACTTAGGTTTAAAAACCATCAGAAAAGAGGATGATTTAAATAAAAGAATATTTTAATTCCAGACAGTAATTTCAATGTATTCTCTAAACAGTCCTACTCCATGAAATACTTTTAGATTTCCTAGCAATAATTTCTGCAAATAGCACACATTTGATTTATGATAAATGTTGAATGGATAAACATTATTTGAAAGGAAAATGAACATATTCAGTAAAATATAGGGGAAAAGAAAGTAGTAGTGGAGAATAGGAATTTTTTTTCTCATCTTTTTCAGAATCTAGGAAGAATTCTAGCTATGTCTATTTTGGAAGCCACAAGTTGTTTTAGTCCTGCTTATGTAAGAAAAAAAATTGAAAGTATGTTATTACATAAAAAAATATTTTACATTGATATCTTCTCTGCTCTTAGAAAGATTTTTTTATGAATATTGTTTGATTTGTTATATTTTTCTTTTCTCAAATTAATGTTTTTAATTTTTAATTTTATATTAGAGTATAGTCAGTTAACAATGTTGTGATAGTTTCAGGTGAATAGCAAAGGGACTTAATAGCAATGCATATACACATATTAATTCTTTCTCAAAGTCCCTTCCCATCCAGGCTGCCACATAACATTGAGCAGAGTTACATGTGCTATTCAGTAGATCCCTGTTTGTTATCAATTTTAATTATAGCAGTGTGCACACGTCCAACCCATGTACATGTTGTATTTTTCTGTTATTAATTTTTATTTCTAACTTTTTATTTCTTTATTAATAAAAACAGTTTTAAAAATATGTAGCTCTGTCTATACAGAAAACAATTGCAGTGAAAATATATTCCATTCATTTCTTTTGTCCTTCGTTCATTAAACAACAAATATGCTTGAGCTCAAGAAGTATAACAGTGGTCCAAGGGTTGCAAAGAGTCAGGCACTTCTGAAGTGACTGCACATGTGCACATATTTGACTTTGATCAGTGGACAGAGGAAGGGGAGTTTTGTGACTTTTATACCAAGAGTCCTGCAGTGATAAGCAGGCATCACCCTAAAGCAGACAGCTGCAGAACTAATAGCCCCATTCATTCTTAAAAAAAAAAAAAAAAAAAAAAAATCCTCGAAGGTCAGTAGAGATGGAAAGCCTCCCAATTAGTACAAGTTCAGGCAATACACCTGGTTTTTCACCTTGATTGGAAAAAGACATATCAGATGTGCAATATATACTGAATCATGGATTTTGACCAACAATTTGGCTGGATGGTTGCTGGTGCTGCTAAGTCACTTCAGTCGTGTCCAACTCTGCGACCCCATAGACGGCAGTCCACCAGGCTCCCCCGTCCCTGGGATTCTGCAGGCAAGAACACTGGAATGGGTTTCCATTTCCTTCTCCAATGCATGAAAGTGGAAAGTGAAAGTGAAGTCTCTCAGTCATGTCCGACCCTCAGCGACCCCATGGACTGCAGCCTTCCAGGCTCCTCCATCCATGGGATTTCCCAGGCAAGAGTACTGGAGTGGGGTGTCATTGCCTTCTTCAGGACGGGTGGTTAGGAACATGGAAAGAACGTGTTTAGAAAATTGGGCAAAACCAATATGGTCAAACCCCCAAAATTCTAAGGTCAGTTGTTTATAATATGTAAGCAGTTGTTTGAGGCACATGGGGTAAGAATCTCAGCACAAGGAACAGGTCAGATTGAGAGTATAAGGTGCCATAGGCATCTGGTGGCCTACAGTCACATGGGGTCACAAAGAGTTAGACACAACTGAGTGATTAACACTTTCACTGCACCATCAGGCTACTTGCAATGGGCCTAAAATTTCCAAAGTAAAACCTTTCAAAATAACTTCAATCATAAAAGCTGAATTCAATCATAAGTAGGTTGTTTGAAAGAATTGAGAGAGTAAAGAAAGAATATTGCATGAAGTATAAGAAGCGGCTTGAAAAATAACAAATTGTAATCAAAAAAGGAACTTTCAAGAAAGTCTAAATACATTTTTTTTTCCAGCTGTTGGAAGAAAAGAAACAACTGTAAGTAAAATATATGGTAGCGTTCCTATCTTTAAGATTTAGGAATAACTATAGAAAACTTATTTGTATACATGCTGTATTACAAATATATCATGTAAAATTACAATTTGGGGGTTCATACTATACACAATTATTGAAAGCAAAACCTCAAATACAGTTAAATGATTTTGGAACTAAAAAACAAAAATGGTGACAGTACTTAGAAATTTAATCAAAAGACCCTGTGCATGTGAAGGAAAGGCCCATCGATGGATGTTGAGGTTTTCAGTGACCAGAGTCTGGATACTGATCAGGTCAAACATGGGTTTCCAAGGTCCTTGCTTCCTTCTAAGAAAAACGTCAAGTCATTTCCTGTTCCCAAGTAAAGAGTTCCTGGGGAAGCAATAGTTACATTCAGAGAGAAGGTTCTGCCTTTCCCCTTTTATAGATGTCCTTTATATTGAAACCTATAAAATGCTACTCTAGGGAAATTTTAAAAGTCTTATAAGTAGAAACATATTTCACATTCATGGGCTAAACAATTAGTATAATTAAGATAACATAATTCCTCACAGTGATCTATAGACTCAATATAATTTCCATCAAGATACTATTAGTATTCATTTTTTTCCAGAAAGAAAACATTGATCCTAAAATTCATAAGGCACTCCAAGAAACCCTAAATAGCTAAAGAGTCTTGATATAGTTTTGAAATATTCTTTATTAAGAACAAATGGGGAGGACTCACACTTCTTGCTGAACTTACTAAAAGCTAAAGTAGTTAAAACAATGTATTAGAATGAGAAGACAAAGATCAAAAGAATAGAAATAAAAGCCCATAAATTACCCTTATATCTATTGGCAATTGTTTTTTCACAAGGTTTCCAACACCATTCCATAGGCATTGAATAGTATATATACAAGTAGTACTGAAAAACTTTTGTATCAAAATGAAAAAAAAAAAAGGATTTGAAACCTTACCTCATACCATAAATGGATACTAAATCAAAAGAGATCAAGGATCAGATGCACATCTAAAAATATAAAATTCTTGGTAGGGAGAAATATTTATAACCTTGTATAAGCCAGTGGTTTCTTAAATATAGCAACAAAAGCACAAATAGCACAAGGAAAATAGAATTAGATTCCATCAAAATTAAAAACTCTTGTGCATCAAGGGACACTATCAAGAAAATGAAAGCCAGAAGCACTGCTGATGGGATGTAAAATAGTGATAAGATGTTGGTCCTCATTATTGTTTTGTTCATTTTCTTTTCATTTATTTTTTTTTCTCTGATCTTTATGATTGCTTTCCTTCTATTAACTTTGGTATTAAACAAATTAAAGTAAATGAAATATGCTAAGTTATTCAATAATTCACCATGATCATATGTAGGTTATACCAGGAATAAAATATTGTTTGAAGTGAAAAACATAATCAATTATATTCACTAAATTAACAAAATAAAAGAGGATAATAACATCACTTCAGTTGTTGTGTTCAGTTGCTAAGTTGTGACTAACATTTTGAGATCATTACAATAGATGCATACAAATTAATACACTTCTATTTGTATTTATGAATGAAAATATTTATGAATAAATATTCCACAAGATAGTTATTACTAAATAAGGAAAGTAAAATTGTTTACTCAACCTGATAAAAAAGGCATTGGTATAAAAACTATAGCCACCCTCATACTTAAAGATGAATTCTCTCTCAAGGTTAGAAACAAGTCTCTCCTTTCCAAATTCTGTTCTACATTATAAGACTCCAGCCATTGCAACAAAGTAAGAAAAATAAAAGACACACAGATGGGTAGAGAAGAGCAAGACCATGCAAATATATTTATGGGCATATAACATCCCAATATAGGTAAAAATTGTGAAGGGCTCTACAAAAAATAAAATAGACTAAGCAACTAACTAAACAAGCTCACTGGATAGAATTTAACACAAAATATCAAATGGATTTCTATAAAAGCAATTAAAAATTGAAAGTAGAAACAAAATGTTATGTAAAATAATACAAAACATGAACTTTGATGAGCATATTATGAGCATATTTAAAAATATAGTCAATATTTATACATGAAAACCATAAAATACTAATGAAAGTAAATATCTAAGCAAAGGGAGATATATGCTATGTTGATAGATTAACAGATTCAATATGTTTACCATATCATTTTTTACAATTTTAAAGCAATTCCAATAAATATAGCCCACAAGATATTTGAAGAAACTAAAAATAATGTTTTGAAATTTATACTGAAATATAAACTTTTAAAAGAAACGGGGATAAAAAATAACTCTCAATGAAAGAACAAAATTGAAAAATAATTCTACCCAAATTGAAGACTTAGTATAAAGCTCTCATAACCATGTTGTATAGTATTGAAACATAATAGAATATACATAAAAATGTAAATGTAGAGGTTCTTTTTAAAAAAGACATCAAATTAATTCAATGCAAAACAACAGATTTTTCAACAAACGTTGATTTTTCACAAGTGCTTATTTATTGCATCAGGTCTAAAATATTGATCTACCTCCACATCAGGTATGTTTGATCTAGAATTTTTCCAGGCTTAAGTTTAACATCTAGTTATCTGACTCATTTTGCATTAACTTTTACATAAAGCAGTGGTTGAAGTCCATTTTTTTCTTACATGGATAATCTAGAATATATAATAGTGCTAATTAGCATTATTACTAAGAAAACGTAAAGTTTTTTTTATAGGTACATTATGGAGAAGGAAATGGCAACCTACTCCAGTATTCTTGCCTGGAAAATCCCATGGAAAGAGGAATCTGGTAGGCTACAGTTCATGAAGTTGCAAAGAGTTGAACACTGCTGAGGACAGACACACAAATAGGTACTTTGTATATACATGCTATGTATATATATATATATATATATATATATATATAGAGAGAGAGAGAGAGAGAGAGAGAGAGAGCATGTAAATATATTTATATATAAAAGTTTATGCATACAATTTTATATAATACATAAATGTGCGTGTATATATATATCTATATATAATATAATATATATACCTATATCTAGAATATATAAACCATCTTTACAACAACTTAGTAATAGGAAACTCAGATATCATTCTTAAATTGTGGAGAGATGGAATGGGGAGGGAGGAGGGATGGGGTTCGGGATGGGGAACACGTATATACCTGTGGCGGATTTATGTTGATGTATGGCAAAACCAGTACAATATTGTAAAGTAATTAACCTCCAATATAGTTTAATAAATAGAATTAAAAAAATAAAAAAATTGTGCAAAACAACCTACAGCTCAACTCAAGAAAAATAAATGACCCAATCAAAAAATGGGCCAAGAAACTAAATAGACATTTCTCCAAGGAAGACATATAGATGGCTAACAAACACATGAAAAGATGCTCAACATCACTCATTATCAGAGAAATGCAAATCAAAACCACTATGAGGTACAATCTCACACCAGTCAGAATGGCTGTGATCCAAAAGTCTACAAATAATAAATGCTGGAGAGGGTGTGGAGAAAAGGGAACCCTCTTACACTGTTGGTGGGAATGCAAACTAGTACAGCCACTATGGAGAACAGTCTGGAGATTCCTTAAAAAACTGGAAATAGAACTGCCTTATGATCCAGCAATCCCACTGCTGGGCATACACACTGAGGAAACCAGAAGGGAAAGAGACACGTGTACCCCAATGTTCATCGCAGCACTGTTTATAATAGCCAGGACATGGAAGCAACCTAGATGTCCATCAGCAGATGAATGGATAAGAAACCTGTGGTACATATACACAATGGAGTATTACTCAGCCATTAAAAAGAATACATTTGAATCAGTTCTAATGAGGTGGATGAAACTGGAGCCTATTATACAGAGTGAAGTAAGCCAGTAGGAAAAACACCAATACAGTATACTAATGCATATATATGGAATTTAGAAAGATGGTAACAATAACCCTGTGTATGAGACAGCAAAAGAGACACTGATGTATAGAACAGTCTTATGGACACTGTGGGAGAGGGAGAGGGTGGGAAGATTTGGGAGAATGGCATTGAAACATGTAAAATACCATGTATGAAACGAGTTGCCAGTCCAGGTTCGATGCACGATACTGGATGCTTGGGGCTAGTGCACTGGGACGACCCAGAGGGATGGTATGGGGAGGGGGGAGGGAGGAGGGTTCAGGATGGGGAACACATGTATACCTGTGGCGGACTCATTTTGATATTTTGCAAAACTAATACAATTATGTAAAGTTTAAAAATAAAATTAAAAAAATAAAAAAAAAGAAACTTCTTGGTGGGGGAAACAGATACATGAATGGCCAATAGAATATATATTTTTTAATGTTCAACATCATTAGTCATCAGGGTAAACAAACTAAAACCTCAATAATCTATCATTGCACATGTCCTAAATGACTAAAAGGAAAAAAAAAAAATCATGCAAAGTGATAAGAATGGTGAACAATTCTTGTGTTTGAATTTAGAACTCCCCTCTTGAGCTTCAGATATCTTTCCACATGTTTAATGTTGCCTAGGATTCCATAATGACCATCACATGGATTCCTGAGATGTTTTATCTGCAGCCTTTTATAGTTTTTTTTTTTTTAATTTTTCTTTTCTTTTTTTTTAATTTTTTTTAAATTAATTTTATTTTATTTTCAAACTTTACATAATTGTATTAGTTTTGCCAAATATCAAAATGAATCCACCACAGGTATACATGTGTTCCCCATCCTGAACCCTCCTCCCTCCTCCCTCCCCATACCATCCCTCTGGGTCGTCCCAGTGCAATAGCCCCAAGCATCCAGTATCGTGCATTGAACCTGGACTGGCATCTCGTTTCATACATGATATTTTACATGTTTCAATGCCATTCTCCCAAATCTTCCCACCCTCTCCCTCTCCCACAAAGTCCATAAGACTGTTCTATACGTCAGTGTCTCTTTTGCTGTCTCGTATACAGGGTTATCGTTACCATCTTTCTAAATTCCATATATATGCATTAGTATACTGTATTGGTGTTTTTCCTTCTGGCTTACTTCACTCTGTATAATAGGCTCCAGTTTCATCCACCTCATTAGAACTGATTCAAATGTATTCTTTTTAATGGCTGAGTAATACTCCATTGTGTATATGTACCACAGCTTTCTTATCCATTCATCTGCTGATGGACATCTAGGTTGCTTCCATGTCCTGGCTATTATAAACAGTGCTGCGATGAACATTGGGGTACACGTGTCTCTTTCCCTTCTGGTTTCCTCAGTGTGTATGCCCAGCAGTGGGATTGCTGGATCATAAGGCAGTTCTATTTCCAGTTTTTTAAGGAATCTCCAGACTGTTCTCCATAGTGGCTGTACTAGTTTGCATTCCCACCAACAGTGTAAGAGGGTTCCCTTTTCTCCACACCCTCTCCAGCATTTATTATTTGTAGACTTTTTGATTGCAGCCATTCTGACTGGTGTGAAATGGTACCTCATAGTGGTTTTGATTTGCATTTCTCTGATAATGAGTGATGTTGAGCATCTTTTCATGTGTTTGTCAGCCATCTGTATGTCTTCTTTGGAGAAATGTCTATTTAGTTCTTTGGCCCATTTTTTGATTGGGTCATTTATTTTTCTGGAGTTGAGCTATAGGAGTTGCTTGTATATTTTTGAGATTAGTTGTTTGTCAGTTGCTTCATTTGCTATTATTTTCTCCCATTCTGAAGGCTGTCTTTTCACCTTGCTAATAGTTTCCTTTGATGTGCAGAAGCTTTTAAGTTTAATTAGGTCCCATTTGTTTATTTTTGCTTGTATTTCCAATATTCTGGGAGGTGGGTCATAGAGGATCCTGCTGTGATGTATAGTTTCTGTTTATTCTAAAAGTACTATGATAATTGCAAAAAACTGGTTTGACATCAAGTATTTTAAAACCACTGTCATTATTATGTCCTCATTGCTTTTGTCTCTCTTGGCAATGGATACCAGATTTCCAGTAATACCTTAGTATGGATTAGACGAAGTTTTCTTTCCAAAATGAGTGCACAGGTTAACTACATCATAGGCTGCCAGGCTGGAATTAAACCATCCTTGCTATTCACCAAAGATTACCTTCTTAGAAAGCTTGGTTCAGATAGAATAAGGGGACTCACATGTCTTGGTTACAAGTGCAGGGAATGCAATTCCCCACTCAGGAATGAGAGTTTGATAAATGCATGCCTCCATAATACCTGTTTTTAAGACAAAACTTTAACATCAAAGCAGATAATTAATTCACTGGAGAGAAAATAGCATCTACAAGACAAGAACGTTTATGGAAATCTCTTTAAATATCCATGCATCACCTATGAAAATGTCATTTCTGTTTTCATCTCCAGAGCAAGATTCATCAAGGGTGCAATGACACATTTGCATATGTTTTCACCACTCTTTCTGCCTGTTGTCTGAAGGACTAAAACTACTTGTTTTGGCCATTTCCCCATGATGTTCCAAGATAATGCATTCTAAATTCAAGCCCCGAATTTTCTTTGTAAACTTTGTGAGTCTTTAGGCTAGAAGAAAAGACTTAGACTTATAAAAAGGATAATATTTCTACTGTGAATAATCTGAACAGGGTCTTTTGAAATTTGTCATATCTTTCATACCAAAAGCTACTTATCCAAAGATGAGGCGGGATAATTTGAAAATGGAATTAGTTCTGAACACTTTGAAAATCATTACTATCATCTAAAACCAGAAAGTAAGTTCTTTGATAGGGTCGATCATAGAGCTTGTGATTTTATGTATACAGTAATCATTCTGTTTCAACAGTTTTCAAATATAGTGATAGAGCATTTTAACTTCACCCAATTCTTCAAAAGGTAGTTTGTAAATATAATTTACATAATTTTACAAATAAAAAATTATGGTGCATAGAATTTAAGAAAAATTTAAGATCTAGCTAAATATTAAATATAGTTCTTTGGCCATGAGATACTTCTTTTAATCATTAAGACTAATCATGTGAGTGAAAATAAAACTTAAATATAATTTACACACATATGTAAATAAATGTAAATATTAGATGATATAAATCATCACTTGTTTAGTTCAAACATGAATGTAAAGAACATTTCCTGGGATCAACTACTGTGCAAAATAAAGTTCTCTGTGACTTCATTAAAAATAAAATTGGAGATGACTCTTCCTCACTTTAATTGGTTAATTTATTTGTATTATCACACAAAATATCAATTCTTCCTACTGCTGCATAAATAGAGGAATAAATGAAATACCTTTATGTGTTCTCCACAGTGTGGTGGATATATTCATATATGTTTCCTGAATCACTTTTTATAACAACCTGTGAGTCAGACACTATTGTTCTCACTTGATTAGAGGAAACAAGGATGGAAGCTGCAATGAAGTGTACCCCAGATCAAGAAGTTGTAAGTAGGGGAAAACAAGATTCTCATCTGGTTTTTCTGACTCTCAAAAAAACATACTTAACCACTGGGATTGTGGTTTTCAACATTTTTCAGAAGAATCTGTGAGATTATATTTTATAGCAGAATTGGGGAGAGAACAAAAAGACTAAGGGAACACAAAAATAAAGTGGATCTACAAAGAAAGCAGCACCATATGTCATTGTTGTTGTTGTTGTTCAGTTGCTCAGTCATGTCCAACTCTTTGTGACCCCATGGACTGCAGCATGCCAGGCTTCCTTGTCCTCCACCATCTCCTGGAGCTTACTAAAACTCACTAATTAATTAATATTTGAGTATTCAAAAAAGCTATATTGTGTGTGTATGTGTGGATGTTCCTGTGTTTCTGTTGTATTTGCTTGATATACACTTGCCTCTAAAGTTATTAAAGTAATTCAAGTCATCATGGTCATATCAAAAGAATTTACTATGTAAATATTGTTTATTATGACATAATATAGAGCATGAATTAAAAATTTGAAGCAGAATCAGTATTCATTAAGTTTTAGTTAATGATTATTATTATGACTAAAAGTAGTCTTTACAATTTTTAATCCTGTGCAAAAAATGAAATAATACTATCCACATATGTTGCTATCATGCCATGATAATGCCAGTCATTGGAAGTATGCTTATTGGCATTATAAATTTACTAAAATTAGGCAACACATTGATCATTTGACTACAGTAACTGTGTCCTTTCATTTCCTTCTCATCAACAATGTTCTGTTACAATTTATGTCAACTATTGCAATCAGTCTGACCCTGGGGTTCCCATATCTATCCTCCTTTACTTTCCTGAACCTCAACCTGTTTCATAAAAGTCACACAAAGACCTCTATCAGAGTTATATCCAGCATTCCCTCTTTCTCAAATGCTTCTTCATCATTCCAATAGTATTCCAGTTACTTTCCCTGGTTTCTTATTTTCTAAGATTAAAAGGAAAACTCTTTAACTTTGAATTTATAGCCTTTGCATCCATTTTCTACTTCTTTTTTCAGGCTTAGTTGCCACTATACATGAAACTTACTGCTTCTACTAAGACCCTAAATCATCTCACATGGTTCAGTATACACAGATTCCCTCTTTCCTCTGTGTTCACTAAGTTCCTCATGACTCTAAGCATTATCTTCTCCCAGGAAAGAATTTGAGTAATTTTTCAAGATATCAGAAGCTCTTTTTTTTTATTTAATCTCAAATAAACTCATAAGGATACAGAACTCAATAGAATTTAGGTATTTATTACTGGGGACAATGAATTCAAGGTTGCATTATGAAAAAGTGAGATTTTTTTCATGTAATGTAATTAACCATAATATGAGATACATGGAGAAAAGGAATAATGTGACAGAGTTATTCTACTGGGACTCACACAGAATCCGAAGGTGCAGAAAGTCATATTTGCTGTGTTTCTCATCGTCTACATTGTCTCTATGGTAGGGAATGTGCTCACCTTGGTCACCATGACCACCAGCTCATTATTGGGGTCCCCCATGTACTTTTTCCTGGCTCATCTCTCTTTTATTGATGCCTGCAATTCCTGTGTCAATACCCCCAAACAATGGATGCATGGCTCAAATATTTGGGGAACATTTCTTTGGAGGTGCTGATGTCATCCTACTTACTGTGATGGTCTATGACTGCTATGCGACCATCTGTAAGCCCTTGCATTATATGACCATCATGAATGGGTGGCTGTGTGGACTGCTAGTGGGAGTGGCATGGGTGGGAGGCTTTCTTCATGGAATCGTTCAGATCCTCTTCATCTTCATGTTACCCTTCTGTAGCCCTAATTGCCGGGGTTCAGCCCCGGTGGATCCAGGGAATTTGAAGTGACAATGGCGTCAGTGAAGGTCAGGAAACAATTGCTTAATTAAACATTAATTAAGGATATAAAGAGTGGTTAAATAAGGACAGCTCAGTGAGGAAATTCAGTGGAAAAAAGAGGCTGAATAATTCAGCAAGAAGGTGAGAGAAAGAACGACATGGGGAGACCAAGTTTCGGTGAACAAGGCCCACACTTTATTTTCCAAAGTAGTTTTTATACCTTAAGTTATGTATACAGGATAATGGGGGAAGAGGTAGAGTCATGCAGTAAGCCAGGCTTTCTTCCTGCAAACTTATCATATGCAAAAGTTTAGCTGATTTGCATCATCTTCTGGCCCAGAGGCCTGTTAACATTTTAAGACCCTTTCTTCAGAAAACTTATTTTTCTCTAAGGGTGATTAGTCAGGTGCCACCCTCCAAAAGCATTAGATAAAGTTGCATTCCTATAGGGCAAAGGTATGGTGGGCTATAACAAGAAAAAGAATTAACTCAAGGGTCCAAGGTTACAAACGTTAAAGCTACTACTTACACCAGTTATATTAATCAATACACTGCCAGGGACACAGCAGGTAAGGGATATGGAAACTTAGCAGCAAACATTGGCCCAACAAGTGAAAAACCCTTCACTAATACAATTTCTAATCAATCTTTTAACTGCTGAAAGGAATCTGTATTTAGACAGTTTAGAACATCTCATGCCTCTCACAGTTGGGAGACTCTGAACAATCACATGTGGCCAGAAAATCCTATTCAGGCAGGCTAGAGGACTTCCAAAGGAGTTTGTAGGTTGAAACACTATCACACCCAGGAACTTTATTAACTGGAGCTGTAAGTTAACTCTTTTCAAGAGAGAGGACAACCCCCCATAAAGTCAGAGGTGTAGGTGAGAGCAGAAAGTAGGCAGACTCTGGTTTGGGGGGTAGATGCTCGAGAATTTCCAGGGGGACTCCTGAGGCTTTATCTCTCCTGTGCCTATGGCGAGCCTCCTTCCTCATGACCTTTGCCACAGGCAGAATTCCTCACGCTGGCTCCAGGCATCTCCCCCTTTTTTATTTCTTAAAACAGCCAGATGCAGCTCAGTCGCAAGCTTCTGAATGTTCTGCCGAAGAATCCTGACAATACAAGGAAGAATGCTTATGAGAAGCAAAATTAAAGCACCAGCAGCGACATAACCAAGGATATTAGACAGTATGTTTTTTCCTGAAATGAAGTTAGAGAAAGTGTGAAAAAAGTCATTAGCTGCTCCAGCAGCGGTAAAATCCAGTTGAGAGTGTTCCAGGGTCTGTATTTGATTATGAGGTTTCCCTAAGTCCAGGCCAATGTCAGAGCTGTTCCAAACACCTGAGATATGATTTTTGATTTTTTCCCATTCATAATCTGTCTCATTTACCTTTAAAGATGTCGCGCATATCCACTGGTAATCAGCCTGGCAAGACAGAGCCATTTTCATTTTTAAAGCCTGTAACTGAGTCCCAATATGCATTATTGCCTCCTCCAAGGCATCTACCCTCAGCTCCAACTTTCTATCTATAGCTTCTTGTGTTGTTAGAGTTAGAGAAACATTTTATTTTATTTTTAAACTTTACATAATTGTATTAGTTTTGCCAAATATCAAAATGAATCCGCCACAGGTATACATGTGTTCCCCATCCTGAACCCTCCACCCTCCTCCCTCCCCACACCATCCCTCTTGGTCGTCCCAGTGCACTAGCCCTAAGTATCCAGTATTGTGCATCGAACCTGGTCTGGCATCTCGTTTCATACATGATATTTTTCATGTTTCAATGCCATTCTCCCAAATCTTCCCACCCTCTCCCTCTCCCACAGAGTCCATAAGACTGTTCTATACATCAGTGTCTCTTTTGCTGTCTCGTACACAGGGTTATTGTTACCATCTTTCTGAATTCCATATATATGCATTAGTATACTATATTGGCATTTTTCTTTCTGGCTTACTTCACTCTGTATAATAAGCTCCAGTTTCATCCACCTCATTAGAACTGATTCAAATGTATTCTTTTTAATGGCTGAGTA
Organism: Bos taurus; assembly: GCF_002263795.3. Taxonomy (NCBI): domain Eukaryota; kingdom Metazoa; phylum Chordata; class Mammalia; order Artiodactyla; family Bovidae; genus Bos; species Bos taurus. The sequence continues at coordinate 84,670,977 of NC_037342.1, read as the reverse complement.
ATACTCCATTGTGTATATGTACCACAGCTTTCTTATCCATTCATCTGCTGATGGACATCTAGGTTGCTTCCATATCCTGGCTATTATAAACAGTGCTGCGATGAACATTGGGGTACACGTGTCTCTTTCCCTTCTGGTTTCCTCAGTGTGTATGCCCAGCAGTGGGATTGCTGGATCATAAGGCAGTTCTATTTCCAGTTTTTTAAGGAATCTCCAGACTGTTCTCCATAGTGGCTGTACTAGTTTGCATTCCCACCAACAGTGTAAGAGGGTTCCCTTTTCTCCACACCCTCTCCAGCATTTATTGCTTGTAGACTTTTGGATCACAGCCATTCTGACTGGTGTGAAATGGTACCTCACAGTGGTTTTGATTTAAATTTCTCTGATAATGAGTGATGTTGAGCATCTTTTCATGTGTTTGTTAGCCATCTATATGTCTTCTTTGGAGAAATGTCTATTTAGTTCTTTGCCCCATTTTTTGATTGGGTCGTTTATTTTTCTGGAGTTGAGCTGTAGGAGTTGCTTGTATATTTTTGAGATTAGTTGTTTGTCAGTTGCTTCATTTGCTATTATTTTCTCCCATTCTGAAGGCTGTCTTTTCACCTTGCTAATAGTTTCCTTTGATGTTCAGAAGCCATTAAGGTTAATTAGGTCCCATTTGTTTATTTTTACTTTTATTTCCAATATTCTGGGAGGTGGGTCATAGAGGATCCTGCTGTGATGTATGTTGGAGAGTGTTTTGCCTATGTTCTCCTCTAGGAGTTTTATAGTTTCTGGTCTTACATTTAGATCTTTAATCCATTTTGAGTTTATTTTTGTGTATGGTGTTAGAAAGTGTTCTAGTTTCATTCTTTTACAAGTGGTTGACCAGATTTCCCAGCACCACTTGTTAAAGAGATTGTCTTTAATCCATTGTATATTCTTGCCTCCTTTTTCAAACATAAGGTGTCCATATGTGCGTGGATTGATCTCTGGGCTTTCTATTTTGTTCCATTGATCTATATTTCTGTCTTTGTGCCAGTACCATACTGTCTTGATAACTGTGGCTTTGTAGTAGAGCCTGAAGTCAGGTAGGTTGATTCCTCCAGTTCCATTCTTCTTTCTCAAGATTGCTTTGGCTATTCGAGGTTTTTTTGTATTTCCATACAAATTGTGAAATTATTTGTTCAAGCTCTGTTAAGAATACCGTTGGTAGCTTGATAGGGATTGCATTGAATCTATAAATTGCTTTTGGGTAGTATACTCATTTTCACTATATTGATTCTTCTAATCCATGAACATCGCATATTTCTCCATCTATTAGTGTCCTCTTTGATTTCTTTCACCAGTGTTTTATAGTTTTCTATTCATAGGTCTTTAGTTTCTTTAGGTAGATATATTCCTAAGTATTTTATTCTTTCCGTTGCAATGGTGAATGGAATTGTTTCCTTAATTTCTCTTTCAGTTTTCTCATTATTAGTGCATAGGAATGCAAGGAATTTCTGTGTGTTGATTTTATATCGTGCAACTTTACTATAGTCATTGATTAGTTCTAGTAATTTTCTGGTGGAGTCTTTAGGGTTTTCTATGTAGAGGATCATGTCATCTGCAAAAAGTGAGAGTTTTACTTCTTCTTTTCCAACTTGGATTCCTTTTATTTCTTTTTCTGCTCTGATTGCTGTGGCCAAAACTTCCAAACTATGCTGAATAGTAATGGTGAAAGTGGGCACCCTTGTGTTGTTCCTGACTTCACAGGAAATGCTTTCAATTTTTCACCACTGAGGATAATGTTTGCTGTGGGTTTGTCATATATAGCTTTTATTATGTTGAGGTATGTCCCTTCTATTCCTGCTTTCTGGACAGTTTTTATCATAAATGGATGTTGAATTTTGTCAAAGGCTTTCTCTGCATCTATTGAGATAATCATATGATTTTTAGTTTTCAATTTGTTAATGTGGTGTATTACATTGATTGATTTGCGGATATTGAAGACTCCTTGCATCCCTGGGATAAAGCCCACTTGGTCATGGTGTATGATCTTTTTAACGTCTTGTTGGATTCTGATTGCTAGAATTTTGTTAAGGATTTTTGCATCTATGTTCATCAGTGATATTGGCCTGTAGTTTTCTTTTTTTGTGGGATCTTTGTCAGGTTTTGGTATTAGGGTGATGGTGGCCTCATAGAATGAGTTTGGAAGTTTACCTTCCTCTGCAATTTTCTGGAAGAGTTTGAGCAGGATAGGTATTAGCTCTTCTCTAAATTTTTGGTAGAATTCAGCTGTGAAGCCGTCTGGACCTGGGCTTTTGTTTGCTGGAAGATTTTTGATTACAGTTTCAATTTCCGTGCTTGTGATGGGTCTGTTAAGATTTTCTATTTCTTCCTGGTCGAATTTTGGAAATTTGTACTTTTCTAAGAATTTGTCCATTTCTTCCACGTTGTCCATTTTATTGGCATATAATTGCTGATAGTAGTGTCTTATGATCCTTTGTATTTCTGTGTTGTTTGTTGTGATCTCTCCATTTTCTTTGTTTTTTTTTTTTAATTTTATTTTATTTTTAAACTTTACATAATTGTATTAGTTTTGCCAAATATTTTTGTTTCTAATTTTATTGATTTGATTTTTCTCCCTTTGTTTCTTGATGAGTCTGGCTAATGGTTTGTCAATTGTATTTATCCTTTCAAAGAACCAGCTTTTGGTTGTTGATTTTTGCTATGGTCTCTTTTTTTTCTTTTGCATTTATTTCTGCTCTAATTTTTAAGATTTCTTTCCTTCGACTAACCCTGGGGTTCTTCATTTCTTCCTTTTCTAGTTGCTTTAGGTATAGAGTTGGTTTTTTATTTGACTTTTTTCTTGTTTCTTGAGGTGTGCCTGTATTGCTCTGAACTTTCCCCTTACGACTGCTTTTACCATGTCCCACAGGTTTTGGGTTTTTGTGTTTTCATTTTCATTCATTTGTATGCAAATTTTGATTTCTTTTTTGATTTCTTCTGTGATTTGTTGGTTATTCAGCAGCGTGTTGTTCAGCCTCCATTTGTTGGAATTTTTAATAGGTTTTCTCCTGTAATTGAAGTCTAATCTTACTGCATTGTGGTCAGAAAAGATGCTTGGAATGATTTCTATTTTTTTGAATTTACCAAGGCTAGATTTATGGCCCAGGATTTGATCTATCCTGGAGAAGGTTCCATGTGCCCTTGAGAAAAAGGTGAAATTCATTGTTTTGGGATGAAATGTCCTATAGATATCAATTAGGTCTAACCGGTCTATTGTATCGTTTAAAGTTTGTGTTTCCTTGTTAATTTTCTGTTTAGTTGATCTATCCATAGGTGTGAGTGGGGTATTAAAGTCTCCCACTCTTATTGTGTTATTGTTAATTTCTCCTTTCATACTTGTTAGCATTTGTCTTACATACTGCGGTGCTCCTGTGTTGGGTGCATATATATTTATAATTGTTATATTTTCTTCTTGGATTGATCCTTTGATCATTATGTAGTGACCTTCTTTGTCTCTTTTCACAGCCTTTGTTTTAAAGTCTATTTTAACTGATATGAGTATTGCTACTCCTGCTTTCTTTTGATCCCTATTTGCATGGAAAATCTTTTTCCAGCTCTTCACTTTCAGTCTTTATGTGTCCCCTGTTTTGAGGTGTGTCTCTTGTAGACAACATATTTTTAGATATGGTATCAACATATTGGGCAGTATGCACCTGTTGAGTCAATGATATTGCTGCTGCAGAAGTAATTGCGGTTATTAACGCTGTTATTCCCAGGATAAACAAGCCCACAAACCATCACAATCACATTAAATCCTGAAGTTGTTGTAATACAGCAAGACTATAGTTATATCAATAAGTGGTTACATTATAAGATAAGGTGGATGTTATAACATTACAAAGGAGCAAACGTTACATTGAGGGTTTAAACAAGATGCCTTGTTCACAAGTCACTACATTAGATCCACCTGAATAATTCATATGTACATTGAGTTTCTTGGAGTCATTAGTAAAAAGAAAAACATAAGGCAAGCGTAGACAAGCTAAAACAGAATAAGTAGAATTATTTTCTGGTTGGAGTCTGCGCTGCAGCAGCCCCGTCAGTCTCACCGGGATCTCCATGTTTATCTTGCCTCCCCTTACGGTGGGCATCGCCCCCACTCCTTCGCTGATCCGGCCTCGGGCTCAGGGGCAGCCAAGCGAGTGCAAACGTAGGCTGGCGGGGCTATCTGTTGCAAGCACTGTGCGCTGGGCCCAGGCAGCCAGGCTGGTCGGGTCCGCAGCTCCCAACGTGCAGCTGTTCTGTGCAGCAGCTGCGGTGGCAGGGGCAGAGGAGTGCCCCTCCTCTTCTGTGATAGAAGCAATGGGGGAACCGGATGTCTGGGGGACTGCAACATGGTGCATCAGCCTGTCTGGGATAAATTGGAGAATCTGCGTCCTGTGGAAAAATACAAGCATATCCTCGACCGCTAGTTAATAATTGGTCAGGACCCTCCATTGTCTGGAGAGGAGGTCCTTCCATTTAACTAATGGTTTTGCATTTAATTGCTCTGAGCACCAATGATGAAGCATTGCAGTAGTTCCAGCTGAATCAGTATTTAAAATATTTATTACGAAAAGAGCATGTTGCAATATTTGATGGGGAGAACTATACTTAAATTCCCCTTCCGTTAATTTTTTGAATTTGGATTTTTAATGTTTGATGTGTTCTTTATGTGTGATCTGAACCCTTTGCTCGATCTTGCCTGCACTGATATCCACACTCTAGGACTCTTTGTTGCTGCCAACAGTGGATTCATCTGTCTATTAAACTTCATTCTCTTGATGGGCTCTTATGCGGTCATTCTGCACTCCCTAAGGACCTACAGCTTGGAAGGGAGGCAAAAAGCCCTCTCCACCTGCATCTCCCACATCATGGCAGCCATCTTATTCTTTGTGCCCTGCATATTTGTGTACATGAGACCCACAGCTACTTTACCTGTTGATAAAGCAGTGGCTGTATTCTACAGTATTATAACTCCCATATTAAATCCCTTAATCTATACCTTGAGAAATGACCAGATGAAAAATGCCATTAGGAAATTGTTTAGTCAGAAAGCTATTTCAGATGTAAATATAAATGTGCTTTGACACCAAAGTCAATTGAAGAGAGGCAATGTTCAAAGGATATTTTTGACCAAAGAAAGAAACTAGTATAAATCATAAATTCTACAAAGAGGGCAGAATAAACGGGTGTAGAAATGGGACAAAAAAAATAAGCTTTTGTAAATTTGGAAAACTACCAAATTTTTACCTATTTATCTAACTTCATTAATGTTTATGGATTCAAAACTATTTTTCTAATAAAACAGAAGTAACAAAATATGCTGATATTTATTAATAATTTCAATTACAATCCAAAGTGTAGACATAGTTATTATTGCCATATTACAAGTGAGCCAACAAACAGAAAGGAATATGTTTCAAAGCAAAAGTACTGAGGAACCAGTAACCTGAAGCTACCTGAACTGTCAGACTATGTTCTTAAATGCTGCAGTGTACGACCAGGCCATAATGATCAACAAGCAACATAGTTATATTTGTTAACATTTATAGAAATAGTTCTGCTGAAATGTATATTTATACATGTATTATACCTTAGTATATACACTATCATAATGTGTATATATATATATATATATATATATATATATATATATATATGCACACACATATATTTAGTTGTCGTTATATATGAATAAATGCTAATGATTTTAATTAATAATACTGACCACTTTTTATGTGTCATAGTTGATGGTTTTATGTCAAGTAGTGTGCTATTGTGTTGTGTAACTATTCTAGGAATATAAAAGCAATGTACCATTTAATATCTAAATGATATACTATATTTCAAAATTTCCTGTTGCATTCAGAATCACTTTGAATCACTCATGTAACCATCTTATCCTGATAAGGAATCAAAAGGAAGAATGATTCAAATAAAGTAGCATTTCATGTCAAATGGGAATTTCACTGTATTAAGTATATAAATAGTCATACTCCATAAACTATTTGCCTACTTGCTAACATTTTTTTTTACAATTAGCCCAATGTCTGGTTCATAATAAATGCTGAATAAATAATATAAGTGTAAACAAAGATGAATAACATTAATAAAATAAAGATAAATAAGGTAGTGATAGAGATTAGGAAACTTTTTCTACTTTTATGTGTTTTAAAGTCTGGGATGAATTCTAGTTTTATCTCCTTGGAAACAACAATTTTTTATTTATTCCCACTTAAACTATGAAAAAGAAAGAAACTAAAGCTGTTTCTGTAATCAAATGAGCAAATTATTAACCTTTTAATCTTTGTGCTATTACTAAGATTTCATTATTGTGTTACTGTGGGCTTTTTCTGTTATTTGTTAATCAATTTAGTTTTGGGTAACATTATATTATGAAAAAAATTTTAAATAAGTAGCTTCAGTTACATATGAGGTAATTTCAGCATAAATGTATTCCATTTATCACTTTCATATTTCATTCATTAAACAACAAATAGTTTTGGGTCCAAGGAATGAATAAAGCACATTAATATTTGCTTGGGTTTCAGTGATAAAGTGGAGGAGGAACTAGGAACCCACTCCTGTACTCTTGCCTGGAAAATCCCATGGACGGAGGAGCCTGGTTGGCTGCAGTCCATGAGGTCGCAGTCGGACACGACTGAGCTACTTCACTTTCACTTTTCACTTTCATGCATTGGAGAAGGAAATGGCAACCCACTCCAGGCTTCTTGCCTGGATAATCCCAGGGACGGGAGAGCCTGGTGGGCTGCTGTCTATGGGGTCACACAGGGTCGGACACTACTGAAGCAAGTTAGCAGCAGCAGAAGCACCAATAAAGAGAAATTCAAGTGATGGCTTCACAAAGTTTAGGACCACTGAGATACCCCAAAAAGTACAGGTGATTATAATGCAGTTTTACAAAAAAATAAGACAGTGGAAGGACAGGATGCTCTGAGAGCATGCTTGATGGATACACAACAAAGACTTTGGAATCAGAAAATTTACAGAGTGAAAAAAATCTGAAAACTGAAACTAGAAGTATGAGAAAATGTTACCAGAATAAATAGACATCAATTGAAGTAAGAGTGTTCTTGGAGATGGAGTATATAACAAAGGCTAGAAGGTGAATATAAGAATGCAGGAATCCTAATAATTTTGATAGAGTTGTGGTTGTGAAATCAACTATTCATTTAAAATTATTTATTGTATTCCAACTATATGCCAGGAAACATGCTGGCCATTTAGCTTATAAAGGGAAAATAGCAAGAGATAGAAATAAGGAAGTTAAAGAAGGGTCTCATAATTGTGTCAAGGCTTCATGCTATGTACTATATGGAAAGGACTGGTCTTTTAAGCTATCTAGTGATGCAGTTAGACTTGAAATTTAGGTGATGACTCCAGATACAATACAGAAAATAAATTGAAGGGAGCAACACAAGCAGCAGTAGAGCAGTTAGAATGTTACTGTAATTATCTGGGTATGAAATGATAGAGGCTTGAGCTGCGGTGGTACTAATGATGACACGGAATGTGGTGGCCATGTTGCACCTGGTCAAATCTCCTTCACTGGGCCAATGTACCCAGGAATAGCTATCATATGGCTGAGCGGCTAAGAGCTCACAACCCCATTGTTTCTGTACAATTGCACCAGAGAAAATTGGAACTGCTTCACTGGGGATTATTCTCACTATCCCAGTGTCCACCACTGGCCAATAAATGACTGGGTTTGGGGTGAAAGGCTGGTCCTCTTGCCTTAAAGTGGAGCCAATATCATAGTACAATAAATACTGCAGAACTCTCAGGGCTCCTTGGTAAATCCAAACACTAATTGAGACTCTATTCCTTTCCCCCTGTGCTACAGACAGCTTCCCTCAACATTTCTCCTTAGAAATTACTTTTATAAATTTCCCTCTCTGCATTTGACCTAAGAAAACCAAAGTAAAATGGAAAAATAGAGAAGGGTTCCAGAAGTATTCCAGAGATATAGGCAAAATAATTTCATATATAAAATGAAGATTTAAGAAAGAAGAGTCATGTTGAAATCCAGATTCTATCATAGATCACTGGAGGTTTGAGTAACCCAGGGAGAGGGAAAAAAAGAAAACCAAGTCTTCTTTGCCAATAGAAGAGGTCTCCCCAGACCCAGAGGACATGACCTCTCATCCTCTCTCTGAAGGATTAGCCTAGCACTGGTTAAGGAAATTGCAGCCATTGTGAAAGACAGTATTACATTTCTAAATAAGTGAAAAATAATATTACCCAATGATCCAGCTTTTCCAGTTCTGGGCATATTCCCAAAAGAATTGACATGAGGAATTCAGATATTCATAGGGTAGTAGCACTACTCAGAGCAGCCAAAATGGTTAAGGAACCTAAGTACCCATCAACACATGAAAAGATGAACAAAATGTGGTATACAGTTAAAACAATATGATTCAGCACTTAAAAATAATGAGTCTCTGACACATGCTACAACAGAAAAAATGAGGATGAGTCAAAATATGCCACTCAGTTTTCATATTTAAATTTTTGTATTTAAAAGTTTGTATTTAAATTTGGAAAACTCAGAAGTGGCCACAGGACTGGAAAAGGTCAGTTTTCATTCCAATCCCAAAGAAAGGCATTGCCAAAGAATGCTCAAACTATCACCCAATTGCACTCATCTCACATGCTAGTAAAGTAATGCTCAAAATTATCCAAGCCAGGCTTCAGCAATATGTGAACCATGAACTTCCAGATGTTCAAGCTGGTTTTAGAAAAGACAGAGAAATCAGAGATCAAATTGCCAACATCTGCTGGATCATCAAAAAAGCAAGAGAGTTCCAGAAAGACATCTATTTCTGCTTTATTGAGTATGCCAAAGCCTTTGACTGTGTGGATCACAATAAACTGTAGAAAATTCTGAAAGAGATGGGAATACCAGACCACCTTACCTGCCTCTTGAGAAACCTATATGCAGGTCAGGAAGCAACAGTTAGAACTGGACATGGAACAACAGACTGGTTCCAAATAGGAAAAGGAGTACTTCAAGGCTGTATTTTGTGACGCTGCTTATTTACCTTATATGCAGAGTACATCATGAGAAAAGCTGGACTGGAAGAAACACAAGCTGGAATCAAGATTGCCGGGAGAAATATCAGTAATCTCAGATATGCAGATGACACCACCCTTATGGCAGAAAGTGAAGAGGAACTAAAAAGCTTCTTTTTTTTTTTTTTTGATATTTTTTAAAATTTTATTTTATTTTTAAACTTTACATAATTGTATTAGTTTTGCCAAAAGTGAAAGAGGTGAGTGAAAAAGTTGGCTTAAAACTCAACATGCAGGAAACTAAGATCATGGCATCTGGTCCTATCACTTCATGGAAAATAGATGGGGAAACAGTGGCTGACTTTATTTTTCTGGGCTCCAAAATCACTGCAGATGGTGATTGCAGACATGAAATTAAAAGACACTTACTCCTTGGAAGGAAATTTATGACTAACCTAGACAGCATATTAAAAAGCAGAGACATTACTTTGCCAACAAAGGTCCATCTAGTCAAGGCTATAGTTTTTCCAGTGGTCATGTATGGATGTGAGAGTTGGACTGTGAAGAAAGCCGAGTGCTGAAGAATTGATGCTTTTGAAGTGTGGTGTTGGAGAAGACTCTTGAGAGTCCCTTGGACTGCAAGGAGATCCAATCAATCCATCCTAAAGGAGACCAGTCCTGGGTGTTCATTGGAAGGACTGATGCTGAAGCTGAAGCTGAAGCTCCAATACTTTGGCCACCTCATGCGAAGAGTTGACTCATTGGAAAAGACCCTAATGCTGGGAGGGATTGGAGGCAGGAAGAGAAGAGGCTGACAGAGGATGAGATGGCTGATTGGCATCACCGACTCGATGGATGTGAACTCTGGGAGTAGGTGATGGACAGGGAGGCCTGGTGTGCTGTGGTTCATGGGGTTGCAAAGAGTAGGACATGACGGGGCGACTGAACTGAAGAAAGGTTTAAGAAGTAAAAATTAAACTTAGTCAAGGGAACAGATTAAAATAAATTTAATGATAGACTGGATCACCTGGCTGTGTATTCATTTCTAAAATTGTATGCTTTTTTTTTTTTTGTCTCCACTCAGTCTACTATCATATGTGTCTATGTGTGTTATGCAGTGTGTATATGTGCATATATTTTTATGTGTGTTTTGTTGTAGTTCAGTCACTAAGTTATATCCGACTCTTTATGACTGCAGCACACGAGCCTTCCCTGTCCTTCTCTATCTTCCAGAGTTTACTCAAACTCATGTTCTTTGAGTTGGTAATGCCATCCAAGCATCTTATCCTCTTTTATCCTCTTCTCCTCCTGCTTTCAATCTTTTACAGCATCAGGGTCTTTTCAATGAGTCTGTTTTTCTCATCAGATGATGAAAGTATGGGACCTTCAACTTCAGCATCAGTCCTTCCAGTGAATATTCAAGACTGATTTCCGTTAGGATTGACTGGTTTGATCTCTTTGTTGTCCAAGAGATTCTCAAGAATCTTCAGGTTTTATTATGAAAGACATTCTGAAATGTTTGAATTCTGAATCATTACTCAAAGCAATATTGAGTAGAACAGTATTTTGTCACTGGACATTTTGTTAAAGATGTGACAGCATATTGAGTTAATTAGGTAAACTATTTCTCTACTTCTGCAATAGGGAACTTTAATATCAGTATGTCCTTGATAGAAATTGAAGACAACCAGCTGAAAAAGTTTTTCTCTCTTGTGAAATAACTCAATTATTATTCATGGCATCTGAAGAATTATTTACTTTTTTAATTATCTTCAATTTCTTATATTATTATTTTCAGATGCATTTATGAAACAGGTTGAATGAGTATTATGAATTCCATTTAATGCAGATAAAACATTGCACTGCAGATAAATGATTAAGCATTGAAAGGTGGCAGTCCCATGAACATGTGTACCTATTAGGGCTCTATCACGCTAGCGGTAAAGAACCCACCTGCCAAAGCAGGAGACAGACACTGGTTCAGTCCCTGGGTCAGGAAGATCCCCTGGAGAAGGAAATAACAATCCATTCCAGTATTCTTTCCTGGAGAATTCTTTGGACAGAGGTTCCTGGCAACTACAGTCCATGGGATCACAAAGAGTGGAACATGACTAAAGTGACTTATCACGCATGTGTCATTCATGCCATTTTCTTTCTTCTTTTATCCTTTTATCCTAACCCTAACCCTAACCCTGCAGATACTTTCTCAACAGAGCTTTGCCCTCACCACATGAAACAATGCAGCAAAATAAAAGTGTAATTCATACTGTTAGGGTTGACTCAAGATCCTAAGAGAAAGAAAAGGGTATATGTAATCTTCTTCATTTTCTATGTAGGAACATTGAATGATAATTTGCTTATTATTATGACCATAAATTTCAGCTGGACACTTGGAAGCCCCATGTACTTCTTCATATTTATTTGTCTTTGGTTGATACCTGCTTTTCAACTTCAATATCCCCAAGATTACTCATGGATGCCCTGTCTGCAAAGAAAAGCATATCTTACAATGAGTGCCTGACACAGGTCTTTGCACTGCATTTGTTTTGATGCATGGAGATCTTTGTCCTGGTCCTCATGGCCATGGATTGGTATGTGGCCATCTGTAAGCCCTTGAACTATGCAACCATCATGAGCTGGCAAGTCTGCATCATCCATATTGTTCTTGCATGGATAGACTCTTTTTCACATGCTCAGATTATTCTGGCCTTGAGATTGCCCTTCTGCGGATCCAATTTCATTGATCACTATTGCTGTGATATGCAGCCACTGCTGAAACTTGCCTGCATGGATATTTATGTGATGAACTTATGGTGGCAATTAATAGTGGGGCACTTTGTGCAAGCAGTTTTATAATTCTGATGATCTCTTACATTGTTATCTTGCAATTGCTGTGGAACCACAGGGCAGAAGGGAGGAAAAAGGCCCTCTCCACTTGCACTTCCCATGTCATCATAGTTGTCTTCTCGTTAGGTCTGTGTATATTTATACATACTCGGCCCCCAACCACATTCCCCATGAACAAGATGGTGGACGTATTTTACATGATTGGAACACCCTTCCTCAATCCACTCATCTACACACTGAGGAATGCAGAAGTGAAAAATGCCCTGAGAAAGTTATGGCATGTCAGAATTACCTCAAAAAACAAAAGATGAATTGTGGGCCTGGATTGATTGTTTATTGAGTCATGGTTTTAGTGAATCTGTACAAATTATCATATATTACAATATTTGACTCTTGTGGGAATAGCATAATTAAAATCAAAGTATTCTTTGCTTTATTATTATTATTTTTTAATTCACAGACAAGATGAATGCCAAGGCTTCTCATTCTTACATGCACCAAACATGCCAATTCTAATAATGATCCCCTGTCAAGTTTATTTTTCAATCAGTTCAGTTCAGTTAAGTTGCTCAGTTGTGTCCGACTCTTTGCAACCCCATGGACTGCAGGACACCAGGCTTCCCTTGTACATCACCTAAAGAGTAAAAATAACATGAATTTTTGTTTGTTTGTTTTAATTCTCATGTATTTGTACTTTTTGTGACATTGCAAAGTTCGGTGTCTAAACTGGTGACTCAGAAGTTTCATGTGATGCATTAGGAGGCCCATATGTATAAAAAAGAACAGAAGTGTCATAATTTTGTTGCAAGCTCATCTAGTCTAAATATCCCTCATGCCAGTACACAAACAGGCACAGAGACATACACTTACTCTACAGGAGTTTGTGGTTATTTGTACTTCAGATGATTGAATGGATGAACAAGTGTAAGAGATATAAAAGAGAAGAAAATAAGCTCGCATGCAGATGAAAACATAAACTTTTGATAATAGAATAAGATGTTATACAGGGAAAGAAAACTTAGAAGTTTTTATGTAGTTCAGAAGTACTTACAGCCAAATTAAATAGGGGAAATGGTGTAATTTTAAATGATTTTTGGAAGATGCTATTAATATAAACAGAGTATATAATTGTTCATAGTCATCTGCCCTCAAAAGTGATTCACCTAAAGGAGAAACTCTCAATTCTAAGTATAATTTCATTTCTCTCACGAAGAAGTAGAATTCCTGATATGTTTCCAGTGCTTTTTTGCTATCTCAGTTATGGCTCAAATATATTATAAAGTTGAATATGTCTTTCAAAAACATACAAAAAACAAATTCAGAACAAATAGCAATTCTCTGAAGTTCCCAGAGTAAACTCATCCTCGAGATTGTTCTGCTAAGAAATATAAGAAGGAAGGTTTCAAAATCTTCCATATGTCTTCCTTATCTCTAATCTATAATAAATGACTCTTCCACTTTATTTAAACATCTGCAATGTAAACTAAAACACAAGAAACATTAGGAATTGATAAAGTGGTCATGAACTGGTTTTATTCTAGCTTTGAAATGGGGAATAAAATATAATGATTAAGAGCATTAGGTTTGGATTCAGTCTTGGTGAATCCAAATCCTTGTTCTATCACCTCATAGACCTGTAACTTCAGGAAAGATAGATGGACTTATAGGCCTCAGTGTTTGTCTATAAAATGGAAATTAAAATTATTTCTATGTTATTGGCTTGTCATAAGGGTTCAGGATTGCATACATAACAAAATCTAGTATGTGCTATTGTTATCATAAATGAATTTTAAATATAATTACTAAAATGTCTGTTTTTAATTAATGGCAACCACATACGTTTGCCAGCAATATTTTTTTTACTTCCTTTCATTCTATGTATCTTTAATTCATTTTTTGTATTATTGAAATAGCTAAGACTTTATTGTATTCAGAGAATACAAGTTACAGTTATAATGGAAGGAAAATCAAACTGAAGATATCCATCAAGCATTGGTTTTGTGTGTGTGTTGTTTTGACATTTTAAAATATATTGGTACGTTGTCAATTTACAATTTTCTGTTGGTTTCAGGTATATAGAAAAGTGAATCTGTTATGCATATACATATATGCACTCTTTTTGTTTAGATTCTTTTCCCATATACACCATAAAACAGTATTGAGTAGTTCCCTGTGCTATACAACATGTCCTTTTTAGCTATCTAGTTAATATATGGTAGTGTGTACATGTCAATCCCATACTCCAAAATTATCCCTGCCCCTCTTTATTCCCTGGTAAACATAAATTTATTTTCTACATTCATGGCTCTACTTCTGGTTTATAAATAACTTCATTTATACCCTCTTTTTAAAAATCCCACATATAAGTGATATCATGATATTTGTCTTTGTTTGACTTACTTTACTCAGTATGACACTCTCTAGGTCCATCCATGTTGATTCAAATAGCATTATTTTGTTCTTTTTTATGACTGAGTGGGCTTCCCTGGTGGCTCAGTCAGTAAAGAAGCTGTCTGCAATGCGGGAGACCAGGATTTGATCCCTGGATTGGGAAGATCCCCTGGAGGAAGGCATGACAACCCATTCCAGTATTCTTACCTGGAGAATCCTTTGGACAGTGGATCCTGGTGGGCTACAGTCAATGGGGTTAAAAAGAGTCAGACAGGATTAGGCAACTAAGCACAGCACAGCATGGTTGAGTGACACTCCATTGTATATTTGTACCACAACTTCTTTATCCATTCCTCTATTGATGGGCATTTAGATTGCTTCCATGTCCTGACTATTATAAGTAGTGCTGTAATGGATATTGTGGTGCATGTATCTTTTCAAATTGTTTTTTCCTAGATATATGCACAAGTGTGGGATTGATGGGTCATAGGGTAGTTCTATTTTTAGCTTACATCACGAGAAACACTGGGCTGGAGGAAGCACAAGCTGGAATTAAGATTGCTGGGAGAAATATCAATAACCTCAGATATGCAGATGACACCACCTTTATGGCAGAAAGTGAAGAAGAACTAAAGAGCCTCTTGATGAAAGTGATAGAGGAGAGTGAAAAAGTTGGCTTAAAGCTCAACATCCAAAAAACTAAGATCATGGCATATGGTCCCATTACTTCATAGCAAATAGATGGGGACACAGTGGAAACAGTGGCTGACTTTATTTTGGGAGGCTCCAAAATCACTGCAGATGGTGACTGCAGCCATGAAATTAAAAGACACTTACTCCTTGGAAGGAAAGTTATGACCAACCTAGACAGCATATTAAAAAGCAGAGACATTACTTTGTCAACAAAGGTCCATCTAGTCAAGGCTATGGTTTTTCCAGTAGTCATGTATGCATGTGAGTAAAGAAAGCTGAGCACCAAAGAATTGATGCTTTCGAACTGTGGTGTTGGAAAAGACTCTTGAGAGTCCCTTGGACAACAAGGAAATCCAACCAGTCCATCCTAAAGGAAATCAGTCTTGAATATTCCTTGGACGGAATGATGCTGAAGCTGAAACTCCCATATTTTGGCCACCTGAAGTGAAGAGCTGACTCGTTTGAAAAGACCCTGATACTGGGAAAGATTGAGGGCAGGAGGAGAAGAGGACGACAGAGGATGAGATGGTTAGGTGGCATCACCAACTCAATGGACATGGGTTTGGGTGGACTCTGGGAGTTGGTGATGGACAGGGAGGCCTGGCGTGCTGTTGTTCATGGGGTCAGGAAGAGTCGGACATGACTGAGTGACTAAACTGAACTGAAGGAACCTCCATACTGTTCCCCATAGCTACTGCATAAATTTACCTTCCTGTCAACAGTGTTGGAGGGTTCCATTTTCTTCACATCCTCTTCAGCATTTAAATAAAGATCAACAAAAAAAGAATAGAAAGCACAGAGACAAACCCATGCACCTATGGTCCCCTAACTTATGAGAAAGTAAGCTAGAATATATAATGGAGAAAAAACAGTCTCTTCAATAAGTGGTCTGGGAAAACTGGACAGTTATATATAAAACAATGAAATTAGAACACTTCCTAACACCATACACAAAAATAAACTCAAAATGGATTAAAAACTTAAATGTAAGGCCAGACACTATAAAAGTCTTAGAGGAAAATAACCAGAAAACTCTTTTACATAAATCATAGCAATATCTATTTGGATCCACCTCCCAGAGTAATGAAAATAAAAACAAAAATAAACGAATGAAAGCTTATTAAATTTTAGTTTTTGCACCACAATGGAACCCATAAACAAAATGAAAAGACAACCCTTATAATGAGAGAAAATAATTTAAAGTATATATATATATTTGGGGGTATGGTGCAGATGGTGACTGCAGCCATGAAATTGAAAGACGCTTACTCCTTGGAAGGAAAGTTATGACCAACCTAGATAGCATATTCAAAAGAAGAGACATTACTTTGCTAACAAAGATCCGTCTAGTCAAGGCTATGGTTTTTCCTGTGGTCATGTATGGATGTGAGAGTTGGAATGTGAATAAGGCTGAGCACCAAATAATTGATGCTTTTGAAGTATGGTGTTGGAGAAGACTCTTGAGAGTCCCTTGGACTGCAAGGAGATCCAATCAGTCCATTCTGAAGGAGATCAGCCGTGGGATTTCTTTGGAAGGAATGATGCTAAAGCTGAAACTCCAGTACTTTGGCTACCTCATGCGAAGTGTTGACTCATTGGAAAAGATTCTGATGCTGGGAGGGATTGGGGGCAGGAGGAGAAGGGGACGACAGAGGATGAGATGGCTTGATGGCATCACTGACTTGATGGATGTGAGTCTGAGTGAACTCCGGGAGTTGGTGATGGACAGGGAGGCCTGGTGTGCTGAGATTCATGGGGTCACAAAGAGTCGGACACGACTGAGTGACTGAACTGAACTGGTATTATATTTTTCATATAATTGTTATAACTAATTAAATGTATGAATATTATTTATGTGTGTACACATGTAAATACATATATATATATGCAACATATATATGTGTGTATGTATATATATGGATAGGGAAATGGATAGGTAGTCTTTCAAGTCCCCAAATCAATAAATATTAATTAGTATAGTTATGCTGCTCTTCGATCATCATTGCCTTGGCCATCTCACACAGCACTTAAGTGCATGATCTGAGATGTCAGTTAGATTTCAGTTACATGTTCTTCAATATTTCTGTTTTAGAATGTACTCCTTTCGTTTGTTTACCCATCTGTAAAATGAAGATAATATAAGTGCTTGCCTTTTTGTATTGCTATAAAGATTAGTGCTGAATATCACTGTTGTTGTTTTGCTTATTTTTTGTGCATTTATTTTTAATTAATTAATTGTTGCTACATTGCCACTTTATTGTTGTGTGTGGGCTTTCTCTAGTTGTGGCAAGCTGGGACTACTCTTTGTGGTAGTGTGTGGGCTTCTCACTATGATAGCTTCTCTTGTTGAGGAGCACAGGCTCTAGGCACTTAGGCTTAAGTAGTTGTGGTATGTGGGCTCCATAGTGTGGCAAACAGCCTTAGTTGCTCTGCATAATGTGGAATCTTCCTGGACTGGGGTCAAATAGTGTCCCCTGCATTAGCAGTCACATTCTTAACCACTGGACTACCAGGAAAGCTTCATCACTATATTTTTTAATTTCTTCAATGCATTTTACTAGGATGAAATCTTATGAATACATATACAATAATCAAGCTTGTGAAACTAGGCTTCAATTTGGTTTTAATAAAACATCAAATATTTAAGAGTAGTCCTGGACTGTTTTTGATCTATAACAGCAGGGCCACAGAAGGGTACTCTGATGATGAAGAGGAGTTCTACAGCTGAATGAAGAAAGCCTCCCACCCATGCCACTCCCACTAACAGTCCACACAGCCACTGATTCATAATGGTCGTATAGTGCAAGGGCTTGCAGATGCCGCACAGGGTGATAGGCCATCAGAGTAAGTAGGATGACATCAGCACCTGCAAAGACATGTTCC
The DNA here is from genome assembly GCF_002263795.3 of Bos taurus. Classification (NCBI taxonomy): domain Eukaryota; kingdom Metazoa; phylum Chordata; class Mammalia; order Artiodactyla; family Bovidae; genus Bos; species Bos taurus. Next base: position 84,653,118 of record NC_037342.1, on the reverse strand, counting down.
CCAAGATCTGCATCATGCTTTCATTGAAAAGGCTGATTTTGTTTTCATAGAGTGAATATATGATCAGTTTGGAAATAGTGACACAGGAGTAGCAGGCATCAACAAAAGAGATATGGGCCAGGAACTATCACACAGGTTAACCTAATAAAGAGCTGGTGGTGATGGTGACCATAGTGAGCACATTTCCTATCATAGAGACAAGGTAGATGACCAAAAACACAACAAATATGATTTTCTGGTTCTTTGGATTTTGTGAGACCCCAGTAGAACAGATTCTGTCATGTTGTTTCTATTATACCTGTATCTCAGGTCATGATTAATTACACCAATATATGGCCTGGGCTTCTACTTGGATGAACAGGAAGAAGTACTTTAAGATTCTTTTGTGCTCAAGGCCATGTGTGCACTAACCTAGCTGTGACCCCAGCAATTTTTCCATTATATGAGACTGAGGGACAAAGAGGTCAGTATTTCACTGGTATTTAACAGCTATTTTATGCCTTCAGAGGATGGAAAGATGCAATTGCCTATATGGAAACTTTTTTCAGAATTCACATATAAGGCCTAGAATGACAGTAATCAAGCCACAAACTTACTGAATTCTAGAATCTCTGTGAGAAAGAAATGGCAACCAACTGCAGTACTTTTGCTGGGGAAATCCCATGGACAGAGGGGTCTGGTGGGCTACAGTCCATAGGGTCACAAAAACTCTGACTTGACTGAGTGAGAAAACCAACAGCAACATGATAACAAAACTAAGTTACAGAAATCATATGGCCATATCCAGGGGGAACTTGTAAAATAATTCAAACTCATGCTGCATTTTTATACAGATGAATTGTATTTTATACAGATGAATCCTACAATACAAAGCATTTACTAACCTACAGAGAAAATCAGATTTCTTAGTTAAGTGATCCATTTCCTAGTCTTGTTGATCTTTTAGAGACTTGGTTTGGTCTGAAAGCTCATGGTAGAAAATCACTCTCAAGAAAGGATTTATTCTACTTAAATTCAAGGCATAGTATAAAATTACTACAAAACAAGTTATGTGCTATTTAAACATATTAGAATGTTCATGAAAATCTAAATGTATGAATTTCCCAACAAAGATATCAAAGAAATTCAGGGTGGAAATAATAGATCTTTCAACAAATGCTGGATCAATATGATATCCACTTGCAAAAAAATGAACCTCAACAATACTTTACACTATACACTAATATTAACGCAAAATAAGTCTGTGAACTAGATGTAAAATCTAAAACCATAAAAATTCTAAAAGAAGTATTTTTATCATGAGGATATTGTTCAGTTGATAAGTCTTGGTGGACTCTTTGTGAATCCATGGACTGCAGTATACTAGGCTCCCATGTCCTTAGTGGGACAAACTCCAGAGGTTTGTTCAGATTCATCTCTATTGAGTCAGTGATGCTACCTAGCTATCTCATTCTCTGCTGTCCCCTTCTCTTTTTGCCTTCAATCTTTCCCAGGGTCAGGGTTTTTTCCAATGAGTTGTATTCTCGTATCAGGTGGCCAAAGTATTAGAGCTTCCCTGTCAGTCCTTCCAATGAATATTCAGGGTTGATTTCCTTTAGGATTGACTGGTTTGATCTTCTTAGTGTTCAAGGGACTTTAAAAAGTCCTCTCCAGCACCACAATTTGAAGGCAATAATTCTTTGGCCTTCAGCCTACTTCATGATCCAACTCTCACATCTGAACATGACTACTTTAAAACCAAAGCTTTGACTGGACTTTTGTTGGTAAAGTGTGCCTCTGCTTTTTAATACATTGACTAGATTTGTTATAGCTTTCTTTCCAAGGAGAAAGTGTCTTTTATTTTCATGGCTATAGTCACCATCCACAATGACTTTGGAACCCAAGAAAATAAAATCTGTCACTGTTTTCATTGTTTACCCATCTATTTGCCATGAAGTGATGGGACCAGATGCCATAATTGTAGGTTTTTTTTTTTAATTTAATTTTATTTTTAAACTTTACATAATTGTATTAGTTTTGCCAAATATCAAAATGAATCCGCCACAGGTATACATGTGTTCCCCATCCTGAAACCTCCTCCCTCCTCCCTCCCCATACCATCCCTCTGGATCGTCCCAGTGCATTAGCCCCAAGCATCCAGTATCGTGCATTGAACCTGGACTGGCAACTCGTTTCTTACATGATATTTTACATGTTTCAATGTCATTCTCCCAAATCTTCCCACCCTCTCCCTCTCCCACAGAGTCCATAAGACTGTTCTATACATCAATGTCTCTTTTGCTGTCTCGTATACAGGGTTATTGTTACCATCTTTCTAAATTCCATATATATGCATTAGTATACTGTATTTATGTTTTTCCTTCTGGCTTACTTCACTCTGTATAATAGGCTCCAGTTTCATCCACCTCATTAGAACTGATTCAAATGTATTCTTTTTAATGGCTGAGTAATACTCCATTGTGTATATGTGCCACAGCTTTCTTATCCATTCATCTGCTGATGGACATCTAGGTTGCTTCCATGTCCTGGCTATTATAAACAGTGCTGCGATGAACATTGGGGTACACGTGTCTCTTTCCCTTCTGGTTTCCTCAGTGTGTATGCCCAGCAGTGGGATTGCTGGATCATAAGGCAGTTCTGTTTCCAGTTTTTTAAGGAATCTCCAGACTGTTCTCCATAGTGGCTGTACTAGTTTGCATTCCCACCAACAGTGTAAGAGGGTTCCCTTTTCTCCACACCCTCTCCAGCATTTATTGCTTGTAGACTTTTGGATCGCAGCCATTCTGACTGGTGTGAAATGGTACCTCACAGTGGTTTTGATTTGCATTTCTCTGATAATGAGTGATGTTGAGCATCTTTTCATGTGTTTGTCAGCCATCTGTATGTCTTCTTTGGAGAAATGTCTATTTAGTTCTTTGGCCCATTTTTTGATTGGGTCATTTATTTTTCTGGAGTTGAGCTGTAGGAGTTGCTTGTATATTTTTGAGATTAGTTGTTTGTCAGTTGCTTCATTTGCTATTATTTTCTCCCATTCTGAAGGCTGTCTTTTCACCCTGCTAATAGTTTCCTTTGATGTGCAGAAGCTTTTAAGGTTAATTAGGTCCCATTTGTTTATTTTTGATTTTATTTCCAATATTCTGGGAGGTGGGTCATAGAGGATCCTGCTGTGATGTATGTCAGAGAGTGTTTTGCCTATGTTCTCCTCTAGGAGTTTTATAGTTTCTGGTCTTACGTTTAGATCTTTAATCCATTTTGAGTTTATTTTTGTGTATGGTGTTACAAAGTGGTCTAGTTTCATTCTTTTACAAGTGGTTGACCAGATTTCCCAGCACCACTTGTTAAAGAGATTGCCTTTAATCCATTGTATATTCTTGCCTCCTTTGTCAAAGATAAGGTGTCCATATGTGTGTGGATTTATCTCTGGGCTTTCTATTTTATTCCATTGATCTATATTTCTCACCATTGCAACGGAAAGAATAAAATACTTAGGAATATATCTACCTAAAGAAACTAAAGACCTATATATAGAAAACTATAAAACACTGGTGAAAGAAATCAAAGAGGACACTAATAGATGGAGAAATATACCATGCTCATGGATTGGAAGAATCAATATAGTGAAAATGAGTATACTACCCAAAGCAATTTATAGATTCAACTCAATCCCTATCAAGCTACTAACAGTATTCTTCACAGAGCTAGAACAAATAATTTCACAATTTGTATGGAAATACAAAAAACCTCGAATAGCCAAAGCGATCTTGAGAAAGAAGAATGGAACTGGAGGAATCAACCTACCTGACTTCAGGCTCTACTACAAAGCCACAATTGTAGTTTTTTGAATGGTGAGTTTTAAACCAGCTTTTTCACTCTCCTCTTTCACTTTCAAGAGTCTCTGTAGCTCCTCTTCACTTTCTGCCATTAGAGTTGTATCATCTGCATATCTGAACTTGTTGATTTTTTTCTCCCAGGAATCTTGATTTCAGTTTGTGATTTGTCCAGCCCAGATTTCTCATGATCTACCTGCATATAAGTTGTACCAGCAGCTGGCAATATACAGACTTGACATACTCCTTTGTCAATTTTAAACCAGGGTGTTCTTCCATGTCCAATTCTGTGGCTCCTTGACCTGCATACAGATTTCTCAGAAGACAGGTAAGATAGTCTGGAGGAGGGATTGTCTACTTACTCCAGTATTCTTGCTGTGAGAACCCCATGAACAGTAGGAAAAGGCAAAGAGATCTAAAGTTTGATCAATATTTATTAGATATGATATGAGAAGCACAAACCATAAAACTACCAAAAAAATTAAAGACTTTAAAAAATTAAAGAAAATTCACAAACTAAGGGAAAACTGTGTTTGTGTATAATGGATCAATCTTGCATAACATTTTATATACAAATACCTCATACTTTGTATAATAAACATGACAAAACACATATGTTTGGAATACATAAAAATCATGAATAACTAAGTTAAAGATACTGACTCATTGAACATGAATCTGAACTATGGGAGACAGTGAAGGACAGGGAAACTGGTGTGCTGCAGTTCAGGAGTCGCAAAGAGTCAAACATGACTTGGTGACTGAACATAAAGATACTCAGAACTCATATTTTTAAATTGTGCAAATAATCTGAAAATAAATTTCCCAGTGAAAACATATACCCATAAAAATAGTTTCTAAAAATGCTCAAAATCATTAGTCATCAGGAAATGCAAACAAAAATTTCAGTAACTTATCACTTCATAACTCTTAGCATAAATAAATAGAAAATAATACATAGTGATCAGAATGTGGAAAGAAATTGTTTGATGTAGGCTTCCCTTCTTGTGCTTTAGATATCTCTCCAGAAGTTCAATATGTTCCATGCTGACCATCATACATGTTCCAGATATTAATCATCTGGATCCTATTAGAGTTTCTGTTTACTTCCATTACTCTCTGGTGAATGGGGAATAAAAGGTTTTTATTTCAGGCACTTTGAAAAGGTTTCCACTAATTTTATGCCCTCACTGCTCTAATGTACAAGCAATCAGTCCTAGATTTCCAGAAAGGATTAATATTGGTAAGAAAATAGAAGTTTTCTATTTAAGATGAGTCCACAGTTTAACTATACATCACAGGTACCCATGCTAGAAACATGACACCCTTTCTATCACATGCCATTAAATTTTCTTTGAAACCCAGATTCATATACAGATTGTGGACTCACATGATTTGGTTGCAAGTGCAGGGAATACAATTTCCCACTCTAGAATGGATGTTTCTCAAGTATGTCTCTCCAGAATACCTGCTTCTAAGCCAAAGCCATTCCATCAAAAGAAGTAATTAATTCCCAGAAGAGAAAAAGAAGCTACAAGACAAGGTCCTTGAATGTTTGTGGAAAACTGTTTAAATATCCATGCATTTTATGGACATTTTCATATATTTTTTTATTGTTGTTGTTATTTACCTCTCTAGAGCAAAGTTCATCAAGGGTAAATGAAACATTTGAAAGTGTATTCACCACACATTCATCATTCTGCCTATGGAACCAGAACCATGTATAGAAGATCATTTCTACATCAGGTTACGAGTGAATGCATTCTAAATTCAAGTCCAGGGTTTTCTGTAGAAAGTTTTAGAGGTTTATGCTAGGAGGAAACAGTTATACCCATAAAAAGACTTACAGAGAACTGTTGATTTGATACAAATTATCTGAACATTCACTTTTAAGTGTGCCATATTTTTCATATCGAAAGTTACCTATCCCAGTTCAGTTCAGTTCAGTTCAGTCACTCAGTCGTGTACGACTCTTTGTGACCTCATGAATCACAGCACGCCAGGCCTCCCTGTCCATCACCAACTCCCGGAGTTCACTCAGACTCACGTCCATCGAGTCAGTAATGCCATCCAGCCATCTCATCCTCTGCCGTCCCCTTCTCCTCCTGCCCCCAATCCCTCCCAGCATCAGAGTCTTTTCCAATGAGTCAACATTTTGCATGAGGTGGCCAAAGTACTGGAGTTTCAGCTTTAGCATCATTCTTTCCAAAGAAATCCCAAGAAGGGGTCAATTGGAAGACAGGATTATTTCTAAAAACCCTGAAATATCACTAAGATGACCTAAGACCAAAAGGTAAGCCCTTCAATAGTGCCAATGCTTACCAAAGATGGTTATACTACTATTCTAATTGTTGTTACTTTACATATAAAGCAAACTTGATGTTCCAATATTTTAAAATAAAGTATTGGAATCGGAGCATTTCATCTTCAGGTTTTGTTCACAATATGGTTGGTAAATATCATTAACCTAACTTGACAGATGGAAAATTATGAAGCTCATAGAGATAAAAAATTTAGAAGATACAGCTCTCTAATACCAGATACAGTCCTTTTGCCATGAGATACTTGATTGATCATTTGAATGAAAAGAAAATTTAAATACTCTTCACACAGGAAATAAAAATAATGTGAATATTAAATGATGTAAATCATCATCTGTTTAGACCAACAGGAATATGAAGAACTCTTGGGATCAACCACAGTGTATAATATGGGTCTCTGTGGCTTCTTTAAAAGTAAAATTGGAGATGACCATTCTTCAGTTTACTGCATGGCTAAATGTCTCTTTGTATTGTTGCTCAAAATGTCTATTTTTCTTACAACGAGGTGTACAGACAGTCAAAAATAAGTGAAGGTCCTTTGTGTGTCCTCCATGATATGGTGAATATGTTCATATGTGTTTCTTCTATCAATTTTCATAACTGCTTCTAAGGTGGACTTCAATCTTCTCACTTGATTGTAGAGGAAACAAGATGTAAGGTGCCAGAAATATACTCAAGATCAAGAAGTTGCAAGTGGAGAAGGACCTGATAGTATGGCCTTTCTGATTCTCAAAACAACATGATTCACTGCTGTGTCACCATTTTCAATGTCGTGTGGGAGAATCTGCAGGACTATTCATTGCAGGGGAATTCAAGAGGGAGAAATTAAAGTGAGGAAAATAAGATGAAATGAAACATCAGTGAAAGCAGTGTCACATAGTTATTGATATTAAAGAGTTCAATATATTATCCTGTGTGAGTATGGTGTGTGTGATTACATGTGTATTTGTGTGTTGATGAATTTTCCTCATAGGTATGTTTCTGAAGTTATATTGAAGTAACTATAGTAATTATGATCTTATCAAAAGGAATTTACTAGTTAAACATTGTTTATTGTAGTATAAAAATCTAGACAATGGGTTAAGCATACAGAGAAAAAAATCTAATATTATTTGGATATTAAATATCTGCCTAACCTTGCACAAGAGCTTTAACTTTTCTAGGTTTCTATTCCTTAATGTGTAAAATAAGTACAAAATGACAGTAGTGATCAGATCACAAATTTGCAATGAGAATTGCAACCAATTTCTTCAAAGAAAAATTAGAGCACTGAGAACACTGAGGAAGTGTTCAGGAAGTTTTAGCAAATATTAGTATTACTATTATTTACATCTAATGTGATTTCCTGAGATTGTTTTTCATCTGCAAGAGGAATGAAATAATAATACACACATGTTGCTACCATGCCATGCATATAACAATCAATCATTAAAAGTATATTCATTAGTTATTATAAAGTCATTGGATTTAGGTGATATGCTTTATCAAATATATTGTGGTAGCTTCGGTATTCTGCCATTACTTACCATTCAATATCTATTAAACTTTAGGTCAACAATTACAAATATCTGGTATCAGGGTTTCTTTTCTCTGGCTTCTATCTCCATACAGAACCTCAACCAGCTTCATCGAGATCACACAAAGATCTTTACTAGAGTTAAAGCCAATATTCTCACTTTTTCAAACCTCTCTTTATCTTTACATTCATACTCTAAGTTACATTTACAGGTTGGCCATTTCCTAAAAATAAAAGAGAAGTTGCCCAGCTTTGAATGCATAGCCTCTGCATGCATTTTCTACCTCTCTCTTCAGGCTTAGCTGCCACTGTATGTGAAATTCACTGCTTCACCTTAGGCTGTGAGTCATCTCACATACACAGATAATCTCTGGCTTCTATCTGCATATTTTTCATGTCTGTACTTTAAAAAATCACCTTCCCCAGGAGACAATTTGAATAATTACTGTCTTTTCTTGAATGATTACTGTCTTTTTTTCTATCTCAGATAAATCATAAGAATCAAAACCCATAGAATTTAGGCATTCATTATTACATTGACAATATTAATTAATTCAAGGTTGAATTAATAAATTTTGACACTTTTTCAGGTAACATAATTAATCACAACCAGAGATACGTAGATAACCAAAACAATGTGACAGAGTTCATCCTACTGGGACTCTCACAGGATCCAAAGATGCAGAATATCATATTTGTTGTGTTTCTGGTCATCTACATTGTCTCAATGATAGGAAACATGCTCACTACGGTTATCATCAAAGCCAGTCCACTGTTAAGGTCCCCAATGTACTATTTCCTGTCCCATCTCTCTTTTGTTGATGCCCACTATTCCTGTGTCATTACCCCTAAACTGATCATAGATTCTCTCTATGAAAAGAAAACCAGCCCTTTCAATGAATGCATGATGCAGATCTCTAGGGAACATGTCTTTGCAAGTGCTGATGTCATCCTGCTCACTGTAATGGCCTATGACTGCTACGTGGCCATCTGTAAGCCCTTGCACTACACGACCCTTATGAATTGGCGACTGTGTGGGCTGCAAGTGAGAGTGGCATGGGTGGGAGGCTTTATTCATTCAACCATATAGCTTGTCTTCATCATTAGATAACCTTTCTGTGGCCCTAACATCATAGATCACTGTATGTGTGACTTAATATTTTTGCTAGATCTGACCTGTACTGACACTCACATTCTAGGACTTTTTGTTCCTACCAACAATGGTTTCCTCTGTCTGTTAAATTTGCTCCTCTTGATTGGCTCCTATGTGGTCATTCTGCGTACCCTAAGGACCCATAGCTTGGAGGCCAGACACAAGGCCCTCTCTAACTGTGTCTCTCTCATCACAGCAGTTATCCTGTTCCTTGGGCCCTGCTTATTTGTGTACCTGAGACCAGCAGTTACTTTGCCTGTTGATAAATCAGTCGGTGTATTCTACAGTATAATAATTCCCATGTTAAATTCCTTAATCTATACCTTGAGAAATGACCAGATGAAAAATGCCATTAGGAAATTGTGTAGCAGAAAAGTGATTTCAGGTGATCAATAAAATGTCTGTGAAGCCCAAAGTTCAGTCAACTGATGCAAAAATATCATTGTTGGTGACCTCCAGCAACAATACCTATGAGATATAGGGGGAAAAAAATCCTTATAATCATAGATTCTGAAAGGGGAAAATAAGAAATGGATGCACACATGTATACCTGTGGCGGATTCATTCTGATATTTGGCAAAACTAATACAATTATGTAAAGTTTAAAAATAAAATAAAATTAGAAAAAAATAAAAAATAAAAATAAACATTATTTAATTGTAAAAAAAAAAAAAAAGAAAGAAATGGATGCAACAGAAGAGACAAAAACCTAGCCTAGGACTATTCTTTGAATATTTTAAAAGTTCTACCAAATTGGAGCTGAGTTTTACTAGCTTCATTCATTGTATATGTATTCACAAGCTTTAATCCCAATAAAATTAATCAAAGAAATTTAAAAATACAGTGAGGAGCATCCCTGGTGGTCCCGTGGTTAAGACTCCAATTGCCAATACAGGGAACATGGGTCCAGAAAGATCCCCCAGGCCAATGGGCAAATAAGTCCATATGCCACCTCTATTGAGCCTGTGCTCTGGAGCCCACAAGCCACAACTACTAAAGCCCAAGCACCTGGAGCTCTTGACCTGAAACAAGAAAGGCCAGTGAAAAGCCCAACCACCACATTGAAGAGTAGCCCCTACTCATTCTAATCAAAGAAAGCTGACACGAGGCAATGAAGGCCCAGTGCAGTCAAATTAATTACTTAATTAACCTAAAAAATAAAATATAAAACATAGTGATAGCAGAAATCGCTATAATAGTACAGAGGTAAGCACTGCTATTATCCCCATTTTTCAGGTGAGAAAACAAACAGATAGAAGTACGTTTTAAAATAGAAATATTGAAAAACAAGTAACCAGAATCTAACTGAAATCTCAGACCATGTTCTTGACTGCTGTGATAATATGGCCAGGCAATGATGACAGAAAAGTACATAATTATATCAGTTACCATTTATCAATACAGAGACGGTGCTGGAAAATCAATCTTTCTGTTCATATACATACATATATACATACATACATGTGTGCAGTGCTGTACTCAGTCGTGTCCAAATCTCTGTGCATGGACTGTATAGACCATCAGGCTCCTCTGTCCATGGGGTTCTCCAGGCAAGAATACTGGAATGGGTTGCCCTTACCTCCTCCAGGATATATATATATATATACACACACACACACATATATATTAATAATATTTATATAGTTATTATACTTATATGTATTAGTATATATACTATTTTATATGCATATATCAGTTATATATCATCATATGCAAAGAATTATAATATTTTTTATTAATGACTCCGCTCATTTTAATACACTGCGATTCACGGGGTTGCAAAGAGTCAGACATGACTGGGTGACTGAACTGAACTGAACTGATGGTGATTGAGATATGTTGCCTGTAACCCTAGGATATTTAGCCATTTTAGGAAATAAAGCCAATGTGCCATTAAACCTATAAGGGGTAAGATATCATACCAATTCAAATTTACTTTTAGCATCAGAATCATTGTGTATTGTTTGTGTCACCATCTTAGGTTCATAAATCATCAGAAAGAGGGATGATTCAAATAAAAGAATATTTTAATGTCAGAAAGTTCAATTTATTCAATAAATGGTCATACTCCATATAGTAATTACATACTTTATAACAATAATTCTGTAGTAGTACAATGATGGTTCATGATAAATGTATGTGTAAATGAAAAAAAATCCATTAAAACACAAAAAAAGTAGCAAAGTAGACTTGGAAATTGTTCCTACTTTGCCTTTTTCAGAATCAGAGAATACTGTTTCTGTTCTTGGAAACCACAATTTGTTTTATTCTTACTTAAATTAGGACATAATTGAAGTAATGTAGCATGTAAGCTAGGAATAATAAAAAAAAATAAATTGAAAATTAAGGTACCATTATAAGAACAAAACCTCTACCTTGATATTCCATCTGCTCTTGGAAAAATGACATCATCTTAAAGATATTAGTGGTTTTTGTTACATTTTTCTGTTAATAAGTTTGCTTTGTGGTAACATTTTCTTATGAAGAGTGTTTTTAAAATTAGCTCTGTCAAAAAGAAAGAAAGAAAGAAAATCAGTCTAAATATATTCAAATTATCTTATTTATTCTTCATTCATTAAAAACAAATATTTTTCTATTCAGGAAATGTATCCAGCACATTAATAGTTACTGGGATTCAGTTGTGAATAACAAGAAGAGAAATGAAGCTTTCACAGTACTTTAATCCATTGATAAATACCAAAAGGGGGAAGAAAATTATACTGTAGTTGCATGGGGCACGTCAACCTACCCCTTTGAAGCTGAAAATATTGTCTTCATTTGTCTGCTCATGGGCAGGAATCCCTTAGAAGAAATGGAGTAGCTATCATAGTCAACAAAAGGGTCTGAAATGCAGTACTTGGAATGCAATCTCAAAAACAACAGAATGATCTCTATTCATTTCCAAGGCAAATCATTCAATATCACAGTAATCCAAGTCTATGCCCCAACCAGTAATGCTGAAGAAGCGGAAGTTAAAAGGTTCTATGAAGACCTGCAAGACCTTCTAGAACTAACACCCAAAAAAGGTGTCCTTTTCATCATAGGGGACTGGAATGCAAAAGTAGGAAGTCTAGAAAAACCTGGAGTAACAGGCAAATTTGGCTTCAGAGTACAGAATGAAGCAGGGTAAAGGCTAATAGCGTTTTGCCAAGAAAATGCACTGGTCATAGCAAACGTCCTCTTCCACAAACACAAGAGAAGACTCTACAAATGGACATCACCAGATGGCCAACACTAAAATCAGATTGATTATATTCTTTGCAGCCAAAGATGGAGAAGCTCTATACAGTCAGCAAAAACAAGACTGGGAGCTGACTGTGGCTCAGATCAAGAATTCATTATTGCCAAATTCAGATTTAAATTCAAGAAAGTGGGGGAAACCACTAGACCATTCAGGTATGAACAAAATCAAATCCCTTATGATTATAGAGTGTAAGTGAGAAATATATCTAAGGGACTAGATCTGATAGAATGCGTGATGAACTATGGACAGAGGTTCATGATACTGTACAAGAGAGAGGGAGCAAGATGATCCCCAAGAAAAAGAAATGCAAAACAGCAAAATGACTGTCTGAAGAGGCCTTACAAATAGTTGTGAAAAGAAGAGAAGTGAAAAGTGAAGGAAAAAAAGGAAAGAAATACCCATTAGAATGCAGAGTTCCAAAGAATAGCAAGGAGAAATAAAAGAGCATTCTTCAGTGATCAGTGTAAAGAAATAGAGGAAAATAATAGAATGGGAAAGACTAGAAATCTCTTCAAGAAAATTAGAGATACCAAGAGAACATTTCATGCAAAGATGGGTTCAATAAAGGGCAGAAGTGGTATGGACCTAACAGAAGCAGAAGATATTAAGAAGAGGTGGAAATAATACACAGAACTGTACAAAAGTTATCACGACCCAGATAATCACGGGGGTGTGATCACTCACCTAGAGCCAGACATCCTGGAATGTGAAGTCAAGTTGGCCTTAGGAAGCATCACTATGAACAAAGCTAGTGCAGGTGGTGAAATACCAGTTAAGCTATTTCAAATCCTAAAAGATAATGCTGTGAAAGTGCTGCACTCAATAGGCCAGCAAATTTGGAAAACTCAGCAGTGGCCACAGGACTGGAAGAAGTCAGTTTTCATTACAGTCCCAAAAAAAGGCAATGCCAAAGAATGCTCAAACTACCACACAATTGCACTCATCTCACACACTAGCAAAGTAATGCTCAAAATTCTCCAAGCTAAGCTTCAGCAACAGTTGGACCATGAACTTCCAGATGTTCAAACTGGTTTTAGAAAAGGCAGAGGAAGCAGAGATCAAATTGCCAGCATCCACTGGATCATCACAAAAGCAAGAGAGTTACAGAAAAACATATTTCTGCTTTATTGACTATGCCAAAGCCTTTGACTGTGTGGATCACAATAAACTGTGGAAAATTCTGAAAGAGATGGGAATACCAGACCACCTGACCTGCCTCCTGAGAAACCTATATGCAGGTGAGGAGGCATCAATTAGAACTGGACATGGAAAAACATAGTGATTCCAAATAGGAAAAGGACTATGTCAAGGCTATATATCATCACCCTGCTTATTTAACTTATATGCAGAGTACATCATGAGAAACGTTGGGCTGGAAGAAGCACAAACTGGACTCAAGATTGCCAGGAGAAATATCAATAACCTCAGATATGCAGATGCCACCACCCTTATGGCAGAAAGTGAAGAAGAACTAAAGAGCCTCTTGATGAAATTGAAAGTGGAGAGTGAAAAAGTTGGCTTAAAACTCAACATTCAGAAAACTAAGATCATGGCATCTGGTCACATCACTTAATGGGAACTAGATGGGGAAACAGTGGAAACAGTGTCTGACTTTATTTTTCTGGGCTCCAAAATCACTGCAGAAGGTGATTGCAGCCATGAAATTAAAAGATGCTTGCTCCTTGGAAGAAATTTATGACCGACCTAGACAGCATATTAAAAAGCAAAGACATTATTTCCCAACAAAAGTCCATCTAGTCAGAGATATCGTTTTTCCAGTAATCATGTATGGATGTGAGAGTTGCACTGTAAAGAATTCTTAGTGCTGAAGAATAGGTGCTTTTGAACTGTAGTGTTGGAGAAGACTCTTGAGAGCCCCTTGGACTGCAGGCAGATCCAACCACTCCATCCTAAAGGAGACCAGTCCTGGGTGTTCATTGGAAGGACTGATGTTGAAGCTGAAATTTCAATACTTTGGCCTCCTGATGAGAAAAGCTGACCCATTTGAAAAGACCATGATGCCGGGAAAGATTGAAGGCAGTAGGAGAACGGGACAACAGCAGATGAGATGGTTAGATGGCATCACCGACTTGATGGACATGAGTTGAGCAAACTGGGAGTTGGTGATGTGCAGGGAAGCCTGGCTTGCATGGGTTCTGTAGGGTCTATGGGGCCCATGGAGAAGGCAATGGCACCCCACTCCAGTACTTTTGCCTAGAAAATCCCATGGACGGAGCAGCCTGGTAGGCTGCAGTCCATGGGGTCGCTAGAGTCGGACACGACTGAGCAACTTCACTTTCACTTTTCACTTTCATGCATTGGAGAAGGAAATGGCAACCCACTCCAGTGTTCTAGCCTGGAGAATCCCAGGGAAGGGAAGCCTGGTGGGCTGCCTTCTATGGGGTCGCACAGAGTTGGACACGACTGAAGCGACTTAGCAGCAGCAGCAGCATGGGGTCCATAGGGTCGCAAAGAGTCAGACACCAGGGCAACTGAACTGAACTTATGATGTGGGTAGGTTACACCAGGGATACAATATTATTTAAAATTAGAAACACAGGCAATTATATTCACTAACTTAACAGAATAAAAGAGAAAATTACCCTTTTAATAAATGCATACAAATGAATGTATTACTATTTAGATTTATGAATAAAAATGTTATCAAAAAAGGAATGAAAAATAACTTACTCAACCTGATAAAAGAGTGTCTGTATAAACATATAGCCATATTTAATGGTGCTTTTCCTCTAAGATTGGAAACAAGACAAGACTTTCCCATGAAAATTCTGCTCTGGATTGTACTTTAGACTCCAGCCACTGCAACAAAGCAATAAATAGAAGAGTTACAGATGAGAAAATAAAGAGACAAAATTTTACATGTACATTTATGCCAGATAATATCACTATATAGGTATAAATTGTTAAGGACTCTTCAAAAAAGTAAAATATGCTTAAGCTGTTAATTTAACATGTTTATAGGATACAATGTCAACACAAATATCAAATTAATTTCTATGAAAACAATTAACACTGAAATTAGAGACAATGCACTATGTAAAATATTATTATTTTTTTTATTCTTCCAATTTTATTTTATTTTTAAACTTTACATAATTGTATTAGTTTTGCCAAATATCAAAATGAATCCACCACAGGTATACATGTGTTCCCCATCCCGAACCCTCCTCCCTCCTCCCTCCCCATACCATCCCTCTGGGCCGTCCCAGTGCACCAGCCCCAAGCATCCAGCATCGTGCATCGAACCTGGACTGGCAACTCGTTTCCTACATGATATTTTACATGTTTCATTGCCATTCTCCCAAATCTTCCCACCCTCTCCCTCTCCCACAGAGTCCATAAGACTGTTCTATACATCAGTGTCTCTTTTGCTGTCTCGTACACCGGGTTATTGTTACCATCTTTCTAAATTCCATATATATGCGTTAGTATACTGTATTTATGTTTTTCCTTCTGGCTTACTTCACTCTGTATAATAGGCTCCAGTTTCATCCACCTCATTAGAACTGATTCAAATGTATTCTTTTTAATGGCTGAGTAATACTCCATTGTGTATATGTACCACAGCTCTCTTATCCATTCATCTGCTGATGGACATCTAGGTTGCTTCCATGTCTTGGCTATTATAAACAGTGCTGCGATGAACATTGGGGTACACGTGTCTCTTTCCCTTCTGGTTTCCTCAGTGTGTATGCCCAGCAGTGGGGTTGCTGGATCATAAGGCAGTTCTATTTCCAGTTTTTTAAGGAATCTCCACACTGTTCTCCATAGTGGCTGTACTAGTTTGCATTCCCACCAACAGTGTAAGAGGGTTCCCTTTTCTCCACACCCTCTCCAGCATTTATTGCTTGTAGACTTTTGGATCGCAGCCATTCTGACTGGTGTGAAATGGTACCTCATAGTGGTTTTGATTTGCATTTCTCTGATAATGAGTGATGTTGAGCATCTTTTCATGTGTTTGTTAGCCATCTGTATGTCTTTTTTGGAGAAATGTCTATTTAGTTCTTTGGCCCATTTTTTGATTGGGTCGTTTATTTTTCTGGAGTTGAGCTGTAGGAGTTGCTTGTATATTTTTGAGATTAGTTGTTTGTCAGTTGCTTCATTTGCTATTATTTTCTCCCATTCTGAAGGCTGTCTTTTCACCTTGCTAGTAGTTACCAACAGTATTCTTCACAGAGCTAGAACAAATAATTTCACAATTTGTATGGAAATACAAAAAACCTCGAATAGCCAAAGCGACCTTGAGAAAGAAGAATGGAACTGGAGGAATCAACCTACCTGACTTCAGGCTCTACTACAAAGCCACAGTTATCAAGACAGTATGGTACTGGCACAAAGACAGAAATATTGATCAATGGAATAAAATAGAAAGCCCAGAGATAAATCCACGCACATATGGACACCTTATCTTCGACAAAGGAGGCAAGAATATACAATGGATTAAAGACAATCTCTTTAACAAGTGGTGCTGGGAAATCTGGTCAACCACTTGTAAAAGAATGAAACTGGACCACTTTCTAACACCATACACAAAAATAAACTCAAAATGGATTAAAGATCTAAACGTAAGACCAGAAACTATAAAACTCCTAGAGGAGAACATAGGCAAAACACTCTCCGACATACATCACAGCAGGATCCTCTATGACCCACCTCCCAGAATATTGGAAATAAAAGCAAAAATAAACAAATGGGACCTAATTAACCTTAAAAGCTTCTGCACATCAAAGTAAAATATTATTAAACACAAAATTTGATGGATATATTTAAAAACTTTTTAAGATTTGTATATGAAAAACAGAAAATAATGTTGAAAAAATAATAAGTAAAGGTAGAAATATACTCTGTTGATAGATTAAGAGACTGAATATATTCACCTTATCAATTATTCTATTTCAATGTAATTCCAGTAAATATATCACAGGATATTTAAGAAACTGACAATCATATTTTAAAATGCACTAATATATAGAAATATACAATTTTACATGAACCTGCTATATAAAATCACTCAGGAAAAAGGCAAAACAAAACACAGATAACTTATTCTACTCTAACTCAAGACTTACTATAAGACTCCCATAAACCATGCTGTGTAGTATTGAAACATAATACAATTTTCATAAATAAAAGTAAGTGTAGGGTTTTTCTAATGATATCAAGGCCATTCAATGCAGGAAGAACAGATTTTTTTAAAAAATTCTGGTTCTCTTTGATATACATATATAACAAAAACAACAAAAAATTGAACCTCAACCACTGCCTCACACTGTACAATGAAACTAATACAAAATGAGTCATAGGTCTAGATATTAAATTCAAGCCTGGACAAATTCTAAAATAAATACATTTGAGCTTGAACTAGATCAAAAATTTAGACATGAAATCATAGCCCAAGCCATAAGAAAAACTGAAAAGTTGAAATTTGTCAATAATGCAAATCTTTGCTAGTCATATATTGTCTCTTTTAAATGGAAAGCATATCCACAGGTTATGAGAAAAAGAATGTATGCACACATACATATACATAAGTGAAAGTGAAAGTCATTCAGTCATGTCCATTCCATGACCCATGAACTATAGAGTTCATGGAATTCTCCAAGCCAGAATATTGGAGTGGGAGGCTGTTCCCTTCTCCAGGGGATCTTCTCAACCCAGGTATCAAATCCAGGTCTCCCACATTGCAGGCAGATTATTTACAGCTGAGCCACAAGGGAAACCCACATATATATAATATATACACAATTACACACTGAATAGAACAGAGATTTCACAAATAAACCTACACAATTATGGTCAGTTAATCTTAAGTTACACATTAACATTAGGAGGCAATAACATACATTAGAGAATAGACAGTCTCTTTAGCAACCAGTATTGGGAAATTTGGAAAGCCATGTGTAAATCAATGAAATGCTGGGGCCCTGGGTTCAATCCCTGGTCAGGGAACTAGATCCCACATGACACAACTAAGACTTAATGCAGCCAAAAATATCAATGAAATTAGAACATAATTTCACACTATATACAAAAATAAACTCAAAATGGCTAAAGACTGAAATATAAGACATGTCACCATAAAACTCCTAGAAGAGAACATAAGCATAACTTTCTATGATATAAAGTGTGGCAATGTTTTCTTAGGTCAGATTCCCAATGTAAAAATAAATAAATAAATAAAATAAAAGCAAAAAATAAACAAGTGGGATCTAATCAAACTTACAAACTTTCATAAGCAAAAGAAACCATAAACAAAACAAAATCAAACCCAACAAAGAACCCAGAAATAAACTCACACACATGGTCAATTAATCTTTGATAAATGAGGCAAGAATATACAATGGAGAAAAGATATCATACCTGAAACTAACATAACATTGTTAAATAAGTATGCTCCAATATACAATAAAACTTTTTTTTTTTTTAAGGTCACTTAATTGGGGAAAACTGGACATCTACATGGAAAAGAATAAAATTAGCACATTCTCTAACATCATATACAAAAGTAATGCCAAAATGAATTAAAGACCTAAATGTAAGATTAGATACTATAAAAATTCTAGATGAAAACATAGAATGTTCTTTGGCATCAATTGTAGCAACATTTTTTTTTTTTCATCTGTCTCCTATAGCAAAAATCTCAGTATATCTTAGAATAGTTATATAAGCTTAGGTTTTACAAGTGGAGTGAAACTTCAGTTCAGTTCAGTTGCTCAGTCGTGTCCAAATCTTTGCGACCCCATGAATCGCAGCACACCAGGCCTCCCTGTCCATCACCAACTCCCGGAGTTCACTCAGACTCACGTCCATCAAGTCAGGGATGCCATCCAGCCATCTCATCCTCTGTCATCCCCTTCTCCTCCTGTCCCCAAACCCTCCCAGCATCAGAGTCTTTTCCAATGAGTCAACTCTTCGCATGAGATGGCCAAAGTACTGCAGTTTCAGCTTTAGCATCATTCCTTCCAAAGAAATCCCAGGGCTGATCTCCTTCAGAATGGACTCGTTGGATCTCCTTGCAGTCCAAGGGACTCTCAAGAGTCTTCTCCAACACCACAGTTCAAAAGCATCAATTCTTTGACTCTCAGCTTTATTCACAGTCCAACTCTCACATCCATACATGACCACTGGAAAAAAACATAGCCTTGACTAGACGGACCTTTTTTGGCAAAGTAATGTCTCTGCTTTTCAATATGCTATCTAGGTTGGTCATAACTTTTCTTCTAAGGAGTATGCGTCTTTTAATTTCATGGCTGCAGTCACCATCTGCAGTGATTTTGGAGCCCAAAAAAATAAAGTCTGACACTGTGAAACTTAAATATCCATTAATCACCAGAGATGCAAAATGGATGATCAGATTGCAGTAATAAAGCATTTTTAAATTCTTATGAAAGCAAATATATTGCCTTTTGGAAAAGCTAGGATTGCTGCTGCTGCTAAGTCGCTTCAGTCGTGCCCAACTCTGTGCGACCCCATAGACGGCAGCCCACCAGGCTCCCCCGTCCCTGGGATTCTCCAGGCGAGAACACTGGAGTGGGTTGCCATTTCCTTCTCCAATGCATGCAAGTAAAAAGTGAAAGTGAAGTCGCTCAGTCGTGTCCGACTCTTAAACGACCCCATGGACTGCAGTCCACCAGGCTCCCCTGTCCATGGGATTTTCCAGGCAAGAGTACTGGAGTGGGGTGCCATTGCCTTCTCCATTCCTCTGGATATACTTCAGACAATCTCTTATATTGATCTATGCTTGTCTATATATACTTGTCTATGCTTATATAAAATCATATACTTGTCTATGCTTTTATAAAAAAAAATCGCAACTAGACCACTGTAGATTTATAATAACCATTTAAATTAGGTAGTGTAAGTTCTTCAAATGTTTTTTAATAAGGTATTGTGGGCTAGACTATATCCCCTATATTTCAATATAATAATTAAAGTTTTCTTTTGAATTCCTCTCATATACATGTATATAAGTTCTGTTCTGATTTCTTGAAGGGGGTTTCTTTCAGAGTAATTGAAGAAAGAGAGACACATTTTTTAACTGAGATCTAGTTTTTTGATACATAAACATGGAGCTATCTATTATTTAGATCTTCTATACAGTTTTTAAAACATTTCTCTGAATTAATGTACATTTACTACATGTTTTGGGGGAAATTTATTCCTAAGTAATTAATATAGTTGATTCCACTACATATGGCATTTAAAATAATGTATTGTTGATTATTTATTACTGGTATAAATGTATTTTTATATTGATTTTATAAATTGAAATCTTACCAAATTTAATTTTTGCATTTCAATACTGTTAGACTCAATGAACATGAAATTGAGCAAACTCTGGGATATAGTGAAGCACAGGAAAGCCTGTCGTGTACAGTCCATGGGGTCTTTGAGTCACAAAGAGTCAGCACAACTTAGTGACTGAATAGCAACAAGAAACAGACTTAAGAAAAAAAAAACACCCAGACTAGAAAATAAAACAAAGTGATCCTTATTCACAGATGATATGACTGTCTCTGTTGAAAATTTAAAGAATATGAAGATTTTGTAGAAAAACTACAAAAGTGGATAAGTATAAGAGAAATACTGAACTCAAGGAATGAATTCAGATGTAATCTTTTATGTTCTATTTTTGTCTAGCTTTGTTTAGAACAGATGCTATTTCTTTTTTAATTTCTTTTAGAATTTTATTGAAATTATATATACAATAAATTTGTTTATGAAAACTTGAAATTGGAAATTCAATTTCTTTAAAACACATAGAGATACTGATTTTGTCTATTATTTGCTTTGATGAGTTTCATTATTTTATATAATTATTGGAACTTCTCATTTTATAAAAGTTGTATTTATTGGCCTTAGTGTGTTGATAATATGCCCTTTTTGTCCTTATAAAATGATATAAAGTATTGCAATTGAACCTCTATCATTAAGAAATAAAATATTTTGATAATAAATGATCTAAGTCACCTAGTTATCAAAACCTGAAAATTTGAAAAAAAATAAATCTAAAAATATTGATATATGATACTATTAATCTAGAGAATGATTTCTATACAAATTGTGAAATTATTTGTTCTAGCTCTGTGAAAAATACCATTGGTAGCTTGATAGGGATTGCACTGAATCTATAAAGTGCTTTGGGTAGTATACTCATTTTCACTGTATTGATTCATCCAATATATGAACATGGTATATTTCTCCATCTATTAGTGTCCTCTTTGATTTCTTTCACCAATGTTTTACAGTAGTAATTTCACAATTTGTATGGGAATACAAAAAACCTCAAATAGCCAAAGCAATCTTGAGAAAGAAGAATGGAAGTGGAAGAATCAACGTGCCTGACTTCAGGCTCTACTACCAAGCCACAGTCATCAAGACAGTATGGTACTGGCACAAAGACAGAAATATAGATCAATGGAACAAAATAGAAAGCCCAGAGATAAATCCACACACCCATGGACACCTTATCTTTGACAAAGGAGGCAAGAGTATACAATGGATTAAAGACAATCTCTTTAACAAGTGGTGCTGGGAAAACTGGTCAACCACTTGTAAAAGAATGAAACTAGAAAACTTTCTAACACCATACACAAAAATAAACTCAAAATGGATTAAAGATCTAAATCTAAGACCAGAAAATATAGAACTCCTAGAGGAGAACATAGGCAAAACACTCTCCGACATACATCACAGCAGGATCCTCTATGATCCACCTCCAAGAATATTGGAAATAAAAGCAAAAATAAGCAAATGGGACCTAATTAAACTTAAAAGCTTCTGCACCACAAAGGAAACTATAAGCAAGGTGAGAGGACAGCCTTCAGAATGGGAGAACATAATAGCAAACGAAGCAACTGACAACTAATCTCAAAACTATACAAGCAACTCCTACAGCTCAATTCCAGAAAAATAAATGGCCCAATCAAAAAATGGGCCAAAGAACTAAACAGACATTTCTCCAAAGAAGACATACAGATGGCTAACAAACACATGAAAAGATGCTCAACATCACTCATTATCAGAGAAATGCAAATTAAACCCACAATGAGGTACCATTTCATGCCAGTCAGAATGGCTGCGATCCAAAAGTCTACAAGCAATAAATGCTGGAGAGGGTGTGGAGAAAAGGGAACCCTCTTACACTGTTGGTGGGGATGCAAACTAGTACAGCCACTATGGAGAACAGTGTGGAGATTCCTTAAAAAACTGGAAATAGAACTGCCATATGACCCAGCAATCCCACTGCTGGGCATACACACTGAGGAAACCAGAATTGAGAGAGACACATGTACCCCAATGTTCATCACAGCACTATTTATAATAGAC